>NW_012267234.1:11110568-11136994 GCF_000151885.1 Dipodomys ordii | reverse complement strand
CGGTCGCGGCGGCTCCCGGACGAGCGGGAGGAGCCCGGGGAGCGCTGTGAGATGGGCCGGTGAGTGTCGCCGGGAGTGGTGGCCGCGGGGCCGGCCTGGCCGAGGGAAAACAGGTCTGGGTTCGGAGCTCCGGAGGAAGTGGCCCCTCGGAGCCCGTTGCCCCACCGCACTGGGCCCGAAAACCGCGGACGGAGGGAGCGGAGGAGACCGCGCCCCGACCCCCGGCACGCTTCGCTCCCGCCTGGCCCGGAGGGCGGCTCCAGGCACCGCTGCCCCCCGCTTGTGTCCCCGCCGGGCGGAAAGCCGGAGTCCTCGGCGCGGGAAGGGGACCCCAAACAAGGAAGCGTCGGCAGCGGGGCCTCGCTCTGCCCGGCGGCTCGCAGGCCGACCCCCGACTCTCACGGCAGGCTTAACCATTTCCGTGCTTCCCTTTCTTTGATGGAGCGAAGACTGCGGGAACGCTGGCTCCCTCCCAGCTTCTCCCTTTCTGTCGGGTGCACTCCTCCCCATGGAGAATCGGGGGGTCCCCCGCGGGGCTTCTCTAACCTCTCGATTCCGACCCCAGCGTGGTGAGGCGAAGCTAGCTCTCGGGTCTTGTTGGCAGTGCTTCGGAAATGGTTCTCCTGGCCCTGCAGCGCAGTGAAGTTCCCGAGCCGTGTCTGCCACTTGATTTCTCTTTAAGCCCCTCCGGAGGCCGAGGTTTCAGATTCCGAAATGTGTTTTGCCTGGTGGACACCTGGCGCCCAGGCTTCGCCCCGCCGTTCTTCCGGCAAGCCTCCCTCCTCTCCCCCCCCCCCCCCCCGTTCAGTCCTTTTAGCTTGTGTCTTCTACCCCCCCCTCAGCGACACTGGGGCAGGTTTGCTTCAACATTTTAGCCGCAGAGAGAGCAAGGGTCATTCTGGGAGTGAAGCTGTGACCTCAATCTCTTGGTGGGAATGAAGAAGGCTAGATGATTTTCACTTAATTGAAACTGCCGGCGGAGAACGGGTGGATGACTTGTGCCCTCTGTGTGATTGGTTCGTGGGATTAGGAATTTGATTCTCCACCTGGTTGTCCTGTCTTTTCCCCCTATGCGTTTGCCTTCACACGTCAAATGTTGAAGTAAATAGTGCCTTCCGTTTGGATTGCGGTTTTTAGTGAGAGTTCTGTGGGACTTTGGCAGAACAGTAGTTACTCAGCATACTCATAAACCACTGCTTTTTATTCCTCCCTTTTTGTGCCGGTGCAGGGGCTTGAACTCAGGGCCTGGATGCTGTCCCTTAGATTTTTCACTCAAGGCTCGTGCACTGCCACTTGAGCCACAACTCCACTTCCAGCCTTTTTGGTGGTCAGTTGGAAATAAGAGGTGGTCAGTTGGAGATAAGAGTCTCAGGAACTTTTCTGCCTGGGCTGGCTTCGAACGGCAATTCTCAGATCTCAGCTTCCTGAGTAGCTAGGATTATAGGCATGAGCCACTAGTGCTTGGCATAGCTTCATTCTTTAGTGCTTGACATTTCTGGTTAAGTGTAGATTCAGATATATTGATAGCTTAATGACAGTTGTATTTTTTCTGTCGCTAGCTGTATGAGGGCCCAAAATGATGTTTTCAGTTTCTGTCATACCTGACTTAGTACTACATGTACTGAGTTATCACTCAGAAAAAAATTTACACATACACACCTTTTTTTTTTAACTCTGAAAACGATTAAGAAGGCTTCCCCCTTGAGTGACTCCCCCATGACCTCTTTTTATGCCCCAGAAACATAATTCTTTTTCCTCTAGTGCCACCTTTCTTATTTAAATAACCTTCACATCAGTGTATTCATAGACCCTGAATAAAGGTGAAATTACCTACTCCCAATTGTTAACTTGGGAATAGTGTTAAAAGTCTTTTATTTGTACACTTAACTGAAATCTGGATTAGAAATACAGCTTTGGGAGTAGGGTAGGGAATGAAGAAAAGTTGATACATAGAAACTTTTTTCTAGGGATGTCTTCCTACATATTAGAGGTTATTTTTGTTTTCTTTTCCACTGCCTAGGCACTCTGCATAAATGTGGTATTAAGTCTGAAGAAGATGAGGCAAGACTTCCTTGTGGACTCAGTGTTTTGTGTGGCTTTGAATTGCCTCTTGTAATGATCTAGAGGTCAGTCTTACTCCATTCCTATTTCTGTCTTTTAGGCTCCCAAGTCAGCTGGGAGGACACTTACTACAGCTGCTCAGAAGCACCGTCAGAAGCTCAGGTAATACAGACAGTTAGGATTCCTTGTTGTAGAAAAATATCTGGGATGTGATATTGGGAAGCAATGTAATATAGAAAACTCTTCTCAGGTCCAAAGAACTAGAACCTGATTGAAAGAAATAAGTGGCAAAGTTTATATACTTGGAAATGTTCAGATGAAAAACGTAACTTTTTTGACAGTACATAAAAGCATTGTGAGCCAGGTTGTAGTGGCTTAGGCCTATAATTGCAACTACTATGGAAGTAAGAGATTGGAAGGATTGCAGTTCCAGCCCCAGCCCAGTCAAAAAAGTTTGAGACCCCCCATGTCAACAGAAAAAGCTGAGCATGATTGTTGGTGGTGTGTGGTCCAGCCTGGCCCATGCAGAAAGCAAGATCTTATCTCAGAAATTATCTCCAAAAGGATGGAGGCATAGCTTAGGAGGTAGAGGATTTGTCTAGCCAGCATGAAGACCTAAGTTCAAACCCCACTACTGGGGGGGGAAAAAAAGAAAAGGAAAGAAAAAAATTTTGAAAGATGACAATAGGAGAATAGGAGAAAGCAAGAGTTTTCTTATGAGTCATATAGATTTAAGATAGAAATAAATCATGATTTTATTAAATGGTGTCTAGAACTGACCTAGGAAAAGCTGCCATTGGCAAAAGAGACAAACAGAGAGAGCAGGCAAGTTGAAGGTGGTCAATAAGAAGCAAAGAAATCTTTCCAGACAAGTGAACAGGAAGTTTATATGAGGTTAGAAGAGTTTCATTGTTTAAATTGGAATATAGTTTCTTGGGACAAGAGAGATACTATCCTTCATAATGTGTCTAGGAAGCAAAGTTAAAAGAGAAAAAAAGACAAGCAAACGTCAGGGCTTAGCAAGTTTTCTTGTGATAGAAATCAAAGGACAGGAGTTTAGCCAATCGTGAGGTGGGAGGGATGGGAGTAGGTGAGATCATAACCCAAATTAGTCTGGGGAAAGGAAGCAAGAATGAGGTCATACATTCAGGGAAAGAAGATGGCACTTTACTCTTTGGTAGCCAAAAGAGAAACTTAGGGGAAAAAAGCTTGCAGCAGAGACCATGTGCATGTGTTCAAATCCCCACTTCAGGGATAAAACAGAGGAGTTAAGGGCCTCATGAGAAGCAAACTAAGCTGGGAGCTGTTCATCTGAACTGTTGTGGAGCCCTCAGGTTATTTGTACATCTGGAATGCTCAGTCATGTAGCTTTTTGCTTTGTGGTTTTTCTGACTGTTTCTTTCTTGGTGGAGGCCAAGGAGGAGGTAGCCTTCTTGTCTGCCTTTCTCTCATGCCTCCTTTTCCCACTGGGTTTCTTTGTTACCTCTTCCTCCCTGGACGCAGTCCTTACTTGCTATTCCCTTTGACTTGGTTCCCTAGGTTACTTTTCTTTGCTTCTGATTTGTTCCCTAGCAGATGTGGGCACCCCAGCCAGCAGCAGTAAGGGGTGCAGGGAAACCACAGAGAAGCTCCTTCTGATGCCCCAAGGAGCAAGCCAACCATTTCCAGGCTCCAGGACCACCACAAAGCAATATGAAACCTGTTCATGAGAGGAGTCAGGAATGCCTTCCACCAAAGAAACGAGACCTCCCCGTGACCAGCGAGGATATGGGGAGAACTACCAGCTGCTCCACAAACCACACACCCTCCAGTGATGCCTCTGAATGGTCCCGAGGGGTTGTGGTCGCCGGGCAGAGCCAGGCCGGAGGCAGAGTCAGCCTGGGGGGTGATGGAGCTGAGGCCATCACTGGTCTGACAGTAGACCAGTATGGTATGCTATATAAGGTGGCTATGCCACCTGCCACCTTCTCACCAACTGGCCTCCCATCCGTAGTGAACATGAGTCCCATGCCCCCCACGTTTAATGTAGCGTCTTCACTGATTCAACATCCAGGACTCCACTATCCCCCAATCCACTATGCTCAGCTCCCATCCACCTCACTGCAGTTCATTGGGTCTCCTTACAGCCTTCCCTATGCTGTGCCACCCAATTTCCTACCAGGTCCCCTCCTCTCTCCTTCTGCCAACCTCACCACCTCTCACCTTCCACACTTTGTGCCATACGCCTCACTCCTGGCCGAAGAAGCCACTCCTCCTCCCCAGGCTTCATCCCCAGCCCATTCATTTAGCAAAGCTCCTTCGGCCACCTCCCCATCCGGCCAGTTGCCTCATCACTCGAGTACTCAGCCACTGGACCTCGCTCCAGGCCGGATGCCCATTTATTACCAGATGTCTAGGCTACCCGCTGGGTATACATTGCATGAAGCCCCTTCAGTAGGTGCCAACCCAATTCTTACCCCTCAGGAGAGCCAGTCTGCTCTAGAAGCAGCTGCTGCCAATGGAGGACAGAGACAACGAGAGCGAAACTCAGTAAGACGGGAAAGTGAAGCCCTTGACTCCCCCAGCAGCAAGGGTGAAAGCCAAGGACTGGTGCCGGTGGTAGAATGTGTGGTAGATGGACAGTTGTTTTCAGGTTCTCAGACTCCACGGGTGGAGGTGGCAGCACCAGCACACCGAGGGACTCCAGACACCGACCTCGAGGTCCAGCGGGTGGTTGGCGCTTTAGCTTCTCAGGACTATCGCGTGGTGGCAGCTCAGAGGAAGGATGAACCCAGCCCTCTCAACCTATCCCATCATACCCCTGACCATCAGGGTGAGGGACGAGGATCAGCCAGGAACCCTGTAGAACTGGCAGAGAAGAATCAGGCCCGTGGGTTCTACCCTCAGCCCTATCAGGAACCGGTGAAACACAGACCTTTACCCAAAGCAATGGTTGTAGCCAATGGCAACCTGGTGCCCCCTGGAACTGACCCAAGCCTACTGCCTGTGAGCTCAGAGATCCTAGCGGCATCAAGTCTAGACATGCAGGCCAGAGCCACCTTCCCAGACAAGGAGCCGACACCACCCCCCATTACCTCCTCCCACTTGCCCTCCCATTTCATGAAAGGCGCCATCATCCAGCTGGCTACAGGGGAGCTGAAGCGAGTGGAGGACCTCCAGACCCAGGATTTTGTGCGCAGTGCCGAAGTGAGCGGGGGGCTGAAGATTGACTCTAGCACAGTTGTGGACATTCAAGAGAGCCAGTGGCCTGGATTTGTCATGCTGCATTTTGTTGTTGGTGAGCAGCAGAGCAAAGTGAGCATCGAGGTGCCCCCTGAGCACCCCTTCTTTGTATATGGCCAGGGTTGGTCCTCCTGCAGCCCTGGGCGGACTGCACAGCTCTTCTCTCTGCCCTGCCATCGGCTACAGGTGGGAGATGTCTGCATCTCTATAAGTTTACAGAGCTTGAACAGTAACTCAGTTTCTCAGGCCAGCTGTGTTCCCCCAGGCCAGCTGGGTCTCCCTCGAGAAAGGCCTGAGAGGACAGTCCTGGGGCCCAGAGACTTATGTGACAGTGAGGGGAAGAGCCAGTCCGCAGGAGAAGGCTCCCATGTGGTAGAGTCCTCCCAGTCTGAGCCTGGTGCTCAGGCCTGCTGGCCAGCCCCCACCTTCCAAAGATACAGCATGCAAGGGGAGGAGGCACGGGCTGCGCTGCTCCGTCCCTCTTTCATTCCACAGGAGGTAAAGCTGTCTATTGAAGGGCGTTCCAATGCGGGAAAATGAATCTCTTTCCTACACCAGGACTGGGGCTTTAGCCCCACAGGTGAGCCTCACCATGAGCAGGTGGAGGATTTGCACACGCTGACTGAGCAGGGAATGGTCTCTAGGCAGTGAGATTTGAGGGAAAGGGGAGGTGTAAAGGTAGCCTCTCAAGGCAGGATCTGTTGCTCATTACCCCATGTCACCCTTTCAGGACAGCCCGGGGGGGAAATCCTGTGATCAGGAGCAGCAGGTCTAGAGCGAGGAAGGAGGGGGCGCATACAGCATAAGAAACATTCCAAAACAAGGGCCTCCTCATTCTTTCCTTCCCATCCCTAGCTCCTGCAAGGAACAGTACAGGCTTTGGGAGCAGACGGCAGAGGGAGGGAGTAAAGAAAGAGCCAAAAATGATGATCCACAGCTTATAGTAGCAGTAAGACTGAAGTTTTCTTTTTCTTTTTTTTTTGTTTGTGTTTTTTTTTTTTTTTTGTGGGAGGGCAGGATGCCCATGGTTGGAAATAAGAGGGTTCCCGCCCAGAGCCCTTCTTGTGAGAGATGTGCACTTTAAGGGGTGACTTTGTTACAAATGTCTATGGCTGGGTTTGTGGGGGAGGAGCACTCTTAATCTACAGGACTCTGCTTAATCCTCTGCTTCAGCCCTTTCCCATCTCTCCTCACCATTCCTCCCACAAGGCTTCTAGCAGCTTGGGGGCTAGGAGAGAGAGAGAGAGAGGCCCCTCCAGGGTTCAGAGAGAAGGACTGCCTTGCCCAGGACCCAGTCATGGGACTTTGAGGAGAGACCTGACCACCAGGTTGTCAAGCTTCTGGAAAGGTGGCTGACCTAACAAACCTCCTCCTACTCAACGTGCCAGGCCTGCTTTGGGATTTCCTTGAGTCTCTAGTTGGTAATGGTGACTTGAAAGAACCAGTGGACCCTTTACCCCAGGTACCTATGCCCCTCTGTTGTCTTGTCTATGTTGTGCCTAAGTGCCTGCGCTGCCCTTACCCTTCTGCTGCCCTGACCTCTGCATGGTGTCTTGACCTGGGCTTTGTGTAGCTGCACTGCCTTTCATCTTCTGCAAAACTGGCTTTGTCCGCTCTGACCAAGGCCTCTAGTTTTTGGTTTGTAGGGGCTGTCTCTGGTTTTCTCATCACCTAATATTTATTTTTAAATTTAAAATCATGTCCCCCTCTTCTTCTACTGCCCGGCAGCTTAGTGGAGACACAAGGAGGGAGCCGTGCCCTGGGCCAGGGTGCCTGTTGGGGCAATTCCTGATATTTTTAATGGCCCCCTCTCATCTGAACTCTACTGCCCCTCTCCTGGCATTTGGGCATGTCTACTCTTTCCCCTCCCACTGCCACTCCTATGGGTCTAGGATAGTCTTGGTAACATTTCAGTATCTGAAGTAGGTCTGATTTCATGGTGGTGTATTCCTCTGCAGGAATGTCTTCAGGCTTAGTTGGATTTGCTTCTCTAGGTCTTAAGCTCAAATCCCCACTGCCTCCCCAATTTTTATTGTCAGCTTGGACTGTGGGATTACACCGGGTATTAGGATTTAGACTCTCCCACTAGCTTTCAGGTAGGTGAGTGGTCCTTTGGTTTGTTTTGGTGTGTGTGTTGGGGGGGGGGGGCGGGTTCTTTAGACTTTTGAAGGCAACTCAGGGTATTGTCCATACATCTGTCCAGTAGATTTCTCCCAGGGTATGAACCTGGCATTTCTTTTGTAGATGTACTTGGATTGGCCAAGGCCTGGCCTGTCACCAGGAATCGAACCAGGAGTCCCAAATTTCTGAGGTCTGAGCTATGGTCTGTCAAGTCTTATGACCTCTCATTCTTTCACTTCCTCCCCAGCTGCCAAATGGGGATAAATAATTTTACCTACCTCCTGGGGGGGAGGGGAAGTTCTGAGAATGGAGTCATTCTTAATGTTCAGGTGCTAAAGGTTGTTCTCCTGGGGGAACAGAGTGACTGAAACTGGCTTGTTTGCTACAAGCCCTGCACTTCACTGTTTCATACCTTGAGCGCAGTTACCTGGTTAGTGAGCTTTTTGGTGGTCCATCCAATGGAAGCTGCTGACCTGACTGCAAATACTTCAGTCTTTGGTTCATGTCAGAACCACACCCCAAACTTGAGATCATTTGAGATCATGTCCTTTCCTTTCTCTGTCTCCTGTTCTCTGAATGCTGCTTTCTCTGGCTTGTTTCCTACAGTGGGGTCTGTGGGGTTGAGTCTTGAGTTCCTTCAAATGAGCACCTTGGGAGAAGGCCTCATCTCTGGCTGTTTTATGAGCAGCTCATTCCTAGGGATTATTTTATGCATTAGGTTCTCACGAGAGTCCTTCCTCATAGGAAGGCTTATCAATTGAATACATTGACATGCACACAGTAGACACTCAATAAATGCCCACCACAAATACCAACTGAGCTTCTTCATTAAGGGAGCAAGCCTGTAGTTTAAGTGAAATCACCCTTCTCTATTCAGGCTAGTTGTGACTTCCCAACTTGGAAACTTGCACAGGGTCCTGGCAAGAGAAATTGTTGGGGGTCTTAGCAAGTTGGTCCCTGACCTGCTGTGATTCCTCTTGTGTCTTGCTTGGTGAAGCAATTCTAATAGCTCCTCTTATATTGTGCCATGCCTATGTAACATATTAATACTTGATTTTTCTGAGTGGCAGAGATGTCCTTCATTAAGTGTGGTCTCCAGGAAAAGAAGCTTTGTGCTTTAAGTTTTGGTCTGAGCTTTGGCCTTATGTTTGCCTTTTCCTTCTTTTAAAGCCTTTTCTTCCAGGCCTGAAAAGTAAGAGCAACTCGTGCAGTGTCTGTTCTTCCCTGTAGAAATTTTCTAAGTTTGCAATATACACGAGAGTGGATTTTAAAGATTGGCCATTCTAGTGGGAAGCTGTCAGTTTTAGAGGAATGGGCAGTTGCCAAAAGCCAACCAACTCTAGTTAGTGGTAGGACATTCTCAGTTCAGAGAGAAGAGGAATGATGACACTGATGTATATAGGAATTCCTATATGAATTAGGAGACGGGAACCTAGTAAAGGATGGTGTAACCTAAGTCTTCAGAGCCATCAAGACTAGTGTTCTTAGAAGGGGAGGGATCTGGAAGCTTGGTGCTGAGCACTTGTCCTGAGGGGCAGGGTCCCAGGAGGTCTGACTTAATCCTTCTATACTCTTGGTCTCAGTTGGTCCTAACCACAGGCTTGCGCTGTGCTGCTTTGACACTGCTGCTGTCTGCTCACTGTCCTACCTGCTGCCTACTAGAGCTTCCTATCCTTCTGTGTCTTTGGCCATGCAGATTAACTTCAGGCATCCTATCCATTCTTACCTGTACTCTGCCAGTGTTATTGCCTAGCATAGTTGTGTCGAATAGAGATGGTATGAAATGCTGCTGCTGGGCTGGTGAATCCAAAGGGATATGGCCTCCGTGCTGTCAGGAGCCCTTTGGTTCCAAAGATCTCCTGTCCTGAGAGAGAGACAAACAGGTCCTATTAGGGGTTTTCTGTTGTGTTAATTTTTTTTCCCTTATAGTATCCTGTTTTGAAAACTGAGGAAGAACCATGTTAGGACCTGTGCCAACATCCCAGTGAAGTTCATCTAGCTCCAGTTATGTGAATTCTGGTCTTGGGAGAGGGTTTGAAGTTTGACTGAGACAGTTCTCCAGGGAGGTTACTCTTACTTTTACCAGTGGGCATCATGGGCGATTTAGGGGAAGCATGGAATGGTGCTGTGATTCACACCTATGTCAAGCAGGCATATTGAAGAGTTGAGCGTCACACTGGAGGTGAAGGAGGGCATGGGTTGGCTGGGCAAGGGCCCTGGTCTGCTGAAGTACTGATAACAAGATTAACTGAATTGACTGGGAGATTAGACCATGGTCTGAGAAGCAGAGGCCAAGTTTTAGAGATGTTTGACCTCCTAGGGATAAGTTCACTAAATCACACTGAAGCTACAATACTTTCCAGGTGGGAAAAAGTACACTACAGTTGAAGAGTTGAACCCTGCTAGGTTGGTTGTTGATCAGGAACCTGTGAGCCCTTGGCTGGAAAAGCTTCACCCTCTAGTTTCCCTGGAGTAGGAATGATCTCCCACAATATGCAATAATAAAATTAGCATCTGGGTCTTTGTAGTTATCAGTTGCTCTTTCAACTCTAGGAACCATCTTTGGACCAGAAACCTGGTCTGGGCCTAGGATGACACTGACCCTCTGTGCTAGAGTTGGCTGCACTCTCCATACCTGCAGACTATGCACAGTGCCTGGGGCAGGAGGTGGAGAGGCGGTGGGTTTGCCCTGCTGACCCTCCTCAGCAGGAACAGTAGTAATAAATGCACTTTTCACACTAAAGTTTTCTTTATTAGTACTCCTGTTAAGCCTAGATCTTCTCCCAGTAGATTACAAACTCAAAGTCTGTGTGATCCCAAAGCCATTCCACTGCAAGGCCCAGCAGTGAAGATGGCCCCAACTGGGTTCCTGTCTGCAGTGTGGGTGGCAGCAGCCCATGTGCCTTTACATATTGTCCAACTTGCAAGCGTTTATTTTGTCTTTATGACTGTCATGAGGACTTAGGTTCTTTAGAGAGAGAGAGAGAGACAGAGAGAACTGTTGACACAGTGGTTTACACCCACCCCTTGGACAGGGAATTTGCATATGGTTGTGAGCTGAAAGGGTTAATGAGCTGCTAGTATTGTTAATGGCAGAGTTGATCCCTTGCTTGCTTCATACTTGGATTTCAACAGACTCTAGATTGTTGGGGAAGAGACTGACTGTACTCATGGCTAACTTGGAAGTATTAAAAAACAACAACAACAACAATAAACTGTCCTAAGTCACACAGGATCCCTGTAGTCAAAACAGTATATGTTCCAGCTACAGAGAGCAGACTGCTCTTAGCTTGCACAGCACCTTAGGGGAGGGAAGAATGTATGGATAGGGAATGGGGTGGAGAGAAAAGAATGGGAATTTTGTCATCCAGGTGGCTTTAGGGTCCTAAGGAGAGTGGCACTGGGGAAGTCTGAATGGATCTTATTTGCGTAGGAGTTCCCTGTAGATAAATTACTGATCCCCCCACTACTATCCCCAGTATGTAATGGCTGAACTAATATGTAATCAACTGCATTGTATCTAAAGCCTTAGAACTAGTCAGGTGCTCCCCCCACCCAATACCATTTCTTACCCTCTAATCCTACCTGATCTTTAACAAAGCATTAATAATTCTAAGGATAATCTCTATTTTGTTGTGCTTTTTTGTAACTGTTTTAAATAAATCAATTTGTACTGTATATTTGTACTTTTGTGAGATCCTTTTTGCTGTTTTACCATTTTAAGTCTCTGTACTTGGCTACACACAGATTGTATTTTTATTGTTAATGCTCTTCTTATGGATACCTGCATTTAACTTGTGGACTATGTAAACACAATATATATCAATATCTATATATCTATATATCTATCTATATAAACTACTAGCTTTTCCTTTTGGTGTTTGCGCTTTGTTCCTATCTCAGCTTGATGGTGGCTATTGAATGTGGGGGGGATGTGGCCGGGTGGGGGTGGGAGGGAATGCAAATGGAAGCTGCCTTTCGGTGATGATCTAGAGCAGATGGCAGGAGCAGAATGAAGCATGTCCTGCAGTCTGTTGCTCTTTAGAGACCTGAGTGTTTACCTGTAGACGTAGATATCAGTAGAATCCATCGCAAGGACCTGTAGGTGTTCTCACTGCTGTATTTTTTTCCCTCCAGATTCTTTACTCTGGAATATTGCCAGAAATTTCTAGAATAAGTCAGCTCTAAACATAGCTACTGTTTCTGTTTTACAAAGCTTGCTACCAGTAAGTGATGAAACACACATGACAGTGACTCCCTTAAATTTTACTGAATGAGTGCTTATTACATATCAGAAAGTATCCTAAGTGCCATATATATGTATATATACATTATTATATAATTAATATATATTAATATACATATATATGTGTGTGTGTGTGTGTGTATATATATATATATATATATATATATATATATATATATATAGCAATCATGTGTTAGCCAGGTACAATGTGTCAAGCCTGTAAGCCTAACTACTTGGGAAATAGAGATCTAGAAAATTGCACTTCGCTCAGGCAAAAGGATACATATCCTGCCTTGAGGGAGAACTATGGGGAAGGGGTGATATTGATCATAATGCATTATACTTATGACTTCTGGAATTGAAACCCTTTTGTACAACTACTTAATACTTAAAAAAAAAAAAGATCCCATCTCAACCAATAAGCTGGGTATAGTGGTTCATGCCTTTCATCCCAACTACAAAAGAGGCATAAATAGGATCATGGTTCTGGCCAGCCTGAGGAGAAAAACAAAACAAAAACAAAAAAAAAACGTGATTACTCAAAACCAACTAAAGCCAAAGGGACTAGGAACTTGGCTGTAGTGATTGCTTAGCAAATGTTAGGCTCTGAGTTCAATCTCAAGTACTGCCCACCCCACCCCCCAAAAAGAAGCATTATACCCATTTTATTGATGGAGAAATCAAAAGTAACTTGCCCAGTAAATGGCAGGGCAGCAGGTTTGTTTTATATTGCTGAAGTCTGAATCCAGGGCTTCATACACAAATACTAAGCTATATCATCAGCCCAGCAGGGCAGTTTTGAACCCAGGCATCTAACTCCTGATTTGTATTAACTCACACTGTTGGAAAATTAAATAGATAATCTGCAAAACAGGAATATAATCTTTGGTACACAGTGAATGCCCAACTATTTTGAAGCACCCCAAGTAAAACTTCCACATGGAGCTCTGTGAGAAAGGCATTTAGATCAATTGTACAATTCCTTTTAAGTGTAATTTTTAGAATAAAATTATCAGGCAGGAATTAACTCTAGTTTTGGTGGGAGTTGAGACTAAACAGCCTTGGATGGAGGTCAGAGAGGAGTCCAAGTTTCCCTCTTAAGATATTGGAAGAGGTCCACATTCCTGGCATAGTTATTTTTCTGGCTACAATTTAACTAGGGCACTTCCTTCTGGACCTCAAGATCTATAATTATCTAAACTGTACATAACCTTTGGTGCAGGCTAAGGAAATTTCTATGTTTATTCTGAACTATTACAGAAACTTCTAGAAGTGACCTCAGTGTTTGTCTCCTCCATGGCTTGGCAGCTATACAAACTGCCAGAGTGGTCATTGCCTTTGCTACTGTGGACTTGAACTCTTCTATTGCCTTAATTCTGTTTTCCTCTAGGGATTTTAGAATACTACCTTGGCTCTGAAGTAAAGTAAAACAATGGACACTTCTATCAAACATTAGCTCCATGTGCTAGGGATCTATCTCTATCTATCTATCTATCTATCTAATTTGTATTCTGGCTTTTAATTTTGGGTTGTGGGGCTTGAACTCTGGGCCTGATGCTGTCCCTCAGCTCTTCAACTCAAGGGTAGCTAACACTTGAGTCACAGCACCACTTCTGATTTTGTGGTTTATTGGAGATCAAGTCGCTCAGACTTTACTGCCTGGGCTGGCTTTGAACCAGGATCCTCAGATATCAGCCTCCTGAGTAGCTAGGATTACAGGCATGAGCCACCGGCTCCCAGCAGACCTTAATATTGTAGCCCATTTTATGAAAGTATCCCTAGATGTTGATGACTGTTGTAGAATTCTAAGTGACCAGTGAACTGAATTTTACTGGGAAAAGTAGCATGTAATTAGTTTTAAGTACTCTACAATGTTTTGGAAAATATCAGTTGTGAGGAAAGCCTATATTACCTCTGAATCTGGAAAAGGTAAATTTAAATAGCCCTTTGGACCATAGATACCTTCATTTGAGCATAGGAATGAATTCTCACATAGTCAGCATCAGTTCTTCAGAGTTATAGTTATTCCTTATCAACTTGTAAACCTCTGCTTGAGTAGCCTAAGATGAGGGGGGCCCTGCCTCAGAAATGGCCATTACTACCACAGTCTGAAATCTCCCATCCAGCTCTCTCCTCTCTCACTTCATTCTCTAGTCACTTCATTCACTAGAATGAAACCGAGACACAAGTAGCCAAAGGCAAGTAAAGATGAACTTAATTTATTTGCCCACACAACTTCACAGGCTGTGCTGGGGCCCTACAGTCCCACAACCTGGCCTGCTCCAGTTGGCTGGGAGTCTAGTTCTCTGGAGTGCCTGCTCCCTTGTCCAGAGCTGCCTTGAGCTGGGTTCCTCCTGGCCCCATCATCTTGCTCCCACATGCAAGGGGTACAAGTCTACCTGCAGCCAACCCAGGCCTGCCTCTGGCAGCAAGCATCGCCTCATGGGTGGATGCAGGACCAATCCCTGTGGGCTTGGGCAGATGGGAGGGCAGGCAGGAGGGTGTGGTCTAGTGGAGAGAGCTGCTGTTCTGCTCTTCAAAGGCCATCTTGCCCAGAAGCTGGCTGTCCAATTCTACCCCATTCACAGGTAGCTGGAAGAAGTTCATTTCAGCAGCTAAGGCTGCCATGGCTGAAGGGTCCTGGCCAAACTGAGCTCTCAACATCATGTCCATTTTTTCCAGCCTCCTTTTGAGCCGCTTGGCTTCTCGCTCTCGAATGAGCCGGGCCTGCCGCTTCTCTGGGGTTTCATTGGCCCGCTTCAGCCTCATGGCTTCCCGATCTCGTTGCAGCCGGCGAGCCCGCTGCTCATCTGTCTCCTGCATTCGCTGAAGGCGCTTGGCTTCACGGTCCCTCATGCGCCTCACCTCTCGCTCTTCAGGGGTTTCATTGTCGCGCCGACTCTTCTTGGCTGTGCGCTCTCGTTCTAGCCGCTGCAGCCGCACCTCCAAAGGCTCATTCTGTCGACGTAGGGCCCACTTGCGTACACTAGGGGTCTGGGCTTCCAGTAGCTTACGGTAGGCAGCACAGTTGTTGCACACAAGCAGAATTCCAGCAGGGTACACTGCAGGGCTAAAGGCAATGTCCTTCCCCTCAGCACTGGAGGGACCCTCGCTGTGGACTGGGGGTAGGGATTCCATATTAAGTACTTCAGGAAGTTTCTCACTGGGAAGCAAAAATATTAAGATTGTTAATGTTTCTATGTAGCAAGTGTCAGGTCCTGACTTACGCCTTTCTTTATTCTTTTCCTATTAGGCCAAGTTCAGTATTAGGGGTTGGTTTTGATACAAGGGAAGACCTGTCTAGGGCCAGGCTACTGTGTGAATGAAGGGGCCTGGCTGTGGGGACTTCCTTCGAATGGTACAGTCCACTACCTCACCTTCCCCCACCTGGCACTGCCTGCAATGAAAGGCAGCCTCTGCATCATGTGCTAGGCTAATAGGATGAGGACGCTGTCTGGAGTCCTAGTTTCCTAGGAAATACTAGAGATGATGTCTTCATATCAGGGTCTTTTCAGTACATTGTAATTTTATCATAAATGTTCTTGCAATTTCTTTTTTTTTTTTTGGGTCCGGTCGTGGGGCCTGAACTCTGGGCCTGGGCGCTGTCCCTCAGCTCTTCAGCTCAAGGCTAGAGCTCTACCACTTGAGCCACAGCGCCACTTCTGGCTTTTTTCTTTTTGCTTATGTGGTGCTGAGGAATCGAACCCAGGGCCTCATACATGCAAGGCAAGCGCTCTACCACTGAGCCGCCTTCTCAGCCCTCTTGCAATTTCTTACATCTGTTCCTAGTTGAAAATATTCTGATGAGGAAAGAGAAGGGAATGTTCCCCTTAGGGATATCTAACAGATGCTTCTTGCCATCCTAGTCGCATTACTTGAATTTCCAAGTGGTCATGTGTCAGTTGCCCTTGCATCACCTGTATCTCTAGACTTCCCTTTGACTTGGGAAAGTGGAACCCACACCCAGAAACTTGCTCCCAGTACAACAGGGTGTGCAGCTAACCTGTTGAAAGTGGCATGGCTGGTGAAACGGGCTCCACACACTGCACAATTAGATCGTTGGTCCTCTGAGTGGATCAGGAGGTGGCGGCCCAGTGACCCTGGGGAGCTGAGGGCCCGTCCACAGACAGGACACATGTAGCTCTTGGCGCTCACCACTGCTGCAGTGTGCTGTAAAACAGAGCTTTAGTCTGTCAATCTTGTCCTACCTCCAGGACATCTGCACCCTCTTTACTACTTCCTGGAAACATCAGTTTTCCTTAGTCTCAGAACAATGGACTTGCAGCTCTTCTCTGTCTCGCTTCTGGAAAAGTCAAGGCCTGTTGTGTTAGTGGACCTTCAGAAGGGCCATTCACACCATTGCTCAGATCTTCTTTTTTTTCCGACATAGCATCTTGTACATCTCATTGTTGTAATGGGTCCACCTGTAACCCTATTTAAACAGTTTGTTTTTTCCCTTCCCCTCTACAAATTATAGCAGCATCAAATACAGCAAAAGCAGGGCTTATACCCTGGGGGAGGTACATACAAAGCAACAAAGAAATCATCTTATAAATATGTTGGAAACAATCGCAAGAAAGAATAAAACATTTGAATCCTGATCTTGGGGTTCATTTCGCCTAACATCAACTTGTCTGACAGTTTCTGTTGTCTCAGACATATACTAGTTATTGCAAATAAGGGAAACCATGGGACCTATTGCTCAGATTTTTAAGCATGTGTTCTGACCATATTTTGGGACATGTGGCTGGCTTAAGAAACTGAGGGAGCTGGGAATATGGCTTAGCAGTAGAGTGTTTTCCTAGCATGCATGAAGCCCTGAGTTCAATTCCTCAGTACCACATAAACAGAAAAAGCCAGAAGTGGTGGTGTGGCTGCTTAAGTAGAAGAGTGCTAGCCTTGAGCAAAAGCAACTCAGGGACAGTGCCCAGGCCCTGAGTTCAAGCCCCAGGACCGGGGGAGGAGAGGGGCTGGGGCGGGGAGAGAGAAACAGTGGGGCTCAGGAGCTGCTTCAGAGCCTTGAGAGGACTTCATGATTAGAATGGGTTTTGTGTGTTTGTTAGTTTTTGGTCAGTTGTGGAGCTTGAACTCAGGGCCTGGGCACTGTCCTTGAGCTTTTGTTCAAGGCTAGCACTCTACCACTTGAGCCTCAGCACCACTTCTGGCTTTTTTGTTTATGTGATACTGAGGAATCAAACCCAGGCAAGCACTCTACCACTAAGCCACATTCCCAGCCCCTAGAATGGTTTCTCTTTCTCTCTCCCTCTCTTGGCTAAAACTGTGTTGGTACAAGTGCATTTTCAGAGAGCAATGAAGGTCAAATGTGGGAGCTGGCTGGGAATGCTGGTATGCAACAAGTAATATATGTTTTGTCTAACCTCAAATTTTTAAGTAGGGTCTTCCACAGGAATACTGGTCATGAGCCAACTATTTTATTTATTTTAGGCAATACTAGAGTTTAAACTCAGGGACTTCGGCTTACTAGAAGTATTTTATTACATAAGCCAACTTATGAGCTCCTCCTTTCAAGATAAGGGTCTCACTAAGCCTGGGCTATGCTGGATTGTGATTCTCCTATTTGTGCTTCCCCCATAGTTTTGGATGACACGCATAGACCACCATGCCTAACCATTGGTTGAAATGGAGTCTTGTGAATGTTTTTTCTTTAAAAGCCCTCATTATTAATAGATACCAGTCCAGTTCCTATTTCACTATAAATGTATGCATTAAATAATTTAGAAAAAAATGATACTTAATTTTCACAGTACGTCTGCCTGGGTACCTAGAACCTATTTACCCTACATATCCACTTATCCGCTACCATGTTCTGGGATTTGGAATGGAGTCCTAATGGAAACAATGTCCCAAGATTCCTTCAGGACCCAGAGACAAAAACCAGTGCAGGATATGGGTTATAAGCAAGCTGCCAGAGCCTAAGGTCCAAAAATCCCAGGTCCCCGTGCCATACCTGGTACACGTGAGCGATCAGTTGCTCCCGACTCCCACAGTCTAGCTGGCAGAGTGGACACTGGCAGAGTTCAAGCAATGGGTCAGAACTTAAGCTCTCTGTGATCTACAAATCAACAAATAGGCAAGTCATAAAGACTCCACAATTTTTTCCATTCCTCACCTCTTCTAACAGGATGCGTAACTTAATGTTATGTTATTCTCAGATTCCTCTTGTGGGACAAAGGAAAAAGCACTATTTGAAAGAGATTTAAATTTCATCACATCTTCATGTCTTCAGGGCTTCTACCAGGAGGCTACCTATAGCCTCCAGGAGGCTACCTATTGCTCCAGCAAGAGCTGATATTATCCCCATGTAAACTGCAGGGCAAGGATTAGTTTCTCTCCTACCATGCTTCTTGCAAGAATCCTCAGGAATCAAATTAGTGAGGTGGTAACCCTTTGACTTACAATTTTCAAGCATATTCCAGGGTACACCTGAGTAGGGAAGTTTTTGAAAAGGGACTGTTATGTCTAGAAAGAAGTGGGAGTGTTAGGAAAGAGTGCTGTACAGGAGGGCAGGGATGTGGGAGTAGAAAAGGAAGACAAGGAACGCTGTGTGAAAAGAACTGTGTGTGTGAGCTATGGGTTCTGGTGCTGTGAAGGAAGAGGCTTTGTATGATAGCCCAGGAGACTGTCAGTGGCGAGACTGTGACATGTGGGTGAGGAGCATGCGCACAGAGGGATAAAGCACTCCCAGGTTCCGGAGCCATTTGTCACTTGCCTCATGCTCTACTACTTCATTCCCACCACCACCAGGCTGTTCTGCATTTTCTAAGTCTTTTTCCACTTTGATCACCCCACCATCTTCCTCTGATGTGTGGGAAGAGTCTTCATCTTGTGTGGTTTCCTCTTCATCACCCTCACTGTCACCTGGAACACATAAACTGGTTATTTGTTCTGATTTTTGTAGGAAGAGATCCTGAACTGTCTATCCTTCTGTCTGCAGCTGTAATGGGAAGCAGATGTTTCATAGTAATAGTCTGTATCAAGGCTTAATTGGGTACAATTAAATAGAAACCAGCTATCACTGTTACTTATTATGCCATATATACACTAAAGAGAAAATGAAGCACAGCTGCATAGGAAAATGGACATTGGGCCATCTCTATTATCATGAAAACAATTCTATGCACAGCTCTCAAGTATCTCAGTTCAAATCACACCTCCCCCAAAGCATCTCACACCCAGCTCATTTCAATAACACACCACCTCTTGACCTTACCAACATTTTATTACTTAGTTTTTTTTTCCTAATAAAATCCCTTGACCAACTTTTCCCATGGTAGCATAAACTATTCCACACTGAGCCCCAGTAAGCTTTTCTCTCCCAACAAATCCCAAGTATACTTAGAGGAACACTAGCAAGTTTTTCTTCTAAGCTTTTATAAGGAGGCAGTAGTAAATTAGTTAAAAATGGTATCATTTATACAGACAAGGCTGTTCATTACAGTGAGAAATTGGCAGAGCAACCAGCCTCAAACAGTTTTCAGGAGTATCCAACTCACTTTAAAAGAAATATGTGTTTCAGACAAGGTCTCACCATATAGCTTAGGCTACCCTCAAACATCCAAGCCTCCTGCCTTAGCTTAGCATCTGGAGTACCTACTCTGTTCTCATTCTACTAGTTACTAAGAATTCTAAACTGAAACAACTCACTGTTTACACTAATTCTTTGAAGTATCTGATGGATAACTAAATGTATAAATGGAAGAAATGTACCATTCTTTTCTTTAGGATGGAATACCATTTCTTGTTATTTTACATAAGAACTGAGTTTGTTTTGATTTGTGTGGTGGGGCAAGAAGCCTACTTATGAATGGGGAATCTGCAAGATCTGGGTAAGCTATTTCCCTGTCCCCCCACCCCCATATTACTTATGAAACAGAAGGGAAAAAAACCCACAATAACAAATTAAGTTCTTTCTGGAAACAACACTCTGAAGATCTCAAGAGGAAACCAAACCTAGGGAAACTGTCAGACTTCAGCTGTATTCCAACTCTACCCAGATCCTGGACTCCTGGGCCTGATGTCAGCAGAGAGAAATACATGGCAGAGCCTGACCAGATTCTCTGACTCTGCAGTGAGATTTGTATTTCCTAACAGTGATGCTTCTCTTTTTTTTTTTTTTCTACTATCCTTTGCATAATTTTTAAATCCACCAATGGTTAGACAATATGGGCTTCCTTTCTTTCCAGGAAAAACTGGTTATATCCCTTTCTTGACAAATTCTAACCAAGTCATATTCTATTTTTTTTTGGTCAGTCGTGGGGCTTGAACTCTGGGCTTGGGCACTGTCCCTGCAAACTTCAGCTCAAGGCAAGCTCTCTACCACTTGAGCCACAGTGCCACTTCCGCAAGTCATATTCTAGTAGTTACATGGTAGTATTAGATACCATTCCCTTGGTGGACTGGATTTGGGTCATGGAAAGATATGTAGCATACTGCCTTAGTCCCAGCCCAAAGCTTCCTTTCTCTTGAATCATCTTAATAATGAATCATACCATATTTTCTCAGAATGAGAAAATTTCACAGAATGAATCATACCATATTTTCTCACCTGCCTCCTATTTCTCATATGTAATACTTGTAAGTTTAGTGTAAAGCAACTTATCAACTGTTTTTTTTTTGTAATTTATCACTCTGCCAGGAATATTTGTATTTTTAAGGTATACTGTCTAGAGTGATGATGCATTTTTTCCAGAATGGAAACCTATTAAACAGTTATAAATGTTGCTTTTGTTACCTGTTATTCAGGAAACTGATGGGTCCCATTAAGTTTTCAAGAAATTTTGGGGCTCATTTTTCAGCACCTAGGCGATTAGTTGCTAAATTAGTTCTTGTAGTTGTTGCTTAATTATTACTGTGGGGAAAACTGTAAAGTTCAGAACTCTGAACCATGCCTCCAGCCTTGTTTTTACAAGTTATTTATAGGATAGGGTCCTGCTTTCTACCTGGCAGTGTTCCTGGACTTTCCTAGTTCCTCCTACTTTCCTATAGTTGCTGAGATGACAAACATGTGCCCCCATGTCCAGCATCCCTCCTTAGAGATAGTGTGTTAGAACCTTTCTGCTCAGGCTACTTTAGAATGGTGATCCTTCTCAGCTTCCCATGTGCTTGGAATAGGCACATGCCACTGTGCGCAGCTACGGCTTCCCAAGTAGCTACTATTACTAGCTTGAGCCACCAGTGTTTAGCGTTCTACCTTTTTTTTTTTTTTTTTTGGCCAGTCCTGGGGCTGGAACTCAGGGCCTGGGCACTGTCCCTGAGCTTCTTTAGTTCAAGGCTAGCACTCTACTACTTGAGCCACAGCACACTTCTGGCTTTTTCTGTTTATGTGGTACTGAGGTATCAAATCCAGGGGTTCATGCATGCTAGGCAAACACTCTACTACCAAGCCACATTCCCAGCCCCTTTCTACCTTGAGTGTTATAGAATTTTCTTTCCCTCTTTGGTTTCTCCCAATCTTTCAACTAGAAATATACTCTAAATTGATAATAAGAACCAATATCAAACGTGTAAGGTTAAGGAAGTGTGGAAATCTTTCTAGGACATAAGACATCTCAAATTGTTTAGACAGATCAAGGAACAGGCAATTTATGAGGCTCACCTAGTAAGAGCCAATCTTTTCTATCTTCCAACTAGAGAGCTCTACTGAGGGTTTGAGGTGACTTTAGTATCTTACAAAATGCTGCATAAACTTATCACTAAACTTTGATGCCACTAAAACTATGCCATGTGTAAAAATTTATCAATGCCACATTTATATTTTATTACAAATAGATCCTAGCAGACAAGGATAAAAAAAAAAAAGAACCTGACCTAAGGATTACTTAGGCACTAATTCTTCCTGGGTTTTGGGATGTCCTCAATCACAACTATCACAGACCTATCTGTATAAGGTATTAAGTCAAGTACTGTAATTGATGAGTTGTAAAAACACAGTGTCAAACCTATTCACTCTCTGAATGAGCACATATGCCCACACACCTTAGGAAACAATTACAGACATGGAGGTCTACGTATCTCTTTTTTAAAAATCTTCCTCCCAACACCCATATTCAATCCCCAGAGCACACACACTATGATAATTCTTCTCCCATTGCCCTGAGTCATTACCAGAAGGTGCAGAACTCACTGCTACTGGAGTCCTGATCTCTTAGTTGTTGGATAGCTTGTCGCTGACTGCCAAGGTCTCCAGGAAAATCAGTTTTCATCATCGCCTGGCGGGCTTGCTCTTCTAGCCCAGCAAATACTTGATCCCCTGGTGGTCACAAGGAGAAATAAGTCAGGCCACCAACTGGGCAGCAGATCCCCAGACTAGCTGGTTGGAAGGACAGACCATTCAAAGGTAGAAGACAGGCAGGTACCCTGTAGTGGGGTCATTCACCGCCCAATCAGTTTGCTGCCTCCAACAGCTTCTGACTGCAGCTGCTCTTTCTTGGCAGTAAGCCCAAGGCTCTAGAAAGCATTATTTGCTTCTCTTAAGTATTCCTTTTCTTGACTTTTCTCCAAAGGCAGTCAGTCACTACTTTACAAATTTAACTGCAGAATCTCGATTCCATTTACAACCTTCCATCAATTGGGGTAACAGAGGCAAGAAGAGGCATAATGATGGTATGAAGTCAAGGCAACCAAACTGGTAAAATTTCTGTGCCTAAAATTACTAGCATTATGGTCCCAACTAAGTGTCTATCTAGAACTACAGACAAGTACTTCAAATAAATCTTCTAAATAAATCTTTAATCCCTTCTTTCATCCATATGCCTTTGAAGATATGCTCAGGATGTTCTTCCTTAATTTCCTAAAGTCTATCAGAAGTAACCATGATAAAATCAACTGGTTGAATAATGGATAGATGAGAACAAAAATACATGAACTCATTTCTGCTGAGGAACAAACTTCCTGAAATGAACCAACTAATGTACAACAACAACAACAACAAAAATGTGTTTCGGGGGCTGGGAAGGTGGCTCAGCGGTAGAGTGCATGCCTTGCAAGCATGAGGCCCTGGGTTCGATTCCTCAGCACCACATAAACAGAAAAAGCCGGAAGTGGCGCTGTGACTCAAGTGGTAGAGCGCTAGCCTTGAGCTGAAGAGCTGAGGGACAGCGCCCAGGCCCAGAGTTCAGGCCCCACGACCAGACCTCCCCCCCCCCAAAAAAAAAGAGTCTCACGGACTTTCCTGCCCGGGCTGGCTTTGAACCGGGATCCTCAGATCTCAGCCTCCTGAGTAGCTAGGATTACAGGCGTGAGCCACCAGCGCCTGGCTGAAATTTCATTTTCTTAGTGGCTTGCTTGGTTCCAGCACAACTGGGAATGTGAGTGTGTGAATGTATTCTCAACTTGTCCAGGACAGTTAACAGAAATTTGCACTCAGTAAGATTGGAAAAGAAGTGAGGGAGAAGGCCTAAAACAGAGCTTTCAGCCTAGCAGCAGTTTCTCCTTGACTTACAATTCTGGGCTTTTATTCCAAAAGCTCTGCACTAAGTCCGAGTTTAGTAATGTGGTAAGTAGGCAGAACACAAATTTGCATGCTTCTGGGGAAAGGATTTAGCAATTTAGAAATAAAAACAGTCATGAAAGTACGGTGCTGGTGGCTCACACCTATAATCCTAGCTACTCAGGAGGCTGAGATCTAAGGATTGTGGTTCAAAGCCAGCCCAGGCAGGAAAGGCTATGAGACTTTTATTTCCAATTAACTACCAGAAAACCAGAAGTGGAATTGTGGCTCAAAGTGGCAGCCAAAGAGCTCAGGGACAGTACCCAGGCCCTGAGTTCAAGCCTCATGACAAAAAACAAAAACAAAAAAAGCAATCACAAGAACAACCAAGTAAGTGTCAAGTGGCATGACCATTAGCTTCTACAGTAGATCTAAGGGATGCTGACTGGCACAGGGGATTTTTTTTTTTTTTTTGTCGTGGGGTTTGAACTCTGGGCCTGGGTGCTGTCCCTCAGTTCTTCAGCTCCAGGCTAATGCTCTACCACTTGAGCCACAGCAACACTTCCAGTTTTCTGGTGGTTAATTGGAGATAAGAGTCTTATGCAGCCCAGGCAGGAAGCCTGGGCTGGCTTTGAACCACAACCTCAGATCTCAGCCTCCTGAGTAGTTAGGATTACATGTGTGAGCCACCAATGCCTGGCAGGGGAATTCTTCTTTAGGAGACACAAAAATTTTTATTTAGGAAAAATACTCCCTTCAATGGTTATTAATTAGGTAATGAATCTTACTTAGTAATTTACTTGTACTTCTCTGTGTAGACTAATTAGAAACTCACAAGCGACTGGGCTGGGAAGGTGGCTCAGTGGTAGAGCGCTTGCCTTGCATGCATGAGGCCCTGGGTTCCATTCCTCAGCACCACATAAGCAAAAAGAAAAAAGCCGGAAGTGGCACTGTGGCTCAAGTGGTAGAGCGCTAGCCTTGAGCTGAATTGCTGAGGGACAGCGCCCAGACCCCCCCCCCAAAAAAATGTGTTTCATCTCCTTGGATCAAGGTGGCTTTTGTTTTTGTATGCATCTCAGCACCTGAGATCCATGTAGTTACTGAAGCGTTAGCATTCAAGTATTCTTTTATTTTCAGGAAACCCTTCACAGGGAACATAGGAAGAAAGTGTTGGTTTTCTCCAGGTTTCCATTGTCAGCCAGAGGGGAAACTACAGCTTCCATTTTCCAGCCAGCAAGTAAGAATAACAGCCCCAGTGAAAGGTTTGACTATTGTCAAACCTTTAATGAAGGGTGAAAGGAAAGTAAATAGCCACAGGTTCAGAGACAGAATACAATGATGTGGGAAGAAAGAGCTGGTGGTTTTATCTGTAGTGCGCTTAACTAGTCTAGGGGCAGTGAAAAAACAATGTGATGCAGAGTAGGTTTCATGTGATTTGCTGATTCATTCAGTAAATATTCTTTGATCATCTACCATATAGATCTATTCTAGACATCAATTACTACTATTGGACACTTGCTAATTCTAGCCTCTATGTAAACTGCTTATAGTTCACACACCATGATTCTCTGCAAAATTCTATGAGGCAGGTATTAATAATACTGAGGATAAACTGTATTGTACCGAGGAGAAAATTAAGGTCAGGTTCAATAGTTCTAATGTCTTTTTTCTCTTGGTGTTATGGATTGAACCCTAGAACTCACACATGCTAAGCATGTGCTCTACCATTGAGCTATAGTCCCACCTAATGACTATATTTTTTAAACTGCTTTCTAGCAGACATGTAATTTCTAGGATAAAAGGTTCATTGAAGTGCTTTTCTGGAAACAAACATTTGTCTCTATGTAGGAAAAAATGGCTCTGATCTAGTGTTGGTATTAACTCCATGCCAACTGAAACTGATATGTGAAACTCAAATACTAAAACAGTGTTCTCAGGGCTAATATATATGACAAAAGGAAAAATGGTGGCTCTGATACTACATTATGAGTTACTGTGTCTGGATTAAAGTATCTGGCATTGGCAACTATGACTCATCCTGTGAGTGCAAATGAAAGTGGATTGTTTTAAAAGTGTACTCCTAGCTAGCTACAAAGCCCTCATATACGAAACAGGTTGCTTTAAGTCCATGCTCATAATTCTTTTCTTTCTTTTTTGGTCGGTTGTGGGGCTTGAACTCTGAGCCTGGAAGCTGTCCCTGCACTCTTCAGCTCAAGTCGAGCACTCTCCCGCTTGGGCCACAGCGCCACTTCCAGTTTTCTAGTGGTTTATTGGAGATAAGAGTCTCATGGAGGGCTGGGAAGTTGGCTCAGTGGTAGAGTGCTTGCCTTGCATGCATGAGGCTCTGGGTTCCATTCCTCAGCACCACATAAGCAGAAAAAAAAAGCCGGAAGTGGCGCTGTGGCTCAAGTGGTAGAGCGCTAGCCTTGAGCTGAAGAGCTGAGGGACAGCGCCCAGGCCCAGAGTTCAGGCCCCACGACCGGACCCAAAAAAAAAAAGAAAACAAAGGACTTTAAGGGCTTATTTCTCTCTCCTTCACTGTGAAAAGGTTCAGGTTGAAGTTAAATGTTTCTAATCTCTCATATATACTATAATATGAAATCAAAAGTCTTTTAATGAAATTTTCTTTTCTTATTTTTTTTTGGTCGGTCGTGGGGCTTGAACTCTAGGTTTGGGTGCTGTCCTTGTGTTCTTCAGCTCAAGGCAAGCGCTCTACCATTTGAGCCACAGCGCCACTTCCAGTTTTCTAGTGGTTTATTGGAGATAAGAGTCTCATGGACTTTCCTGCCTGGGCTGGCTTTGAACCTTGATCCTTAGATCTCAGCGTCCTGAATAGCTAGGATTAAAGGCGTGAGCCACCAGCGCCCGGCTCGTGCTCATAATTTCTAAAGTGACAAATTGAACAAAAATTTTGCTAGAGAAAACAAAGAGTGAATTTTGTGTTGAGTGCCTTTTTCCTCACTACAGTAATAAAACATTCAATTTCTCCATGTTGGTTTCATGGAGAAACTACAAGAGCATGATCAAACTGGAACAAACTGAATTCTAGGTAGGTTCACATTTTTGGAGTTAGGAGCCATGGACAGACAGAGCAGTAAGGAATAAGTTATATGCCAGCACATAATTATCAAAGGAAGTTCATTTTTATCAGGAACACTTCAGGTCTCTAGGGAAACTTAGCCAGAAACCAACTAGGTTTATAACATGCTGAGAATGAACAATACATGTATTCCAGGGCTGGGAAGGTAGCTCAGCGGCAGAGTGCATGTCTTGCAAGCATGAGGCCCTGGGTTCGATTCCTCAGCACCACATAAACAGAAAAAGCCG
>NW_012267234.1:11102326-11106411 GCF_000151885.1 Dipodomys ordii | reverse complement strand
TGAGCTGAAGAGCTGAGGGACAGCGTCCAGGCCCAGCAGGCCTCATGACCGGACCCCCCCCCCAAAAAAAAAAGAAACTCACAAGCGAACTATCTCATTCTGAATGGAAGGTAAGAAATTAATACTTCATTCTACTTTAAAAATTGAGATTTTTGCCAGGCTCTCATGGCTCACACCTATAAAACTAGCTACTCAGGAGGCTGAGATCTGAGGATCATGGTTCAAAGCCAGCCTGGGCAGAAAAGCCTGTGAGACTTTTTTTTTTTTTGGTCTATTCTTGGATTTGTACTCTTTATCTGGATTCTTTTTTTTTTTTTCTGTCAGTCGTGGAGCTTGAACTCGGCCTGGGCACTGTCTGTTAGCTCAAGGCTAGCGCTCTACCATTTGAGCCACAGCGCCACTTCTGGCTTTTTCTGCTTATGTGGTGCTGAGGAATCGAACCCAGGGCCTCATGCATGTGAGGCAAACACTCTACCACTGAGCCACCTTCCCAGCCCCTGTGAGAATCTTATTCCAGTTAATAACACATATACAAAAAAGCTGAAGTGGTGCTCTAGCTCAAGTGGTAGAGTGCTAGCTTTGAACAAAAAGGAGCCCAGGGACAGTACTGAGTTTAAGCACAGGCCCAGAAAAAAAAAATTGAGATTTCCCCCCCACCCCCACCCCATTGGGTATTGGTCCATGCCTGTGATCTTAAGCTACTCAGGAACCCGAGATCAAGAGGATAGTGGTTCAAGGTCAGTCTGGGTAAAATGTTCATGAGAGCTCATCTCAAAAAGCTGGACTTGGTGTACACACCTGTCATCCCAGCTACACGGGAGGTATCAATTTCAAGATCGTGGTCCAAGCTGGATAGGGCATAAAGCGAGACCCTATTTGAAAAATAACAAAAACAAAAAGGGCTGGAGGCATGGCTCAAGTGATACATCACCCTGCTGGCAAGTGCAAGGCCCTTAGTTCAAACCCAGTACCACTAAAATTAGTAAATAAAATAAAATAGAGCTATCCCTCATTATGAATGAGTTATTCCTACAATGGACTGCTGTTGTTCTGCTGCTAAAACAAGTTAATGGTATGGACACATAGGAAACAAATCAAGCTATAATACTAATAATGAAATATATTAAACATAGTTTAAACATTAAGCAGCAAAATTTCCCATATTAAATAATTTGAATTTGTCATTTGAGAATAGAGGCCAATACCACTAGTATTGAGGAGGATCTAGGACAAAGGACGGCCTCACATAAAATAACACAGATGACAAAGAAGAGACGCCACACTATTTAATACTGCTACTATTTTCAATACAAATCAAGTCAGTGACTCGATCCTGACCTAAAAATGCCTGCAAAACTTCTGAAAAAAATACCAACGATCAGGTCTCATCTCAAATTAAATGAGGGTCAAATGAGATTTTTCAAAATTCAGCATGAGATTTCTAGCTTCATGCCACTCAGTCAACTTTCGTTCCAGAAGGCAGATGTCATGAAGCAAAGCCATCATGCTATTCAAGGGCTGATTGGCTCTGACATCTGAGCACAGCTTCTGCATTTTCCTGCTTCTGACTATGAGTCTATTTAGTTTACTTCAAATAGATAAGCAACATTAAATTAAATACATATCACTGGTTCCATTTCTTTGCCTGGGGATAGGAAACTCAAGAGGTCAGAAAACTAAAATTACTAACTTCTACTTGCTATTATTGTCATAAGCAATAAGAAATAATCTTTTGAAAGGGCAGGGTGAGCTACTATCCCAAAATAAAAACAAACTAGATTTCAAAACCCAGCAGAGCTCAGTAGCTTTTGTTCACTAACTTAAAGCTTTGCTTTAGAAGGCCTCCTGGCTCCCTGCCCAAATGCATCACTGACCAAGCCCCGCTGGGGATGTTGCTCTTTAGTTGCAGCTCTTTAGTTGCTCATATCCAACTCTAAGGGTCCTCTTAATGGTCACCACTGAAGAGTCTGAAATCCCACCCCCTGCATTAATAGCGCATTTACTAGTTTGACTCTAGATAACTTTATTTCTGTAACTATGTGTCTGTCATATTTTCCCTTCTGTCATGGTCCATTTGTCTATCTATTTTCCAACTCCGATAACCAGCAGCAACTTTTATCTTGGCCATGACTATAGTGGGAAGAGATGCAACTAATGGCATGTGCTACACAGGCACAGCTACACAGGTCATGCAAAGCCTCTGCTGGCTTCCAGCCTTTCCTGTAATTGTGCCATCACCTTCCAGCTACTTTCTTCAAATTTTATCAGTCTCTTTGAACAGATGGCTTTTATAAGTGAACTCATCATCTCTACCCTTTCTTCCCTCTCTAACATTTCATCTTTTGTCGATAATCATCCTCAACATGACAACATCCTCCTGAACCCCTGTGCTAGATGACCTATGCTAGAGATCATCTTCGACAAGCCTCACCTTCAAACACATTGCATCCTACTGTTTTAATGACAACTTCTAAATCCTTGCAAATCACTTTTCTTTATATTACGCAGCCTTATAGATCCAACTATTCAAGACTATATTTTTTGGAAGCATCCAACTGTTCTTTCTATCTTATGCTTTTTTTTTTTTTTTTGGTCAGTCATGGGGCTTGAATGCTGGGCCTGGGCACTGACCCTTAGCTCTTCAGCTCAAGATGAGCACTCTACCACTTGAGCCACTTCTGGATTTTTGGTGTTTAATTGGAGAAAAGAATCTCAGGAACTTTTCTGCTCAGGCTGGCTTTAAACCTCGATCTTCAAATCTCAGCCTCCTGAGTAGCTAGGATTACAGGCATGAGCCACCAGCGCCTAGCTCTTATACAACTTTTCCAGGACTTAAACAGAAGAATTATTATATAGAGGCTTATTACCATTACTTATTAAATATTTAAGATATCAAATACATTCTAATTCTTTTTTTTTTTGTCAGTTGTCGGGCTTGAATTCTGGGCTTGGGCGCTATCCCTGCGCTCTTCAGCTCAAGGCGAGCGCTCTACCGCTTGAGCCACAGTACCACTTCCGGTTTTCTAGTGGTTTATTGGAGATAAGAGTCTCATGGAGTTCCTGCCTGGGCTGGCTTTGAACCGTGATCCTCAGATCTCAGCCTCCTGAGTAGCTAGGATTACAGGTGTGAGCCACCGGTGCCTGGCTACATTCTACTTCTTTTGTTCAAACTTTTTTCTTTAGCCTGAAAGATAAACACTATATAGTATCTGGCATATGATATATTTTAAATTAATTTTAGTTCTCTTAACTCCTGGGTTAATATATTTTCTCAAATATCTTTAGTTTTGGTCTGGGTTGGCTTTTGTTTGGTCTTAGTTATAACTCTGAATTCTCTTCAAATGTACTTTAGTCAAGCAATAACAGACAACTAAATCACCTCTAATGAACATCTGAGTGAGAATGTTTATCTACCCATATCACTGGAAATAGCTAATTACCACAAACTTACATAGATACCAATGTTAATTTAGCATAAGGCACTGTTTTTTTAGGGTTTGAACTCAGGGCCTCACACTTGCTAAGCAGCAGCTCATAAAAACAATGTGATCTAGATCTATACTTATCTATGTGTCTCATAGTTTCTGCCATCTAAATGTGTGAACAGTGCTAAAAGTGTATGTGCATATATACATATAATACACACATTTATATATATATATGTATATAGTCACACAGTTTCTGCCATCTAGATGTTTACAATCTAATTACCAAAATAAAAGATACACATACAACTATTGAGAAACAATGCAGACTTTCTGTTTTTAGTTCATGCCTTAGGTGATCTGTCCCATACTACTGATTTGTAGTGCCAAAACACTGCATTCTAGATGGTAATCCACTTGCTTTTCCTGTTTGAGAGTCCTCCATGATTTAAGCATGTGCAACCTCATGCCCTATGACTTTTACACACCAGCCGGGCGCTGGTGGCTCATGCCTGTAATCCTAGCTACTCAGGAGCCTGAGATCTGAGGATCGAGGTTCAAAGCCAGCCCGGGCAGGAAAGACCGTGAGACTCCTATCTCTAATAAACCACGAGAAAACCGGAAGTGGCGCTGTAGCTCAAGTGGTAGAGCGCTCGCCTT
>NW_012267234.1:11100874-11102276 GCF_000151885.1 Dipodomys ordii | reverse complement strand
CAGGGCTGGGAAGGTAGCTCAGCGGCAGAGTGCATGTCTTGCAAGCATGAGGCCCTGGGTTCGATTCCTCAGCACCACATAAACAGAAAAAGCCGCAAGTGGCGCTGTGGCTCCAGTGGTAGAGCACTAGCCTTGAGCTGAAGAGCTGAGGGACAGCGCCCAGGCCCAGAGTTCAGGCCCCATGACCGGCAAAAAAAAAACAACAAAAAAAAAACATGTATTCCTTTCATAATGGGAAATCACCACTAGATTAGTAGAAGGACATCTAAAAGGATATCTACCTTTCAAGATAAGCCAGTAATTCAGTTTAGTCTGACAACATAAGCTTAAAATTTAGTTTTGTCTATTAATGTCTAAACATTTAGGCTCTCAGAGAAGAGTGTATTCAACCCCATTTAAAGCTCTTGCTGGCAATCTCACTTAGGATAATTGAGATAAATTAATTCTCTCATTCCTTTTCAACAGAAAAATGTCTTTTATTCTATTCCCAATAAGGAAAAAAGCTAAGGTAAATGTTATTCTTTTAAAATGTTTTTATGGGGGCTGGGAAGGTGGCTCAGTGGTAGAGCGCTTGCATTGCATGCCTGAAGCCCTGGGTTCGATTCCTCAGCACCACATAAACAAAAAGAAAAAAGCCAGAAGTGGCGCTGTGGCTCAAGTGGTAGAGCGCTAGCCTTGAGCTGAAGGACAGCGCCCAGGCCCTGAGTTCAGGCCCCAAGACTGGATCCCCCCCAAAAAAATAAAATAAAATGTTTTTATGATCTAGGCACCTATGGCTCACATCTGTAATCCTAGCTACTCAGGAGGCTGAGATTTTAGGATTGTGGTTTGAAGTTGGCCTGGACAGCAAAGCCCGTGAGATTCTTAGCTCCAATAAATTACTCAGAAAAAGCTGCAAGTGGTGCTGTGGCTTAAGTGGTAGAGTGCTAGCCTTGAGGGAGAGGCTCAGGGACAGTGCCCAGGCCCTGAGTTCAAGTTCTACAATGGACATGAAAAAAAAAGTATATATATATATATACATATATATATGTATATATATATACACACAAACCTTATTTTTTATGCATTTTGACTTATAATAATATTTAAAAGAAGCAATTTTTAGCAGACCTCATAAAGAAAGATAAGTGGATGATCTTCATCCAATTTCCAATTCTGTTATAATTATCCTTTTATAACAAAGGTACTGAGACTTAAAGTATGTCATGTTAACATGAGTGATCCATAGCAATACTAGTGATTAAGATGTATTATAGAAGCCGGGCGCTGGTGGCTCACACCTGTAATCCTAGCTACTCAGGAGGCTGAGATCTGAGGATCGCGGTTCAAAGCTAGCCCGGGCAGGAAAGACTGTGAGACTCCTATCTCCAATAAACCACCAGAAAACCGGAAGTGGCGCTGT
>NW_012267234.1:11091313-11095444 GCF_000151885.1 Dipodomys ordii | reverse complement strand
CCACGAGAAAACCGGAAGTGGCGCTGTAGCTCAAGTGGTAGAGCGCTCGCCTTGAGCTGAAGAGCTGAGGGACAGCGCCCAGGCCCAGAGTTCAAGTCCCACGACCGACAAAAAAAAAAAAAAAATTCTCCCATACACAAAGTCTTTTTTCTCAGAAAAATGCATTTTTAACAGAAAACGCATATTTCTTTACTTGAGTTCCCCTTTTCTTTGTCTCTTTTCCAAATTCAATTTCTAACATAGGGTCTCTTTAAGTTTATGGTCTAGGGCCTCTTTCATCAAACATTCCCTTGCTACCTCAGTCCATGGAACTCTCTTAACTTCCCTCCTCTTAACTTCTGTGGTATACGTCTACAGCATCTGTATTTGGCACTTAGCATATACTCTTGTATTTTTTTTGGCAATGCTGTCCCTCAGCTCTTCAGCTCAAGGCTAGCACTGTTGAGCCACAGCGTCACTTCTGGCTTTTTCTGCTTATGTGGTACTGAGGAATTGAACCCAGGGCCTCATGCACGCAAGGCAAGCACCCTACCACTGAGCCACCTTCCCAGCCCCCTTGTCTTGTATTTTTATATATTTCGTGTGTATCTGAAGCTACATTATAGCTTTACTTATCTTATAGCTCTGACATCTAGCATAAAGATTTGCAGAGTAGATATTCTATAATTGTTTGTAAATGTATTAAGGAAGAAGGTATATACTCCTAAGTCAGGTTAGAAAACATCCATTCTAGTGAGGAGACACACTTTGAATTTGTTATCTAAAACCTTTAACCCTTTCTTCTTTACAAATCTGTGAGAGCTTCTCAGCATAAATTCAGGTTACTCTTTCATTCCAAGCCTCAACACTCCCAGTTCCAGAAGACAAAGCCCAATACTCACAGTGAACTTTATTTGGATTTGTCTGTTTCCGACGGGACATGTTTCCCTGATCTGAGAGCTCTGGCTTTTCCCAGTTTCACGGCTGGATATAATGCTACCTCCTTGCAAAGTGCTAACCTACAATACAAAAGGATATTGCAAGCACATGTCATTTTTCTCAGAAACTATAAAAAATTAAGAGCATATATAAAACTCGCCATTTGTAAATAATTAAAAGAAAGGAGAGAAGGAAGGAAAGATTAAAGTTAGTTTCCAGCACAATGTTGAAGCTCCAAGGAGATTAAGGAGCTTCTTTAGAGGAGTTCAGAGAATTCTATTCTATCTTTGTAGTTCAGAATATTGTTAAATGATTATGTTCAAGATGAAAAGATAGACCGAGAAGCAAAATTAAGGTGATCAAGGTTAGAAGTACTGTGGGCTGAAAGCATTAATCTTTAATGACTGTAGAAGGAAGCAGAAGGAAGCCAGAGTTCGGCAGCTCATGTGTCACATTCCCACTGAAGGCAAGCCCTGCAGTCTGCACCAATGGGAGCCTCTAGACATTTTCTTTTAAGAAGTTTTCTCACCTAGGGGAAATTAAAAAATCACATTCTTATGAGGCAGGAAATGTCTCCAAACCCTTAGGCAGCTAGGTGTTGGGACTAATGCCTATAATCTCTAACTACTCAGGAGGCTGAGATTCCAGGATTGTGGTTCAAAGCCAGCCTAGGGAGGAAAGTGAGACTCATCTCCCAAAAGACAGAAGTGGAGCTCTGGCTCGTGTGCTCAACTTTGTGCACAAAAGCTCAAGGACAATGCCCATGCCCTGATTCAAGTCTGAGGACCAGCAAAACACAAACATAAAAACAAACAAAAAATCCTTAGATATCTTTAAATGAACACAGCACAGGAAATAAAACGTCTATTTAGTCATGCAGACACAGTGCCAGCTACCACAGATGACAGAGCATTAGAGTAAATCAAACTTCCAAAGGTGAAGATGCACTCTCACCAGAAGAGCCAGACAACATCCACCTGTTGTTAAGTAGTCATTTAGTCCCTTAATGTGGAACATTAACCTGGTCCTACTGTGTTCTGGAGAGGTGGTTGAAGTTGGCCTCTTCTCAATCTTGCCTCTTGTATTGTAAAATGACCAGTGGGAGGAACAAACACAAAAGCTCCCTATACAAAAAGAGCAACAGAGAAATGCATCTACCTCCTAATATAGGAGATGACAGATACTTAAGCCTGAAGGTTCTTTTAAATACAAGAAAGATTAGTCCAGCCAGAAACAATGTTAGAGAATCTGAATTGGATTAGTAGCAGAAATTGTGGCATTTTCTTTGACAGACAGAAGACTAGAGGTGTGGTTCATCAGCAGAGCACTTTCCTAGGATGATTAGAGCAAGAGGCTCAATTCCCAGTGCCACAGGAGAAAATAAAATCCAGAGTGAATACACAGATATAAATGAAAAAATTCTATTTTCTACCAGACAGGAACATGGATTTAGTCACTCAAGTTTTCTTTCAGTTCCTACTGTCTCAAACTGTACTGTTATATACAAATATAAAATTCAATTTATTGCTTTAAGAGGAATTGTAAGAGGCTGCTACTAGCTGTACTTTGCATGCCAGTTAATGAAGACTCATCTCCTGTTAATGCCAACTAACTCCTCTAAGTAGCTAGTAAGGTCCTCAAACCAGTAATCAGATCCTGCCTCCCTTACCAAAAGAAGAAAGAAACCGCAAATGGCAAAGACAGGCCTCCACAGGAAGTGGCAAAGGAAGCAGCTTTCAGGCAGTCTTCTATCATATCTGCATATCAAACACAGTTCTTTTTCAGACCTTTAATTAAAAAAAAAAAGAAAAAAACTCCAAATATACACAGTAAAAAAAACCAATTTAAATTATTTAAAGTGCAGTCCACTAATAGAAAATACAAACGATATGCTTTCTCTAAGTTTGTTGTTTGTTTGTGTACACCATTCTCCCCTCCCCGCATTTGAGACAAGATTATGCCTTGTTGTCCAGGCTGGTCTCAAACTCCAAGACTCAAGCAATCCTCCAACCTCTGCCTCCTAAGTAGCAGGAATTATAGGTGTGTACCACCATAACCATTCTTAGTCTATCTAATCAACTAGTTAGTTATTAATGGCAGCAGTGAATGAGTATGTCACTTCAGATCTTTTTCTATATATGTCTATGGAATCACGAAGAGGACAGATGAATAGATTGTTAATTTTTTTGAAATTCACCTTATATAAAGGAAAAATGGAATCTTGACTATTCTATTTTCTTTTCCTCAAGATTTGAAATGGAAACTGAGATCAAGGTAAGGAAGTTAACTTCTGAAGGAATGCCAAATAACTGGAGCCCAACTCTTCCCCAGACAACAGTTCCATCTTGAAGCTACATGGCAGGCAAAGACAGAGACGAGCATCTGCATATTTAAATCGGCTGTGTCCACTGCCTCTTACAATCCCCCTAGTGGTCCAATAGGGAACTGAAGAAATGGTACCCAGGGGACTTCACACCTGAGGGATCAAGGAAAAAAGAAGCAAACGCCCTCCCCTTCCTCCCACAAAACAAAACAGGACAATGATGAAAACACTTCCATCCTCTCCCAAAACAAGTCTGTGGGTCGTGGACTTTTGGACATTAGTGGGGAAATAAATGGCACTGGCTGGACACAACCTTAGAGCTTAGACAACTTAGATCGGCAGTGAAAGCTAACCAGAACCATAGACTTATGACCTGATAGGTCCCCCGGTCAGTTTTACTTTGAGCCCAAATGTGACACTGAACTACAAATGTCACTGGACAGCGGCTGGGTCAGCATCATCCCAAAGGAAATTGGAATAAGAAGAAAGGTAAACGGAGGTTCGGGCCCACAAAGGGGTTTTCTCTTAAAGGGAAGGCCGTTTGGGAGGACGCGGTCTCCCTTTATCACGGCCTCCGCTCTCCCACAGGTTGTTAGGTTGCAGCGTCCAGCCACACCAGACAGTAACAAGAAAAGCAGAACAGAACAGAACAAAAACGACGCACAGCAAAACAAAAACCAAAGGCGGATGCGAGGCCAGCCCCAAGAAAACAAGGTGCAGTCCCACCTCCAACTCTGGTGCGGTTCCCACGGAGCGCAGTAATCTCGTCCGAAGCCGAGCGAGCGATCGCGACCTGCCAAGGAGAGGCCAAGCGTCTGGCACGCAGGCTCGGGCTCCGGCGCCCGGCGCCGCGGCCCGGGCGGGGCGGCGTCTGTCTACGCCGCTAGGTG
>NW_012267234.1:11066682-11091057 GCF_000151885.1 Dipodomys ordii | reverse complement strand
CCCGCCTCCTCCCCCGGCGCCCACAGACAAAAGGGCCTCCAGCCTGGGACCCCGGTCGGGCCGCGCAGCGTCTGCATCCCCGGCGCGGCCGCCGAGGAACGACGGGGAAGGGGCCTCTTTACCCGGCGCCACGGCGCCCCGCCGCGCTCCGGTCTCCGGGCCCCGCCTCCGGACAGACGGACCGCCGGACAATGGGCCCCCAGCTGCAGCTTCGGGCCGGCTGGGCGGGGGCTCTCCCGTACCAGACCCAGCGGGCTGAGGGCCGCTCAGGGCCGAGTGCCTGAAGGGGAGCCGGCGGGCGGCGCTGCAGACAGACAAAGCCAACCGCAGACAGACGGACGGAGGGGGATAAAGATGGCGACGCGGCCGCGAGAGCGCGCGGCTCGCGCACCCGCGGTGAGTGGGGCGCGTGCACGGGCCTCACCTCTTCCACTCCCCCCTTCCTCCCCCGGCCCCGGTCCCCTTCCCCGCTCCCCAGGCGCGCGCCTGGCGCGGCGGGCGGGGCTGAGGAGAGGGCCTGGGGGCGGGGCCTGAGGGGTTATCCAATCACGGGCGTCCCTGAGGGTCCTCGCCGGCATCCTCGCGTCCCCGAGACCGCCGGGCCTCGCACCCTCCTCGGCTTCCCCGGGCGTCCTCGGTCCCCTCCGCGTCTCCGAGCCCTCCGGGGCGTAGGAACTCCGACTCGACTCCCAGCTCCGGCCCCGTTTCCTAGCCTACCACGGGGCTCAGCCGCCAAACCCACCACCCGACCCCAGCTCCGCCGCCGCCCCGTCTCCACCCCGCGAACCCCCGCCCTTCGCTCGCGGACCGCTGGGTCCTGCAGCCGCGCGGCCTCGGCGAGGGCCCGCGGCAGCTGTCCGAGCCTCCTCGGTTCCAGGCCTCGCGCTCGTGTTTCTCCGACACGAAGGTCCGTGATAGAGGCCACCGACCCCGGGCAGGCTGCCGCGATCGGGATACCCCTGCCCTCGTCCCGGCCCTGTGCGTGCCCCCTTGCTCCCCCGCGTCCTCCGGGGACGGTGGGGGAGCGGAGGGAAGGAGACAGACCTCCCTTTTGAAGAGCTCAGCTTTGGTAACCTGCTCCGCACTGTGACTTTGGACAAGTCATTGCCCTAACTTGTCAAATAGAGACCGTCGTCATTCGGCCTCTGTTTTCATGGAGCTGTGCTAAAATGAATTTCTAACGGCAGTAGGCAAACATATTTTATAATTACTGGCTACACAAAGGCGGAACTAGTAAAAATGCTAACTCTTGCTGATAAAAATGGCACATCCTAACATTTGCCTAAAGCATTCTTGCAAATTGCCCTGCCCACAAATTTCCAGTGAGATGATGCATGTCATTGTCTACATCTTGTTTAGTATTAAAAGATGTTGGTCTTCCACATTGCTGTAGTAAATATATCTATCTATGTAGAATGGGATGTTTAGATAGGAATTGCTTAACGTTAGCAAACATTAAAAATTTTATTATTATAAAGGTAATGTGCAGAGAGATTGCAGTTACATAAGTCAGGTAAAGAGTGCATTTCTTTTTTTTTTTTGGACAATGTCACCCACCAGTGGAACATTTTAATTCATTAAAATATCCAATTTCTACATAGCCAGACAGTGAAAACATTTTCACTGAATCTGTAAGCATTTAGAATATTTTGGGCAAGAATATATGCTGATTTGACTACGTAGTTCAGTGGTAGAGTTCTTGCTTAGCATCTGTGAGAGTATGAATTCAATTCCCAATGAAATTAAGTTAGTAGTTAAAACAATATAAAGTCTTTTTGTCCCTTCCTCCTCCTTTTTTTTAACAGTGTGTAAGTACTACTTTACTTTTACTGCAGTAGTCAGCAAACTTTTCCTGCAAAGAGCAACCTATGTTTACTACCCCATATACACTCCTGTCTTCCCAGCCTTTAAGAATGTAAAAGGCATACTTAGCTGGAGAGCTATTCAAAAACATATCTGACAGGCTTGGTCTGCAGGTATGTTACTGAGAGACTTATTTTAGGGTTCAAAAGTTTTATCAGCTTTAAGTTACAGCCACTAGTTATCATGATTTATGTAGAAAAGAATAGATGGCTAGTTAACCATAGTAATGTGGTAGGTCCTGTCCTAACATCAAATAAAATTTCCAGGTGAAATTGTCATTTTGTTTTTGATTGTGCTTATTTATTTATTTTCGTTGGTCATAGGGCCTGAACTCTGGGCCTGGGCTCTGTCCCTCACCTCTTCAGCTCAAGGCTTGAGCTACAGCACCACTGCCAGCTTTTTCCTGCTTATGTGGTGCTGAGGAATGGAACCCAGGGCCTGATGCTTGCCAGGCAAGTCTACCACTGAATCACCTTCCCAGCCCTGATTGTTTAATTTCTGAATGAAACCAACCTGTTCAAGCTAAGAACAGAGCTATGGCTTCTCCTTCCCTACCTCCAGATAGTGTCTGAGTCACTGGCTGGTTATGCTACATCTCATAGTTGAAATATTATGAGATCTACGTAATTAAACAAGTATATTTTTATAAAACTCAGGACATTGGTGATGAATGCAGAATCCAAAGAATTCGTGAGTAGGAACTACTTTTCTAAGTAAATTATATCACTACATTGGGGCTTGATGACATATTTAGTGGTGCAAATGGATAGTTCCTCTTTGAAAGGTGATTTGGCAGTATCTATTAATTTTTTTAAATGTACCTATCCTTTGACTCAGTTCTTATTTCTGCTTAACACCGTGCCCCCCACACTTTTTTTTTTTGCTTTATTTTTCAGATAAGTTCTTTGACTGGGGCAGCCTGGACAGTAATCCAACTACGTACCCTTCCTACATAGCTGATTACTAGCAGCTTTGTACCAGCATGTCCCCTCCTCCCCCCTTATTTTTTGAGATGGGGTTTCACTAATGTTTTTCCTGGGCTGGCTTCTAACCAGAATTCTCCTTATCTCTGTCTTCAAGTAGCTAGGATTACAGGTGGCTTGATTTTTATTTTTCAGGTTATTTGCATCATTAAGAACGCAAAAGAGTGGTATGAACATACTGTTCACAAGACATGCAATAGTCCTAATATTGAAAGGCATGCATATGCAGAGTACAGTACAATAGTAGCTACCATCTGACTAAAACTTACCAAGTTTTTTTGCTGCTATTTTACCCCTACAATATCATTTCTTTAAGAAAAAAATAAAAAGGGCATTTTCTTTCAAGATAACAATTTTTAGGATATTTGGAATCTAGTTCATAATCTAATTTCCCCAATTATATCAACGTCTTCCACAATTGGTTTTTAAATCGTATGTAAATGAGGTCCCCACTCATTACATTAGTTGGCTGTGTCTTAGATCTTTAAATCAGAGTAGTCTGCCTTGCAGACTTGTTACAGGAATGACTTCTCTCTCTCTCCCCGCCTCCCCCAATGTGTATGAATTTACTAGGGAAAAGCCCATACATTTTTTAGGGGGGGGAGAGGGTTGGTCTTGGGGCTTGAATTCTGGGCCTGGGCACTGTCCCTCAGCTTTCAGCTCAAGGTGAGTGCTCTACCACTTGAGCCACAGTGCCACTTCCAGTTTTCTGGTGGTTAGTTGGAGATAAGAATCTCAAGGACCTTCCTGCCCGAGCTGGCTTTGAACCAGGATCCTCAGATCTTAGCCTCTTGAGTAGCTAGGATTACAGGCGTGAGCCACAACCTCTGGCTAAATATCATATATTTTGAGTTCCTGGAACCCAGTTCTGTATGGAAATGCTGCATATGGTTATGAACATGGTGCTTTTTGCCCCGCGCCAGTGGCTCACACTTGTAATCATCCTGAGAGGCTGAGATCTGAGGATTGCAGTTGGAAGGGGAAGGAAAGTCTGTGAGACTCTGACCTTCAAGTAACCACTAAAAAGCCCCAAGTGGAGCTGTGGCCCAAGTGGAGAGTGCCAGCCTTGATAAAAAAAAATGTCAGGGACACTCCCTTACAACCCAATCATACCACTTCTAGGTATCTACCCTGAACAACAGGAACCAATATACAAGGACATGTGCACGTCCATGTTTACTGCAGCACTGTTCACAATAGCTAGGATATGGAAACAACCCAGATGCCCCACCACAGATGAATGGATCCAAAAATTGTGGTATCTAACACAATGGAATATTATGCAGCCATTAGAAATGACAAAATAATGGCATTTGCAGGGAAATGGATGGAGCTAGAAGGAATCATGTTGAGCGAGGTAAGCCAAGAGCAAAGAGACAAACGGTACATGGTTTCCCTGATAAGTGGATGCTAAATCCAAAATGTTAGCTGATATGACAAAACTAACAGGACTTAAGAAACAAAGAACTCCCACTCATCTGGTCAAACCACTACTAAATATCCCCATGCTGCTGATCACATGTGTGGTGTATATGTGTACACCGTTATATGTTATAGACTGTGATAGACAATTTGCTCCAGGAAAGTTAGAATGTACTTGTGACTTTAAATGAGCATCATTATTCCATAATACTGTGAATTTCCGGAAATTATGTAATCACTTAACCACAATTAAAAAAAAAAAGAACCTGGGGAAGGTAGGGAGGGAAGGGATGGTAGGGGGAAAACAATGGAGGGGGTAACAATGCTCAATAGGAAGTGTACTCATTACCTTGCTCATGTAACTGTAACCCTCTGTATAGTATCTTTACAATAAAAAATTAAAAAAAATGTCAGGGACAGCTCCTAGCCCAGAATTTAAGCCTCAGGACCTGCACAAAAGACAAAACAAAAAAGACAGTACGTCCCAATTCATGTTAACTCCTCAGGGTTCATGCCTAGCTCCTTACAACAACGAAGCAAACCCAATTTTGGCCTCCATAGAGGCAGCCTCGACACCAGGGGGCAGGATCATCACCTCCTTCTGAACAGTCGAAGGCTCAGGCAGCCCCTAGACCGAGAACATGGGCTTGACATGAAAAAAGGTATTCAAAGGAAAAAGTTGGCTCAATTCAACGGTAAAGGGAAATCGCGGGAAGTCTGACTTCCGAAAGGTCACCGGGCTTGGCTTACAACGGGGTGGGGGTGGGGTCGAGGAGGGGTCAGCAGCGGCCGCAGCTGGTAACCGAGAGACGGAGGGTAAACAGAGGCAAGCTGCCCGAGAGGGAACGAAACCCGCCGCCACGCCGCACGGGGCAGAAACCGGGACGCGGAGAAAAGCCGTCCCGGGCCGGCGCAGAGGCGAGCAAATCTCAGCGAGGAACCCTGGGCGTCGCCAGCAGCTCTGGGGCCGGTTTTTCTAGGAGCTGCAGCAAAGTGGGAATGGGGCTCGGAGCACCGACTAGCAGAGCCGGCACCGCCTCCCTCACCAAGCCCAGGGCGAACTCCAGGGCGCGCCCCAGCAGGCGATTCAAACCCCGCGTGACACCTGACAAACACTCCGATGTCAAATCCCGCGCCTCCGCCGCGGGAAGTAGTCCCCAGCTGCGCTGGCTCTAGAGGAAGCCTAAGGCCCGAGACGCTACGACCTCGGCGGGTGGGTTCCGGCAGCGGCGAGGCTGCAGCCAATCCCTGAAGAGAAGGGCGTGTCTAACTCCGCCCCCGCCTGGATCCCTCCGCCCGCGCTTGCTGTGCTGAGGCCGAGGGAGTCGCCATTTTGGATGCTCAGTGGCCCGTCTGAAGTCGCTTTTCCCGTTTTTACGTCTGGATTCAGCTAGGTGAGTGTGGCATTTTCAGTCTCAGGGGTCTCTGTCTCCTCTTGCTCTGCGCCTTGGACTTTAGCAGTCCCTAGACAGCTGCAGGGCCCGCGGTTCCAGTGGCTCTCGGAGTGTCAGCGCGGGGAGGAAGGGAAGACTCCGGGAAGTGGGGTCAGGCCGGAGGTCGGGCCTGGCGGGCCGCGGGGTGGGGGGCGGCCGGGGCGGGATGCGCGCGGCGGGGCGGCCAGCTGCTCGGACGCCGCTTGGTCTCGGACACCGCCGTTACCAAACTTTGCCGTCGTCTTCCCGGCCCCCAGGCGTCTTCCCGGGGGCGGAAACGTGGCGGCGCGGGCTCGGGGCGCCGCCCCCGCCGCGGCTCCCCGCGGGCCCAGCACTCTGGGGGTGACCGGTGTCCCCGTGGCCGTTAGATACTTCGGGGTCCGGACGCCCCAGGCCGCGGGCCCCTCCGCACACCCCCCCTGCGGCGCGCCGAGCCCGTGACCCGGGGCTTTGTTTCCTCTCTTTGTGGTTGGTGTCTGCGCTGCCTTTTCCGGGTGCGGGAGGTGGGTGCGCCCCGGGAAGGCAGTCGCGTGCGCCCGGCTCGCCGTGGGAGAAGCGCCCGAGGCCCCGCCGCGGTTCCCTGCCTCCGCCACGGCAGGGCTAAGCAGCCCTTGTGGAGGATTGCAAGCTGTGTGGTGTTTTTTTTTTTTCTACCTAGACTACTACTACCTCTACTACTACGTCTTCTTCTTCTTCTTTTAAAATGATTTTTAAAGTAATTGTACAAAGGGGTTTTCATCAAGTCAGCTTCCGAGGTACGTTGCTTCTTGGTATTTTTAACTTTTGAATTTCAGAAAACTTGGAACAGACCTAAGAGCACCAGCATTGTCTCCTTATTTAGTTTGAGAAAGGCGATGAACTCAAATCCAGTCTTGTTTCCACTATACTTTTTATGGTATTTTTCTTTCAACTTTATACGCACCAGCATCTTCCCCTTCCCACCCAACCTTTTGACTATTGTACTCAAACCATTAGTTCATGGGGGATTTTTTTTTTTTTACAACTTCTAGGAATTCTATTTTCTTGGATGGAAAGACTTGCTTTAATAGTTAACTAGAAGCTAAACTGAGGACCAGAGCCACACCCCTGTCATCCTAGCTACACAAGAGGCTGAGATCTGAGGACAGAGAATCCAAGCCAGCCTGGGCAGGAAGGGCTGTGAGACTTTATTTACAATTAACCATTAGAAAATCACAAGTGGAGTTGTGGCTCTGAGTGGTAGAACACTAGCCTTGAACAAAAGAGCTCAGGACAGTGTCCAGGCCATGAGTTCAAGCTCACAACCAAAAAAAAAAGATAAAACCGTAATTTGGAATTTGTGAATTGGAGGGGGGGGGGGTGCGCGGCGCGAGTGTGCACATGTCTGTGTTGGCCCTGGGGCTTGAACTCATGGCTTGGGCTAGCCCAGAACCACTTGAGCCACAGCTCCACATCCAATTTTTTGGCAGTTAATGGGAGATCAGACACTCATAGATATTCCTGCCAGGCCTGGCTTCCATCTTGATCCTTAGATCTCAGCCTCCTAAGTAGAATTACAGGCATGAACCACCATTACAAAGCAGTAATAACATTTTAAAATCACCCAGTTTTTTAGAAGTCGTCAGGCTTGAACTCTGGGCCTGGACCCTGTCCCTTAGCTCTTCAATTCAAGGCTAGCGCTCTACCACTTCAGCCACAGCACCACTTCCTGTTTTCTGGTGATTTATTGGAGATGAGTTTCATGAACTTTCCTTCCCGGGCTGCTTTGAACCATGATCCTCGAATCTCAGCCTCCTGAGTAGCTAGGATTACAGGCGTGAGCCACTGGTACCCAGCAGCTTTTTAGATCTTAACACTATGTTTAAAATGGTGTTACCATTTTCTCTAAATTATATTACATCTCTGTCTCTTCCTGTATTTCTGACTTCTACAGGATCTGCAGCTTAAGGATCCTTGACGACTGTCTACTTGGTAGAATCGAGTTCCAGTGATAGGTAGTATGGATTTTTTTTTTTTTTTTTGTCCTTTGGTTTGAACTCAGGGCCTTGCACTTACTTGCTAGGCAGGTACTGCTGAGCCATCCTCAAGCAGTGTTCCTACACTGGGTGATTTTGAGAGAGGGTCTTGCTTCCTGCCTGATAGAACACCTTGTCTTCAGTCCTCATATATTTTTGCTTCCCACCATAGCTGGGATGACAGGTGGGCACCACCAAGCCCAGCTCTTTTTGCTGAGATGCAGTTTCATGGGCATTCTTTTGTTCAGGCTGGCTTGGAACTGTGATCATTCTAATCTTCATCTCCCTGTGTAGGTAAGATGATGTGTGCACACCACCATGCCAGCTTCTGACTGAGAGGAAGTCTCAGATATCTATCCAGGCTGGTCTTTGTGCCATGATCCTCCCAGTCTCAGCCTCCCAAATGTTTGTAATTACAAGTGTGAGCCACTGGTACCTCGGTAACATGTAGTGTGTTTTGATTTTAAAGTAAAAGTAGAAAACAAAGTGTAGTCTAAATTGTTTTACAGACATGAAAAGTAGTCTGTTTTAGCATTATTATTATATAAATGTCAGAAATCTGGGGAAATAAAATAGGTAGTGGGATATTAGGCAGCCATTCAAGTGAAGTTTTTACAGTTTGATGCAATGTGGTGAAAGGACTTGCTAAGGCGCATGATCAGTGAGTGTAGCCTTAAAAATATATCCGAAGAAAACCCCTGGTAAGGAGAAGTAAATTCAGTAGGTTATTTTTTTAAATTATTATTTTATTTGTTTATTTTTGTCGGTGGTGGGGCATGAACTCTGGGCTCTGGGTGCTGTCCCTGAGCTCTTCAAGCTAGCACTCTACCACTTGAGCCACAGCACCACTTCCAGTTTTCTGGTGGTTAATTGGAAATGAGTCTTATAGACTTTCCTGCCCAGGCTGTCTTTGAACCGTGATCCTCAGATCTCAGCCCCCTGAGTATCTCAGTGTGAGCCACTGGTGCCTGGCTTTATTAGTTTTTTGGTGCCAGTCCTGGGGCTTGAATTCAGCTTGGGCTGTTTCCCTGAGCTTCTTTTAAGATGCTCAAGGCTAGAGCTCTACCATTGAGCCACAAATCCACTTCTGGCTTTTTGGTAATTTAGTGGAGATAAGAGTCTCAGAGACGTGTTACCTGTCCTGGCTGCCTTTGAACCTGGCTTTGAAATGTGATCCTCAGACCTCAGCCTCCTGAGTAGCTAGGGTTACAGGCGTGAGCCATCAGTGCCAGGCTTTTTTTTTTTTTTTTGGTAGTGTGTTCATATCTTGAGAAGCTAGTTAATACAAAGATGCTTCATAATTTATGCTCATGCATTCCAGTATTTATGACGGCTCCCAGGAATTGTCAATAGTTTTTGAATTCTGAAGTCTATACTTCCTTATAAATTACATACCATGCTATCCATTTTGCAAATATTTCTTCTACTGAATTTTCAATCTTGTTTGGCTTGGTCAGTAGAGATTTTATTATAATCTATAGTGAAAATACAGTTAATTTCCCGTTACACTGTACATTAACTGCTTTTCAAGGGATTTAACTATATTTTACGAAAATGCATCCTAGTTCCGTAGTGTGCATATTTCTACTGCCATGTTGCATTTCTCAACTGCAACACTGTAGCCACACTTAAGTCTGCTCACACCATTTAATTTATAAGAAGTGCTAGAGGAATGGAGAGAGGAAGGGCAATGAATAAGGTGATATTCAATATACACATCTGAAAATGTAACCACATAACTTAAGGGTATGGGTGTAGTTGGGAAAGATGAGGGAGAATGGCAGTGACATTGCTTAAGATGTGCTGTATTCATAACTGATCAGTTGAATTGAAACCCCTTTGTAAAACTACTTAAAGATAGTAATAGGGCTGGAAATGTGGGGTAGTGGTAGATTGCATGCCTAGCATGCATGAAGCCCTGGGTTCAATTCCTTGGTATCACATAAACAAAAAATATTTTTTAAAAAAGTAATAATAATAGAGAAGTGTTAGTGTGACTTTCCTGCCCCAGCTGGCTTTGAGCCATGATCCTCAGATCTCAGCCTTTTGCGTAGCTAGGATTACAAGCCTTGGCCACCAGCACTCAGCTTTTAATCTTGGTCTGTTTATACTATTAGTATTTAATTATTGGTGTAGTTACTGAATGTTTGAATGTAGAGCTACCAATTTATTATTTATTTTGTTCTATTTTCATTACTGTTGCTGCTGTCCTGCCTTTTGGGTTAATCACTTTTTAGTATTCCAGTTTAAAATCTGGTATGTGTGTGTTGGTGGTACTGGGTATTCAAGGCCTTGACTGTCTTTTCCGATGTGATTGAAGTATTACAATCTTTGCTGAAATCAAGGATTTCCTTTCCAGCTTCTCAAAACAAGAGTTCCTTTTGATGTCTTTTCTGTCTGTGCTCATGCTCAGTTCTGGGTTATGTGGCTTTGCATTCATTCTAGGGAGCAACAGAAGCAAGAAAGGTGATTAACTCACTGAAGGTTTCTTGGTACTTCAAATTCTTGGTGTGCTTCTGTTTGCTTTTATTCACTTTTTCCAGTCTTGAAATAGCTGCTACATGAATTCTGTTCAAGTTTTATATAGCTTATTTCAGTGAGAGAGATTCTGAGCCTAGAATCCTAATCCCCCCCCCCCCACTTTTGGCTACTGTTTTACCCATGTTATTTACTGCCATTAAATTATTTTTTTTTCTTTTTTTTTCCCCCAGCCATGTGGCTTGAACTCAGGGCTTGGGTGTTATCCCTGAGCTCTTCTGCTCAAGGCTAGAACTCTACCACTTTGAGACAGAGCTCCACGTCCAGTTTTCTGGTGGTTAACTGGAGGTAAGAGTCTCATGGACTTTGCCTCCCCAGGCTGGTTTTGAGTTGGGATCCCCAGATCTCAGCCTCCAAATAGCTAGGATTACAAATGTGAGCCACCAGTACTCAGCCCATTAAATTCTTATACCTGTGTGTTTTGGTTCTGTGCACAAACTTCTTTGATGGAGTATATGTGCTGAAGTAGGATTCCTGAGTCTTAAGGTATATGTAGTTTACCATAAAGCATATATTTCATTAAATACTGCTAAATTGATGTCTAAAATGACAAAGACAAATATCTTGGCCATATTTGTTTTTCTTTCCAATTCTGAAGGATAATCCTAGGACTGTGGAATATGCTGGGCAAGGGCTGTCATATGCTATAATTCTGCTTGTACTTACAGCTCAGATTTGATTAGTTGGGTAGTTAAAGGTGTTTTTTGTTTTGTTTTTTTGGTGTTGGTCCTGGGGCTTAAACTCAGGACCTAGGCACTTTCCCTGAGCTTCCACTTGAGCCATAGCTCCACTTGTGGGCTTTTTGAGTAGCTTATTGAAGATAGGAGTCACAGGGACTTTTCCTGCCTAGCTTTGACCTTGAACTTTGATCCTCAAATGTTAGCCTCTTGAGTAGGATTACAGGTGTGAGCCACCCATGCTGGACTACAGGTGGGTTTTTTTTCTTTTTTTTTTTTTTGTAGCTGGTGGGGTTTGAACTCTTCCTCTCAAGGCTAGCACTGTACCACTTTGAGCCACTGGGTCATTTCTGGGTTTTTTGTTAATTGGAGATAAGAATTTCATGCACCTGGCACGAGTGGCTTACACCTGTAATCCTAGCTACTCAGGAGGCTGGGAGGCTGAGATCTGAGGATCACGGTTCAGAGTCAGCCCAGGCAGAAAAGTTCATGAAATTCTTTTTTTTTTTTTTTTGGTTGGTTTTAGGGCTTGAACTCGACCTGGGCGCTGTCCCTCAGCTTTTCCGCTCAAGGCGAGCATTCTACCACTTGAGCCAGAGTACCACTTCTGGTTTTCTGGTGGTTAATTGGAAATAAGAGTCAAGGACTTTCCTGCCTGGGCTGGCTTTCAACTGTATCCTTAGGTCTCAGCCTCCTGAGTAGTGAGGATAACAGGCATGATCCACCAGTGCCTGGCTCCATGAAATTCTTATTTCCAATTAGCTACCCAAAAACTGGGAACAGAGTTGTGACTCCAGTGTTAAGAGTACTAGCTTTGAGTGAAAAGGCTGAGAGGCAGTCAAGCCCTGTGACTGACCAAAAAAAATGTTTCACGGATTTTCCTGTTGTGGCTGGCTTTTTTTTTTTTTTTTTTTTTGGGTCCGGTTGTGGGGCCTGAACTCTAGACCTGGGCGCTGTCCCTCAGCTCTTCAGCTCAAGGCTGACGCTCTACAACTTGAGCCACAGCGTCACTTCTGGCTTTTTTCTTTTTGCTTATGTGGTGCTGAGGAATTGAACCCAGGGCCTCAGGCATGCAAGACAAACGCTCTACCGCTGAGCCACCTTCCCAGCCCCTGTGGCTGGCTTTTGAACCATGAACTTCAGATCTCAGCCTCCTGAGTAGCTAGTATTACAGGCATGAACCACCAGCCACTTGCTAAGGGCTAGTTTTTGTTAATACTTCTCTTAGAGATGTTAATTTAGATGTGCACATTTGATTTATCCATGTAAGCTAGAGTTATTGTCTACTAAAATTTTGCAAGATCTGTATAGGACTCATGATGGACTCATAGTCAAGAGTACTTTTTTCTCTTATTCTGTGTTTTCTTATTTAAAAACTCATTATTGCCAGTTGCTCACTGTAGCTACTCAGGAGGCAGAGATCTGAAAATCACAGTTCAAAGCTAGATCAGGTAGGAAAGCCCTGAGATTCTTATCTCCGATTAACCAACAGAAAACCGGAAGTGGTGCTGTGGCTCAAATGGTAGAGTGCTAGCCTTGAGCAAAAGAAGCTCAGGGACAGCGCCCAGGCCCAGAGTTCAAACCTCACGACCGAACCCCCCCCAAAAAAATGAGACTAAAGAATCTAAAAAAGTTTTTTACCCAATATATGTCAATACAGTTTTTGAAAGTATTCACCAATATAGAAATGCATGAGAAAATACTAATGCTTCTAACTCTCCAGAGTTTATTCTTCAGAACATTCAGTACATTTTTTTTCCCCTAGTTCTGGGGCTTGAACTATCTGGGTGCTGTCCCTGAGCTTTTGTGCTCAAGGCTAATGCTCTGCTATTTGAACACAGCTCCAGGTTTGACTTCTTTAACTGGAGATGATGCGAGTCTCGTGGACTTTCCTGCCTGGGCGGGCTTGAAAGTGGGAGTCTCAGCTCAGTCCTCAGCTCTCAGTCTCCTAGTAGCGAGCTTTTTCCTAGTTAATTGGAGGTAAGAATCTCTAGGATTTATCTGCTTGTATTGGCTTCTGTCCTTGATACTCACAAGTCAGCCTCCTGATTAGCAAGGTTTTTTTTTTTTAAGTGAGATTTCAAAGGTGTTTCTCAGTTTCTTAAGAGAGAGAGTGTGTGTGCGCGCGTGTGCTTGCTTGTGTGCGCGCGCGTGTGCTTGCTTGTGTGCGCGTGTGTATGTGTGCCTGCGTGCGCACAAGTGCTCAGCCCAGTACTGGGGCTTAAACTCAGTCTTTTAGCTTTTTTGCTGGTTATTTTGGAGATGGAGATTTGCTGACTTTCTTGTCCTGGCCAGCTTAAAATCTCAGTCCTGGGGCTGGGAAGTTGGCTCAGTGGTAGAGCGCTTGCCTTGCATGCATGAGGCCCTGGGTTCGATTCCTCAGCACCACATAAGCAAAAAGAAAAAAGCCGGAAGTGGCGCTGTGGCTCAAGTGGTAGAGCTCTAGCCTTGAGCTGAAGAGCTGAGGGACAGCGCCCAGGCCCAGAGTTCAGGCCCCACACTGGACCCCCCCCCCCAAAAAAATAAAATCTCAGTCCTCCAGATCTCAGCTCCTGAATAGTTAGGATTATAAGCTTGAGCCACTGAGGCCCAGTGGCCTAGCCACTTTGATGGGCCTAGCTTTTGTTTCGATATTACATCTTCTGAAGTTTGAGGCCAGAAAAAATGAGAAATTAAAATGACAATATCTTGAGTATAATACACAGAGGTCAGTGTGCAGTTGTATACTCTAACATCTTAGAGTAGATGGGTTGTTTTTGTTTTTTTTTTTTGCTGGTAATGGGGCCTGAGCTCTGGGCCTGGGCGCTGTCCCTCAGCTCTTCAGCTCAAGGCTAGCACTCTATCACTCAAGCCAGAGTGACACTTCTGGCTTTTTTGGCTTATGTGGTGCTGAGGAATCGAACCCAGGGCTTCATGCATGCAAGGCAAGCACTCTACCACTGAGCCACCTTTCCAGCCATAGATGGGTTGTTTTGTTTACCTTAACTGCTGTGAAACACTTGGCAAATAACGCTCTGCACTAGACTTCTGTAGTACCCCCCCCCCAACTTTTCTTCCTCTTTTATACTCTGTGTAGGGGAGTAGATGTTAATATTCTGTGGTACTGGGTACTTGCTTTTATCCCAAAGGCTGAGCCAGTACTATTTGAGGAATTAAGGATAGCTTTGGTGGGGCTGGGAAGGTGGCTCAGTGGTGGAGTGCTTGCCTTGCATGCATGAGGCCCTGGGTTCGATGCCTCAGCACCACATAAGCAGAAAATGCCGGAAGTGACTCTGGCTCAAGTGGTAGAATGCTAGCTTTGAGCTGAAGAGCTGAGGGACAGGGCCCAGGCCCAGAGTTCATGTCCCATGACTGGCAAAAAGAAAAAAGAAAAGAGCTTTGGGGCCGGGTGCTGGTGGCTCTCACTTGTAATCCTAGCTACTCAGGAGGCTGAGATTTGAGGATCGAGGTTCAAAGCCAGCCTGGGCAGAAAAGTTCCTGAGATTCTTATTTCTAATTAACCACCAGAAAAACGGAAGTGGTGCTGTGACTCAAGTGGTAGAGTGCTCGCCTTGAGCTGAAGAGCTCAGGGATAGTCTCCAGGCCCAGGCACTCCAGGACTGTCAAGAAGAAAAAAGAAAAAAAGAATAGCTTTGGATTTAGCCCTAACTTTAATCTTTTTTCATTGTTAAGCCTTGCTGAGATTGCTGAGAAGCAGGAGGAGCTCTTGCCCCTCGTAGGGTTTTTTTTTTGTTTGCTTGTTTGTTTTTTTGTCGGTTGTGGGGCTTGAATTCTGGGCCTGGAGACTATCCCTGAGCTCTTCAGCTTAAGACAAGCATTCTACCATTTGAGCCACAGCGCCACTTCCAGTTTTCTGGTGGTTAATTGGGGCTAAGAGTCTCTTGAACATTCCTTCCTGGACTAGTTTTGAACTGTATCCTTAGTTCTCAGCCTCCTGAGTAGCTAGGATTACAGGCGTGAGCACCAACGCCCGGCTCCCTTGTGTTTTTGTCATGCCCCTCCTATGACAATACCAAAATACCCATTTCATCCATCACAATCCTTATAGATTTCAAGTCCAGATTTCAAATGCCACTGCTAATTGCCCCCAGTGTAAGCTGTAGGAGATCCTTGTCTGAACTATGGTGGTAGCCTTCTCACTGGTTCACCTGCTTTCAGTATTATCTTCCTCTGATAAGTTTTCTAGAAAACAACTTTGGCTTATTATGTTAAATAATCTCCTCTCGTGGTGTTAGGTCCTGGATTAAGTTTGACTCAAAATAGTGTGTTGCTTCTTTTTTTAGGAGGAACAGCACAGCATGCTGGGCTCTGGATTTAAAGCTGAGCGTTTACGAGTCAATCTGAGATTAGTCATAAATCGTCTTAAACTATTGGAGAAGAAAAAAAGTGAGTAGTGTATGATTGCTTTTATCTTTTCTTTCCACGAATACTTCCCCAGGTACCAATATCTCAATCTCAGTTACATTTCTGCTCCCTCCTTTTTTTTGTAGTCCTGGGGATTGAACCTAGGGCTAGGGCTTCATGCACATTAGGCAAGTACTTTATTGAGTTATGTTCCCGCCTAGAATTTCTGCCTTTTCTGGCTAGGCTGGGTCTCTTTGTTAAAGAGGAAAGGACCCAGTCTATTCATACATATGCATTTGTGTATCAGAAATACTGAGAAAAAAATTTACATCTGTGTTCAACCCATTATTTCTTAAACAATAACAACTAGTAACACCTATTTAGCATTTAGTATGAAATCTAGAGGTGATTTTAAAGGATGTTGTAGAAGATTTAGAAGAGGTTAATGGGAAATGGAAATAGGTTAACTGGAAATTCGGTGCCATTTTAGTGAGGGACAGAACCTTTTCTGAGTTTGGTATCCCTAGGGTGTTCTGAAACTTTTTTTCTGTCTTCTTAATGTGCTGGCCAGGTCAGCCTATACTGTGTTCTTATGTACACAGTGCAGCAAATGCCAGAGTAGTTGAGGCTGGAGAAGATTAGCTACGGGATTAATGTGAGCTAGGATATAGAAAGATCCAGGTTCTGTTGGGGTACAAGACCCAGTTGACTACTGCTGTGTAACTGGGCTTTGTGCATTAGCGGAACTGGCTCAGAAAGCAAGGAAGGAGATTGCTGATTACCTGGCTGCTGGGAAGGACGAGCGAGCTCGGATCCGCGTGGAGCACATTATCCGGGAGGACTACCTCGTGGAGGCCATGGAGATCCTAGAGCTGTACTGTGACCTGCTGCTGGCCCGGTTTGGCCTCATCCAGTCCATGAAGTAAGATTACCTCTGGGAGTTGAGACTGGAGTAACTGTACATGTAGATGTAGGGTGCTAGGCACCACGGGGCATTTCACATTCCCTGGTCTTTTTTCCATCAGCTATTTGAAGATGTCTTTCCAGAAAAGGATCTGAAATTTAAAAGTCTACCTTTCAGTCTGGATTCAGCTATTTACCAACTTTGATAGACTCATTACTTAATTCCCCCCCCCCCCAGTTGGATAACAACAAAATGGCTAGAAGTCCAGAGTTAAGAATATTTATGAAATAGTTTTACTTTTTTGGTGGTAGTAGAGTTTGAACTCAGGGCCTCACATTTGATATGTGAGCCCTCTACTACTTGAGCCACACTCTCAGTCCTAACAAGTATATGACAGAAAAGCTAGGGTTTTGGCTAGGTGGTGATGGCTCACTCCTAGCTATTCAGGAGGCTCAGATCTGAAAGTTGCCGTTTGAAGCCAGCTTGGGCAGAAAAGACCCCATGAGACTCTTATCTCAATTAACCACTCAAAAACCAGAAGTGGTGCTGTGGCTTGAGTGAGAGAGTGCTAGCCTTGAGCACGAAGAGGCTTAGGGACAACACCCAGGCCCTGAGTTCAAGCCCCATAATCAACACAAAGAAAAATGAAAAGCTAGGATTTTGTTGGCCTATGTGAAAGAATTAATTTAATTAATTAAATACATTTATTATTAATAAACAATAAATTTAATTAAAGAACTAATTAAATTTAATTAACTTTATCCTTGATTAGGGAGCTAGATCCTGGTCTATATGAATCTGTGTCTACACTGATCTGGGCTGCTCCTCGGCTTCAGTCCGAAGTGGCTGAGTTGAAAATAGTAAGTACAACCAGTTTCAGTGATGTCTGTAGTTTCTTCATGTTGTTAGGAAGGTTGGTTAGTGTAAGCCACTTGTGGTTATTTGGCTAAGTATTTTGTACCCTTCTTCAGCTGTTTTTAAAATACACAAATTCTTTACTCATTTCCAGATCTTGTATCATAGGGAAGAACTTTTTTGCCAGTCCTGGGGCTTGAACTCAGGGCCTAGGCACTGTTCCTGAGCTTCTTTTGCTCAAGGCTAGCGGTCTACCACTTGAGTCACGGTGCCACTTCTGCCTTTTTCTGTTTATGTGGTACTGAGGAATCGAACCCAGGGCTTCATGTGTGCTAGGCAGAGCACTACCACTGAGCCACCTTCCTAACCCAAGAAAAACATGTTTTAAGAAGCCAACTTTCTATGTACTTCTAGATGTATTTTTGAGATGGGCCATTATTTATTAACCTTATACAAGTAGAAATTTTTTCTTTGGCTAGCACTTGAGCCACAGCTCCACATCGAGCTTCTTGGTAGTTTATTGGAGATGAGAATCTCAGGACTTTCCAGTCTGGGCTGGCTTCATACCATAATCCTCAGATCTCAGCCTTGTGAGTTGCTAGGATTACAGGCATGAATCACTGGCGCCCAGCTTTTTGCCTGTGCTTGCCTAGACCAAGATCCTATTTAATGCTTCCTACTGTTGCTGGGATGATAATGTTAAGCTTTTTCTGTCATGATTGGGTCTCGTGAACTTTCTTGCCAGAGCTTGCCTGGAACTACTCTTTCCTGATTTCAACCTTTGTTTAGCTGACAGGTGTTTACTACCATGTCCATCTGTTAGTTGAGATAGGGGTCTCACAAGCTTTTTGGCATGGGCTAACCTTAAACTGTTGATTCACCAGTTGCCACTTCCTAAGGTGATAGGCCACTCCTAAGGTGGTAGGCAACCTTACAGGTGCATGGCCCATATTTCTTGTACTCTTTCCTTGGGCTCTGCACTCAAGGCTCATGGATTGCATTTTAGGCTTGCATATTGGCCATGTTCTTTTCACAGAAGGCCTCTGTACATGTTTTCTTTTTTCTTTTTGGTTGGTTGTGGGGCTTGAACTCGGCCTGGGCGCTTTCCCTGTGCTCAAGGCGAGCGCGCTACTGCTTGAGCCACAGCGCCAGATCCGGTTTTCTAGTGTTTTATTGGAGAGAAGAGTCTCATGGAGTTTCCTGCCCGGGCTGGCACAGATCTCAGCCTCATGAGTAGCTAGGATTACAGGCATGAGCCACCAGTGCCTGGCCATGTTTTCTTTTTATGGAATGCACTTTAGTATTCAGTTGATCTCTAATTATCTTTGTGTGTGTGTACACACACACACACACACACACACACACACGTGTGCACACATGCACGCACCCACACCTGTTCTTGGGCTTGAACTCGAGGTCTGGGCTCTGTCCCTGAGTTGTTTTTGATAAAGGTTAGCACTTTATCACTTGAGCTACAGCTCCACTTCTGGGTTTTTTGGTGCTTAATTGGAGTTAAAAGTCTTGCTGACTTTCTTGCATGGACAGGCTTCAAGCTGTCATCCTCAGATCTCAGCCTCCTGAATAGCTAGGACTACAGGAGTAAGTTACTAGTACCCAACTTAATCATCCTTTTTATCTTGGCAAAGCACTGTTCCCTTCAGGCAGCCACGGCTAGCTTTTCTGATCAGGATTCTTCTGTTACAAGTTGGTAATAGTATAGCGTATGTCCCCATGGGAGCACTTGGTGCAGCTGTATTTGCATCTTGATGTTGATTTTGTGCAAAATTCTGGTGGTGCATATCATAATGGTTATAAATAAAATGTGGTATTTGGCTGTCTCTTACTGATTAAAAGAACTCGTAGACTTGGAAACCCTGTAATAGAACCAGGTTTACTTTTTTTTTTTTTTTGTCAGTCATGGGGCCTGAACTTTAGGCCTGGGCACTGTCCCTCAGCTCTTCAGCTCAAGGCAGCTACCACTTGAGCCACAGAGCCACTTCTGGCTTTTTCTGCTTATATGGTACTGAGCAATCGAACCCAGGGCTTCATGCATACGAGGCAAGCATTCTACCACTGAGCCACCTTCTCAGCCCCCAGGTTTACTATTGAAAGGAAGAAATGTAAAACAGTTCATGGGAAGAGTTTGGGTTATTTACTGTTCTTTTTTTCACTGTAGGTTGCTGATCAGCTCTGTGCCAAGTATAGCAAAGAATATGGCAAGCTATGTAGGACCAACCAGATCGGAACTGTGAATGACAGGGTAATGTACATATTTGGTGGATGTGAGTCAGCGTGATTATTGCTGTGGTGACTTGTTGGCTTAGTTATTGATAGTTACACATTTCATAGCGAGATGAGGAAGAGGCCTGTTAGGCTGGCAGTTCCTTTCCTGTGCCCAACCCTTCCACTTGTGACTCTGAGTAGCTAGGATTATAGGTATGAGCCACCAGAGCCTGGCTGAAACTTTCTTAATGACCTATAAGAACTAAGTTAAAAAATGAGAAAAGATTAAGCTTGCTGTATGATGTTTTTTTGTTTTTTTTTTTCTGGTTGTGGAGCTTGAACTCTAGACCTGGGTGTACTGTCCCTGAGCTTCTTTTGCTCAATGCTAGTACTCTACCACTTAAGCCAGAGTGTAGCTTATTGCAGATAAGAGTGTCAGGGAATTTCCTGCTGGGGCTGGCTTTGAACTGCTATTCTCAGATCTCAACCTCCTTGAGTAATGATTAGGATTATAGGCGTGAGCCATCAGAGCCAGCCTATAGATGCATATTAACCGTGGTCTTTCATTTACAGCTAATGCACAAACTGAGTGTGGAAGCCCCACCCAAAATCCTGGTGGAGAGATACCTGATTGAAATTGCCAAGAATTACAATGTGCCCTATGAACCTGACTCAGTGGTCATGGTAAGTTTATCCCAGAGCACAGAGGAAATTGAATCTCTTGGTAGAACTTTCTTTAAACAAAAATCACCATATTGTTTTTCCTAATGTGAGTTGAAGACTTTTAGTTAGTGCCTTTTGGAGAAGCCATAAATCATGCCTGTATATCTCACAAGATATTTAAGAATTGAGTTAGGTGTATGCTGGGCGTTGGTGGCTCAGGCCTATAAGCCTAGTTACTCAGGAGGCTGAGAACTGAGGATCACCATTCAAAGCCAGCCTGGGCAGGAATGTGAAACTCTTATCTCCAGTTAACCACCAGAAGACCAGAAGTGAATCTGTAGATCAAGTGGTAGAGTGCTTATCTTGAGCTAAATAGCTCAGGGACAGTGCCTAGGACCAGAGTTCAAGTCCCACAACTGACCAAAAAAAAAAAAAAAAAGAAATTGGATTAGGTGAATAACCATAAGCATCTTGAGAATGTATAAACCTTAGTACAGATGTGTAAAATGCTTTCCCATGAAATTGCAGGTATTGAGACTCCTATGGAGAATACTCTTAAGATGTCTATTTTGTCTGCTGTGTAGAAAGCTGAGAATACAAAGATACATAAATCACTGTCCTGAGAGCCTTACAGTAGAAGGACAGTAAATAAATAGTAATCATTCAGTGGTTAAGAACAGTGGGATCTGGTAGAAGCCCCATCCACAAACAAGCTCTTTAAGAGTTTGATGACTGGTAACAACACACACATAACTGAGTATTCCCATTAGGGAGGTACTCTGCCAAATAGAGTATTGTTACTCAGCATTTTTGCTGGTGGAAGCCAGTATCCAAAGCTGGCCAAGGTAGGGTTTTTTAGCTTTTTAGATTTTTTCCCCCCTTCTTTCCATTGCGGAACACCTGTGGAGGTCCATCACAGTTCCAGAACTCCCTGGGAAATGGTCACATTGCATTGGAGCCCAGCTTTTCCCCATCTCCATCTGACTAGTTTTGCATGCACTTCCTCTACCCGTGTAGGATGCTGAGAGCACTGCAGTAGACACTTACATGCTAATTCCCCTCTGTTGCTAGGCCCTTGGATGTGGGTTAATGACTTGGCATCTTTATTTTTCTTAGGCAGAAGCTCCTCCTGGGGTAGAGACAGATCTTATTGATGTTGGATTCACAGATGATGTGAAGAAAGGTGGCCCTGGAAGAGGAGGGGGTGGGTTTACGGCACCTGTTGGTGGACCTGATGGAACAGTGCCAATGCCCATGCCCATGCCCATGCCATCTCCAAATACTCCTTTCTCATATCCACTGCCAAAGGGACCAGTAAGTACATGTATAAAGTGAGTGTAAGACTCGAACTATAGGTTAACAGGAACATAGAGCAGTGAGAACATTTGGTCTTAGCCTATGTTTATCTTGTGGAACTACTACTAGAATTCAGAGAACATGGGGCTGGGAATGTGGGTTAGTGGTAGAGTGCTTGCTTAGCCTGCATGAAGCCCTGGGTTTGATTCCTCAGTACCACATAAACAGAAAAAGCTGGAAGTGGTACAGTGGCTCAAGTGGTATAGAGTGCTAGCCTTGAGCAAAAGAAGCTAAGGAACAGTGCCCAGGCCCTGAGTTCAAGCCCCAGGACTGGCCAAAAAAAAAAATTCAGAAAACATCTTTGGGTTCAGCCTTATGTAATAAAGTAGAAAATGAAGAGATAGTGCTAATAAAACTTGATGTAGGCTTATCTGTAGTACCTGTTGCTGTTTTGCAGTAACTTTTTCCAAAAATGAGTAAGGATCATTTATTATGAAGTTGAAAAACTGCTTTTGTTGACAAGATGTTGGTCTTACTAGTAAGAAAGTCTGATGAGTTTTTGCTTATAACACAGTAAAGCATTTGACTTAGCAAGCTGAGGAACAGCTTTTGCCTACAGCTATTTAGAAATCTGGAGTTCTTTGGGGGACCTTCCAGGCCTTTATTCTTCCTTGGGGATCTCAAGTTACATACACACTCCTCTTTCTTTTCATACACAAATCTCAGAAATTGGGAGCAGTGTATCTAATGTTGCTCTTCTTCACTTGCAGTCGGATTTCGGTGGACTGCCAATGGGGACTTACCAGGCTTTTCCCAACATCCATCCACCTCAAATACCTGCAACTCCCCCATCGTATGAATCTGTAAGTGCCTGAGCCTCTTTTTAAAAGGCAACAGGAGAGTGAATCCAAGGAAGAAAGCAAAATAATGACCACAGGGAAGGCAAAGTTTTGATCAACTCAATTCCTAGTATGGGCATTGCTTCTGCTTTGGGATTTTTGTGTTGCTTCAGTCTCTTTTCCCTAGAGATGGGAAGAGATGGAACGTGGTGGTGGTGGTGGTGATTTGGCGTTGGCATTGCCTTGCCTGCAGTAAAGCCAGTTAGGAAGGGCCTGCTGCTATCTTAGAATGTAATGGTGCCCCAATAGGGCACTTAACTAGCTACATTTTGAGTAGCTAGACACAGAATCACATGCAGTTGATAGTTTTGGTGTTAGACTTGTTCCTCTGAATATGCTTTTTGAGACTTCTTTCCATCTGATGCTTTACTAAGAAAACAGCTATATAATTATTCATCTGGAGAGCTCTCCCCGTTCCTGAGTTCCTTTTTAAAAAAAAAAAAATCTCTAGTTGATTTGTTCTCTTTCTGGCGTCAAAGCATGACCTAGAACTGTTTCTAGAAACAAGGCCTCCCTGGGTCCTTGGTTCTTGTGGATTGAGTGATTTAGTGCTTTGTCTTGGTCTGGCCATGGTGTGTGTGATAAGATAATTTTCTCTGCTTGGAAGTTTGGCATGGTTGGAAGGAGGTAGAAGAAGAAATAGGGAATAGTGGGCAGTTTCTTTGGGGAGCAGCTTAGCTTTTGGCAAGCACAGGGCTGGCACTGGTGTTGGTACTTTTTCTAGAAATGACATGGTTTTCCTCTGATAACGATCTTTTTGTTTCAGGTTGATGACATTAATGCTGATAAAAATGTCTTGTCTGCACAGATTGTTGGTGAGTAAGCAACAAAAACACTGTAGGTTTAGTGTAAACCCTCTGTCTTCTCATTTTCCTCCCTTAGAGACAGTTTGCATGTCTGAGGCATTCTGAGTCCTGTCCTCTCCCCAAATAGAACACTGAACTCAAGATTTCTTGCATTGGGCTGGGAAGGAGGCTCAGTGGTAAGAGTGCTTGCCTTGCATGCATGAGGCTCTGGGTTCAATTCCTCAGCACCACATAAGCAGAAAAAGCCGGAAGTGGCACTCTGGCTCAAGTGGTAGAGCGCTAGCTGTAAAACTGAAGAGCTGAGGGACAGTGCCCAGGCCCCATGACAGGAAAGAAAAAAGAAAAAATTCTTGCTTTACAGCATAAATGATTTTCTCCAGTCCCTCAATCTCCTTGTGCTCTCCCACTTACAATAAGAAACTGAAAAACTAGGAGATAAATCTGAGTATGTTTTGCAACTTTCATTGTGCCTGGAAATAGGAAAATGAGAGTAAAATAGGCCTAAAACATAAAGTAGGCTCAATGAATTTACATGTGAGGCTTTTTATTTTTTTTTTTACTTTTTTTTTAATTGTAAAAATGCTGAACAGAGGGGTTCAGTTACATGAGCAAGGTAATGAGTACATTTCCTATTGAGCATTGTTGCCTCCTCCTTTGTTTTCCCCCTACCATCCCCCATCCCTTCCCTCCTACCTCCACAATTTACACCCCCCCCCCCAGTGGTTGTAAAGTTTGTTTTCAACATACTGTTTTGTATAATGTGAGGCTTTTTTTTTACACCCCTCTACCCCTAACAGGTCAGTCCTGAGCATCACCACGTGAGCTATGCTCCCAACATTTTTCTTTATTTTTCGGATAGAGTCTCATGTTTTTTGTGTGGGCTGGCCTTCTATTTCAACTTCCTGGAATAGCTATTATTACAAGTGTGTGCTACCTGCTTGCTTTTTTAGATAATATTGCTAATTCCCACCCTACCCCACACCCTGGGAGGCTGAGTTTTTAATTTTTGTCATGGGGCCTGGGCGCTGTCCCTCAGTTCTTCAGCTCAAGGCTAGTGGTCTACCACTTGAGCCACTGTGCCACTTCCGGCTTTTTCTGTTTATGTGGTGCTGAGGAATCGAACCCAGGGCCTCATGCATGCAAGGCAAACGCTCTCCCACTGAGCCACCTTCCCAGCACCCTGGAGCTGATTTTGAACTGTGATTCTCCCAATCTCTACCTTCTTTGTTGCTGTGATTATAGGCATAGTGGCACATACCTAATGCTGATTTTTTTCTTGAAGCTACCAGAGCTTGAACTCGGGACCTCAAACTTGACTTGCTTTACTTTTGTCTACCACTTGAGCCATACTTCCAAGCCTTCATTTTTTTTGGGGGGGAGGGGGAGGGGTCTGGTCATGGGGCCTGAACTCTGGGCCTGGGCATTGTCCCTCAGCTCTTCAGCTCAAGGCTAGCGCTCTACCACTTGAGCCACAG
>NW_012267234.1:11064660-11066632 GCF_000151885.1 Dipodomys ordii | reverse complement strand
GCTAGCGCTCTACCACTTGAGCCACAGCGCCACTTCCGGCTTTTTTCTTTTTGCTTATGTGGTGCTGAGGAATGGAACCCAGGGCCTCAGGCATGCAAGGCAAGCGCTCTACCACTGAGCCACCTTCCTAGCCCCCATTTTTTTTTTAAGTACTGTTTTCTTCTGCCTTTTTGTCTTTTTTTTTCCATCAAAGGAGATGGTAAGTCATTTCTCTGGTGTTTGTAACATTATGCTCTTTTCCCTCATTTCATTAGGTCCTGGAGCTAAGCCAGAAGCCTCTGCAAAGCCTCCTTCCAGACCTGTTGATAACTTTGTACTGCCAGAATTACCATCGGTGCCAGACACGCTCCCCACTGCATCTGCTGGAGCCAGCACGTCAGCATCTGAAGACATAGACTTTGACGATCTTTCCCGCAGATTTGAGGAGTTGAAGAAGAAAACATAGGCGTTTTAACCAGGTACTTGCCATGTTCCAGGAGTTGAGACTGAGCAGTTTTTCCTTGCAACAAAGAATCTCCATGAAATTCCATTTCATCTATTAACATTGAATACAACCTTCCTCAAGGCTCTCTTCCACATTCTGTGGTTTCCCAGCTCTCTGTGATATTAAGAGACCAACACCTGGAGACTCTTAAGGCCAGAGCATCTGACTCCTGGCAGCTGTGCTTGTGTCCTCTCGGAGGGATCCCAGGTTCTCTTCTGGACAGGTGCTCCCCAGGAGAGTGACAGGTCGAAGCATTGTGGGAGAGCTGGCTGGACAGTGGAGAAGGGCACCTCAATAAAGTGTTTCAGCCTTGTGCGGAGGTTGCAGACCTGCAAACACATTTCCTGGCCCAGGGATATTGTGAGAATCGAGGTCATAAGGCATTTTCTCACTGGTATGAGTAGGAGAAAGTAAATGGTTCCTGGAAGCAGAGTCTTCCTGTTGGCGTATACACTACTCCTCCTTCAGGGCACTGTTCCACCTGGATCCAGTTGCAGAATTTATTTGGGTAAAAAGTTAAATGCTCCTCTTAGCTGGATTCTCAGGGAGCCCTCTGTGGCCTTTTGCTTTATTTTGAGTGCCACGTTTCTTTTTCTGCAGAGGGCAGTACTGTATTAACTTGCTTTCCCCCCAGCATGTTACTTGCAGAGGGAAGAGTAGGTCACATATTGGGCAGAAGCCACCGTTCAAGCATAGGGTGGGCTTCCAGCTGCCTTAATAGAAGTACTCGAGTCTCTTGGGTAGTGAGCTGGAAAGCCTACAGAAGAGGGATATGCGTTTTCATTTGAAAACTTTAAAAAACACAATTGACGTCAAAATTTTGAGTACCCACGTGGCTGTAGTTCACTGCTTTCCCCGGGTGGATGAGGCTCTTAACACTGTAACTTATGTGCTCCCTTCCCCCCTAGCTGAGGCCATCCTCCCCCACAGCTGGCTTTACTTTTGTTGTGTCTCTGTACATACCTGTTTGAAGCAACCTTTCTTTAATGATTGATTTGTGTCTCATAGCTCAGTAGCTGATAATAAAGTTAAAGATCCTGTGTCCTGCTTTTTTTTCACCTATCGGTCAAATGATGTATGAATTTGGATTTTAGTAGTGTCTGTTTTAAGCACATGCTCCAGTTTGGTTCACTAGGCAGAGACAACCTTCACCTGGGGCTCATTTAGTAATGTAGATGAGAACCATTAGAGGCTCGTTTCCATCTCTCTGTTTGAACCCAGGTAGTATTTGTGAGTTTGGTTACACCTCCAGGGCAAAGTGTCCTTGTATGTCTGGTTTTAGTAAGTTGTAGAGAACTTACCTATGCCCCATTTCCTTCCCACAGCCATCCTGGTGGCCAATTGTCTGTCACTTGCTTGCTTCTTTTTTTTTTTTTTCCAGTGTCAGACTCCTATTTTTTTTCCATTTTTTTTATTGTAAAGATACTATACAGAGGGTTACAGTTACATGAGTGAGGTAATGAGTACACTTCCTCTTGAACATTGTTA
>NW_012267234.1:11049804-11052845 GCF_000151885.1 Dipodomys ordii | reverse complement strand
AGCTCAAGGCCAGTGCTCTACCACTTGAGCTATAGCGCCACTTCCGGTTTTCTGGTGGTTTATTGGAGATAGGAGTCTCACGGTCTCTCCTGAGTAGCTAGGATTACAGGCGTGAGCCACCAGCGCCCGGCCACTTGCAGCTTTTTTGAGTAGTTTATTGAAGATAAGTGTCTCATGGACTTTCCTGCCCAGGCTGGCTTTGAACCGCAATCCTCAGATCTCAGCCTCCAGAGTAGCTAGGATTAAGGGCATAAGCCATTGGCGCCCGGCTTGCACTGGTCATTGTTTGTTTTTTTTTTGGCGGGGGTCCGGTCGTGGGGCCTGAACTCTGGGCCTGGGCGCTGTCCCTCTGCTCTTCAGCTCAAGGCTAGCACTCTACCACTTGAGCCACAGCGCCACTTCCTGCACTGGTAATTTTTAAGATAAGGTTTTGCTTCCTGCTTGGATGCCTGTCTGGACATGATCCGCTTATGTTTAGTGTTGCTATAGTTGTTGGCATCACAGGCATGTGCCACTGTGTCCAGCTTTTCCCCCATTTTCTGTCCAAGCTGGCCTCCAATCACAGTCCTCTCAGTCTCAGCCTTCCAAGTAGCTAGGACTACAGATGTGAGCTAGCAGAAAACCACTATTAATATATTTCTCTTTCAAGAGGGTATCATTTTAATTTTTGCTTTATTCATGACAAAAACTGTGAATCCATATGCTAAATCAGTTATTAGGTCTGGCACTTTTGGCATTTGCGCTTTGGGTTATTACACATCATGGCTTACAAGGACACTGTAGGTTTTAGTATTTGAAGATTACAGCGTGTCCAAGCTAGAGTTAGTGGAGTTCAACTGCAGCTAGAATGGAAACATCTTTTTCCAGACTAAAAAGAATGAATTCTGAAAATTCTGGAAGTCAAAACATACCTTTGAATTTGAGCAAGGACTTTCTAGACTAAAAGGTACATTTCAGAAGAAGCCTAAAATAAAAGTATCTACAGGCAGTAGAGTTAGGATTATTACAGTGGTTGCACCTACTCAAATGGGTCTTGAGTCCTGAGTGTCCTGTACACACCGAAGAAAGACAGGAGCGAGTGCTCACCTGGCTGCAGAACTGAAGTTCCTTCCGAGTCGCACAGCATACCCTCCTCCTGAGTAGGTGGCCAATTCTCCTTGGATGGGATAGCCACCCAGTGCACGCTGATCCTGGTAATGCCAAATGCTGTCTGCTTCAGTCAGATTTGTGTCGGGGAGGCCCCAGCCAACCCCATAGTTCCCTCTGTCCTCTTGATACAGGTCAGATGACAGGACTTGTTCTTTAAGAGAGACTGGGAAGAGTGTGGCCTTAGGAATGCGAATCTGCCGGAGCAGAACATTGCCCAAAAGAAAGGAGTTCCCATCAGTAATAAACCCTAGTGAGAAAAGAGACACCAATTTTAAAAATTGCTTCCTTAACTGAGTGCAGGCTTTTCCTGCCTGGCTCTCTTGGAACTTCAATCCTCAGATTTCAGCTTCCTGAGTTGCTAGGACTACAGTGTAAACCCAGTGGCCTGCTGAAAGAACCTTCTTAGGAGAGGTGCAGAAAAATAGGCTCGTGGAGTACTCACAGAGGGACAGCGAAACTGAGAAGGTGGCTGACTTTTCTCCAGCTTGTGGGTTTGAAAAACGAACTCTACCTTCCCTCGTTTGCCCAGAACCGCCTCCTTACCTCTGTAATTCCCATAGAGGTTCGGAAGGAGGGTGTGGTTGGCCCAGGGGTAGAAGTCCTTGAGAAATTTGATTTCTGAGAAACCGTGAGAAAAACTCTTCCAGAGAGCTTGATGGAGGAAAAATCTATTAGAGTTCTTTGAAGAGTAGACCACAGTCATCAACAGGATAAGGAAGAGGGTTTGTACTAGTTTAGAAAGGAAGAGAACCATGAGTAGTTACTCAGAAATCCTCTATATATTTGTCTTCATTTTTATCTAATCCTATACTCTTGCAGATAAACAGTAAAAATCAGGGGCTGGGAAGGTGACTCAGTGGTAGAGTGCTTGACTTGCATGCCTGAGGCCCTGGGTTCCATTCCTCAGCACCACATAAGAAAAAAGAAAAAAGCCGGAAGTGGCGCTATGGCTCAAGTGGTAGAGCGCTAGCGTTGAGCTGAAGAGCTGAGGGACAGCGCCCAGGCCCAGAGTTCAGGCCCCATGACCAGACCCAAAAAACAAAACAACAGCAACAAAAAAAAACAGTAAAAATCAGCAATTTCATGTAGTTCAGTCTAATCATTACAAATACAAATGTACACACACATATATATTTACATATTTTGTACCCAGAATGATTCTACCACTAATCAGAAATTATTGAAGATCCATAAAAATACTGTTTTAGTTCTTGTAATTTTTTAATTTCCATTTTCTTTCTTTTTTTTTTGTCGGTCGTGGGGCCTGAACTCTGGGCCTGGGCGCTGTCCCTCAGCTCTTCAGCTCAAGGCTAGTGTTCTACCACTTGAGCCACTGCGCCACTTCCGGCTTTTTTCTGCTTATGTGGTGCTGAGGAATCAAACCCAGGGCATCATGCATGCAAGGCAAGCGCTATACCACTGAGCCACTCTCCCAGCCTTCCATTTTCTTTTGACTACTTGTGTTCACAAGAAGGGAAGACATGATTAAATCAGAATCTGACCCAGGGAATCCAATATTGTATTAAATAGGTTGAAGCAGTCATCTAGCACTTAATCATTTTCCATAGCATTTCCATTTTTCCTAGGAAGTAGTGGATCCTATCTGGCAAACGGAGAAGACAACTCCCTCACATGCACAGAGAAATCACTACAAGTCTGGAATCTGCTCACTTGCCATATTCCATGTAGGCTTTTTTCTTGGTGCTAGTGAACTCAGGGACTGGGTGCCATCCCTTATCTTTTTTTTTTTTTTGCCAGTCGTGGGGCCTGAACTCTGGGCCTGGGCGCTGTCCCCAGCTCTTCAGCTCAAGGCTAGTGCTCTACCACTTGAGCCACAGCACCACTTCTGGCTTTTTCTGCTTATGTGGTGCTGAGGAATGGAACCCAGGGCC
>NW_012267234.1:11043958-11049754 GCF_000151885.1 Dipodomys ordii | reverse complement strand
CATTATTTTGTCATTTCTAATGGCTGCATAATATTCCATTGTGTATAGATACCACAATTTTTGGATCCATTCATCTGTGGTGGGGCATCTAGGTTGTTTCCATATCCTAGCTTTTGCGAACAATGTCACTTGCTTCTTGACAGGAAAATAGCCTTGTGCTAGTCTTCCTTCAGTGTTACTCCCTTCCCAGCTGTTGCCTTAGCTCCACAAGCTACAACTTGGAGCCATGGGATTTTGATTCCTCTCTCGTTGTTGGTGGTGGTGGTTGTGGGACTTGAACTCAGTGCTTGGGCACTGTCCCTGAGCCTTTGTGCTCAAGGCTAGCACTCTACCACTTGAGCTACAGCATCACTTGCAGTATTTCAGTGGTTAATTGGAGATGAAAGTCTCATGAGGATTTTCCTGCCTAGGTTGGCTTTGAACTGCAATCCTCAGATCTCAGCCTCTTGAGTAGCTAAGATAACAGGTGTGAGCCACTGGCACCCGGCTTCATTTTCTAACATATATTTAGATGTATATATTTAACATGCTAACTAAGATAGGAGGTAACAGGATATTTAAAAGACACTACGATGTTTAGCTGTCAAGAAATAAGACTTCAGAAAGCACTTCTTGGATATGGAGGTATGGCTCAGTATGGCTCACTGTATTGTAGAGTGCCAGCCAGGGAGAGAAATGCCAGACACTGAGTTCAAGTCTTGGTCTCTTGGGTGGAAGGAAAGACACTTAAGACTTGAATCAATACCCATTGTCATGACTCTTCCTCAGCTGAGGGATTCCTAGTAGATTTGAGAGCTTCTGTAGCAACATACCTGCCAGTGCAGCTTCTTTCTGAGTAAGGCAAAAGAGAAAAAGTGAGATCATTGAAATTATTCCTAATACTAAAGTAAAAAAGAAATAAAGACCACCAGATGTTGGAATGTTTCTGCTACCTAATGGTTGATGGCACGGTGTGGCTGTGGAATGTAATACGTTGGGAGAACTGTTGCATGACAGGGCTAGTGCTGTGCATTATGTTATAGTCTGTAACATTGCTGTTTTGGGGAGAAAGGTGACCTGAGAAAGGTCCTGTATAACCCACCCAGACTGGCCTTCAACTCTTGGTTCTCTGTCAACCTTTTTCCTTCCCCAAGTTCTGCGATTATAGGCTGTAATCTTTAAGGAGTTTTTTTTCCTAGTGAGTTAAAGTAATAATTTTATAGTTACTTACCTGAAGAGACTTTCTTTCTTTTCCAAAGGCAATGAGAATGGCAGAAACAAAAAGATTAATGATCACAAATACCATTAAGATGACATTGCTGAGGATGAGGAAGGAGCCCAGGACTGGGTGTAAGTCAATAACCTGGAAGACAGGAAGACCACTTTGACTAACATTTGAGTTTCTTCCTTACAAACAAGCTGGAGAAAGTGGTGCTGTAGCTCAAGTGGTAGAGTGCTAGCCTTGAACACATAGAGGCTGAGGGACAGCGCCCAGGCCGAGTTTAAGCCCCAGGACCAGCAAAAACAAAAAACGAACAAGCGGGGATATGTTCATGAGCAAACATTGATGTCTGTTGGAAGTTAAAAAAGCAAAATAAAATTATTTTATGTGGACATAAGTTCCCAAAGAATACTAATATAGTTTTGATTTCACAACTTGCAAAGAAGAAAACAAGTGAGTTGTAGTGGAATTGCAAATGATTCAAATCCTTTGTGAATTTTTACAATTCTGGAAAACGTATCTAAACATGGAAGCCTCAAGGGGTAGCAAATGCATATGGAAAAAATATATATGTCAGTCACGAAAGGACTGCTTTTTGCTGTCTGAGAAACTTCTAAGCACAGAAGCATTGTAATAAAAGATCAAAGAAAACTGGCTTTTGACTAGAATGTAGCTCATTGGTAAAGCATTTGCTGTGCATGTGCAATCTCCAGTATGAGGACCAGCACCAAGAAAACTGGCTTTTCATGCTAATGCCTCTTCTCCCATTGTCTTCTATTATTTATTTTTAGCTATATTGGGGATTGAACTCAGGATCTCCTACTTGCTAGGCACACACTATACCATTTGAGCCATGCCTCCAGCCCTGCTTTTTGCTGATTATTTTGGAGATGGAATCTAGCAAACTTTTCTGCCCTAGCTAGCTTCAAACTGATTCAGATTTCAGCCTCTGGGGCAGCTTAAGATTATAGGTGTGAGCCACTGGCACATGGTCTCTCAATGTGATAAAATATGTCCAAGTACCAATGTATTAGCCACTAAAAAGTGCTTAATTATAACATCTAGGTTGACCGAATAATTTGGCTTTTTTAAATTTTTTAATTGAGGACTGACCACAGGGCATTGGATTTGCTGGGCAAGTGTTCTTCCACTGAGCTAAATTCCCAACCCCTTTATTACTTATTTTTTGCCAGTCCTGGGACTTGACTCAGGGCCTGGGCACTGTCCCTGAGCTTCTTTTGCTTAAACCTAGTACTCTACCACTTGAGCCACAGCAACAATTACGGCTTTTTCTGTGTATGTGGTACTGAGGAATTGAACCCAAGGCTTCATGCATGCTAGCCAAGCACTACCACTAAACCACATTCCCAGTCTCCCCATCCCCTTTTTTAAATTAGTATTATTTGTGTGTGTGTGTTGGTCTTAGAGCTTGAGCTCAGTGCTTTGTACTCCTGAACTTTTGTACGCAAGGCTAACACTCTACCACTTGATCCAGAGCTCCACATCTGTCTTTTTTGGTAATTGATTGGAGTTAAGAGTCCCATAGACTTTCTTGCCCTGGCTGACTCTGAACATGATCCTCAGATCTCAGCCTTATGAGTAGTTAGGATTACAGGCATAAGTTGGGTTACTGGTGCCTGGCTTGGCTTTTTTCTTCTTTTTTCTTTTTTTGGTGTGTGCTGGTACTAGAATTTGAACTTAACACCTTTCACTCTCCCTCATCTTTTTTGCTAATGGGTAGCACTCTACCACTTGAGCCACATCTCTCATTCTGTCATTTTGCTGGTTAGTTGGGGGAAAGGTATATAAGGGTGTGTATAACTGATCAAACTATATTCTTCACTATTTGGGATTCAGATCCTCTTCTGAACTAACCCCCTTGTTAGATTTGTTGTGGCAAAGAGAATTCTAATCCTAACTACTCAGGCTGAGATCTGAAAATCAAGGTTTGGAGCCAGCCTAGGCAAGAGGATCTGTGAGATCCGTGGTAGAGCCATCAGCATGCTTGCCAGTTGGTGGACAAAAGAGGCTGAGTTCAAGCCTCAGTATCAGCAGAAAGAAAAAGGAAAATAGTTCTGCAGAAAAGTAGGTTTTGTGTTTTTGTTTATTTTACCTCTTCATGGTGAGAAATTCCCATCAGGAGGCCAACAACAGTTACTGCAGAGCTGAAGAAAGTCTGGTAGTCTGCAATGCTCCATCCAAACAGCAGGTTAAACTGGACAGGAGAAGGGCCAGTCAGCGGTGCCAAGTGTATCTCTCTGTTGTCCAATATAGAACCGATACAATGGAAATTCCCTTTGGCCATTCAAATGACCACTGATGACACCATGATCTAAGTTTCATCCCCATTTTTAGAGACAATGAGTAAAGGAAGCACAGAGCTAGCTCAGCCTTTCTTGCTCCATGACACCTCCAAAACTGAATGGATGAGTCCACACAGTAATAACCCTTTTCTGAAGGAAGAGATGGGATTTCAAGACCACAGCGCTTAGGGGGAGAGATCTGCAGGCGTGAGGGGCTCACCGTTATGGCGTAGCTGCTCAGCAGGATGAGAATGACCAGCAGGAAGCCCACCACCTCATCCCAGGCTTTGCTCAGGGTGTTGCTGATGACCTTCAGCCTGGGGTTATGTAGCAGCAGGTTCCATAGTTGAACAGTCGCCAACAGAACCAGGAAGCCCACGAGGTGAGTGACTGCACAGCTCACGTTGACTGCCTCATAGAAGCTGATGAACCTGTTACCAAGGAGAACTGATGGTGACTGCCACCTGCAGTGCTTGTGCTCTCAGAGTGCAGTGGCTCTGGTCCCTGCTGAGGGAGGAGATCTACTTTACTTGTGGATTTGAGAATATTTGCAAGGGGGCACTCGATGATTGGGTCCTACTCTGAGAGGTGACCTCTAGTTGATTGCTTTCCTCTCAGTTCATCCTGAAAACATGACCAACCTCCTTGACTGTGTTGGTGGGACCTGAACCTCTCAAGAAGCGATGACTTAACCGAGTGAGCTGTGCCACCATCCTGCCAGTCTGCATTCCCTAAGATTCCAACCAGTCATTCTACTAAGCTTCATAGGGCTGAGAGTGGACTGATGGGTAAATGGAAGTGAAGGGTGTTGCACAGCAATTAGGTTTTGTTGATTATTTTATGTGTCAGCAACTGGGTCATTTGAAGACCCCCTCCGTAGACATGAGCAAGCTGGCACCCAGTCTTAATTCTTGTTTTGTCTTCACAGTTCTCCAAGAAAGCCTACCAGGGACTCTGCCCCAGGCAGAGTTTCTTCAGATGAGCAGCCTAGGCTGTTGGCCTCAGGCAGTAACAGATACTTCTCCCCACAGAAAAGACCAGAGAAAGCCCAAAGAGGTACCAAGCGTCTGCTGGTATGGTTCGGGGTGGGGAGCACCTGGCCCTTAGGATGTGTACAGCTTGTGAACTCATGTATACACAGGAGGCCAGGCACTTCGGTTTCTCATCATAGACCTCACCAGCTGTCCATGGGCTTTCTATGCTGATAACTGTATATGGCCAGAATGTTACAAATATCCAAATGGCTCTTGGCACAGGAGATAGCGAAGAACATCCCTATCTGGAATGAAACCCCTTTGCATTTAGAGACGGGCTATGCGTTGTGGACATAAATCTTTTTCATGTCTCTTCCTTTGGCTTTGTGCCTTGGACACAGTACAAATAACGGCCTTGCTCTGTGCAATGTGTGTATGATTATCTTTGACAAGCACGTACCTAAGCACTACCGAAGCAGAAGAACTTGTCAACATGTCCTCTGCTAGAAATGCTCTTTTTCTCTGCTGTTGACATTAGTGTAACTTCTGTTTTAACTCAGTATTATACAGAGGTCTGGTAAGGCAGTGACGAAAGGAAGGGCAGTGTGAGAGCATACTTGCCTGTCAGAGAATCTAGACGTGAGGTAGGACTGGCCTGTGTTCCCCGCTCCCTCTTACCTCTCTGGGTCACGGCGATATTGTGCCATGTTTTTCTTATGTAGAGAAATGCGCTTCATGTCAAGTCCCAAGATGCTGAAGCTAATGACGACTATGCTCAGGTCCAGAACGTTTCTCTTTCTAGTGAAGAACCTCCACTTCTGCTGTTTAAGCCAACAGCCCTAAACACAGACACCCTGGTTACCTTTTGCTTGAACGATTAGCTGGACTGGTCCTGAGAAGCGTTCTGACTATTAGGGGCAAAGCACACGGCATGGCAATTTCAATTTGTGCCAGACCTGCTGGGCCTGGCCTTCACTCTGCTGAAGCACTTCTCGTCACTTAGAAATGCTTCTTGCATAGCTGGGCATCAGTGTCTCATGCCTGTAATCCTAGCTACTCTGGAGGCTGAGATCCAAGGATCGTGGTTCAAAGCTAGCTGGTCAGGAAAGTCCCTGAGACTCGTAGCTCCAATTAACTACCAGAAAACCGGAAGTGGCACCGTGGCTCTAGTGGTAGAGCGCTGGCCTTGAGCTGAAGAGCTGAGGGACAGCGCCCAGGCCCAGAGTTCAAGCCCCACAACCCCAAGAACTAAGATGTAATTGCTCTAAAAAGTTTTTATTCCCAGGCCTGGTGAGAGTTCTTTTGTTTTTTTTTTTTT
>NW_012267234.1:11010444-11038083 GCF_000151885.1 Dipodomys ordii | reverse complement strand
CACCACTTCTGGCTTTTTCTGCTTATGTGGTGCTGAGGAATGGAACCCAGGGCCTCATGCATGCAAGGCAAGCGCTCTACCACTGAGCCACCTTCCCAGTCCCCCCTTACCTTTTTTTCTAAGGCCAGTGCTCTACCATTTGACTCACACCTTGAGTCAATTAGCTTTTTGGAGGCTAATTGGAGATAACTGTACACCCAGACTGGCTTCTTTTCCCCTCTTCTTTATTTTCCATTTTATTCTCACTCCACCTTTCCCTCCAGGAGGATGTGCTGTATAGTCGGCATGAGACTACCCACTGCTCCTTACTCAACATATCACCCGTCAGCTTCAGAAGTTTCTTCTTTTTCCAGGTTCTCTTTGGGTCGTTGGTTGGCCTCGTCACCACTGGGGGTTTGTAAATGGGGTTGTTCTTATCTCTCGAGCCAGACAACGATGAAGAACATTTTGCTGTCAGAATTTCAAATACAGGCCAATGAGTGTTAGGTTAAGCGGTTGTCCAGTATTTGTTGAGCATCTATTTGAGCCTTTCCTGCTGCTTGTGAAGGATGCTGAACAAAGCTATGAGCAGTACTTCTCAACTACCTATGGTAAAGGACCCATTTTTAGAGTTTTGGATTCTGATTTATTGGAGTCCAAGACCTTTATAAAATAAAAATTATTAGAAAATGAAGTTTAGCAGAAGTATATAAAATACAAACCCTGGGGCTGGGAGCTGTGGCTCTGTGGTAGAACACTTGCCTAGGTTTGCCCTGGTTTGATTGCCACTGCTATCACCAAAAGACTAGCCACTTTTTTTTGTTGTTGTTGGTTGTGGGACCTGAACTCTGGGCCTGAGCGCTGTCCCTGAGCTCTTCTGCTTAAGGCAAGCATTCTACCATTTGAGCCACAGCACCACTTTGGTTTTCTGGTGGTTAATTGGAGGCAAGAGTTTCATGAACTTTTCTGCTTGGGCTGGCTTTGAACCACGATCCTCAGATCTCAGCCTCCTGAGTAGTTAGGGTTACAGGCGTGAGCCACTAGTGCCTGGCTAACAAGCCACTTTTGAGACAGTGTCTTGCTATGTAGTTCAGGCTGGCATTGAACTGGCAATCCTCCTACCTCAGTCTCCCAAGTACTGGGATTGAAGGCATGGAACACTATGACTGGCTAAGGATTTTCCCCTCCTTATTTTAGTGCTGAGCATTGAACCCAGGGCCTTATGCATGCCCATCAAGCAAGGTCACTGAGTTACATCCACAGCCCTTGTTTTGAAGATCAGATATAATAGGCATAGAAATAAGTACTCTGCTGAGTTCCTATGAAAGTTTCTTTTTTTGTGGGGGGGGGGTCAGGTCGTGGGGCCTGAACTCTAGGCCTGGGCGCTGTCCCTCAGCTCTTCAGCTCAAGGCGAGCGCTCTACCACTTGAGCCACAGCGTCACTTCCGGCTTTTTTCTTCTTGCTTATGTGGTGCTGAGGAATGGAATCCAGGGCCTCATGCATGCAAGGCAAGCGCTCTACCACTGAGCCACCTTCCCAGCCCCCTATGAAAGTTTCTAAGTGCTTCCTTTCAACTTCTCCCCTTGTCCTACACTGGAGAGCAGTGGTTGTCATCAGCAGTCCACACTAGAGAACACTATTGTCAGTATTAATATCAGATCCTGGGATGAGACTCAACATCTGCTTTTCGGAAAGTTCCAGAACACTACAGTGCTGCTAGACTGCAGACTACTCTGAGTAGAAGAATCTAGAGACATCTAAGTCAAGAGGAAGAGACGAAAGGAAGATGGGAGAGAGAAAATAGAGTTAAGACATTAACCTTGCCAGTGTATACGAGTCAATGGATACAAGATCACAAAAAATAAGCAAATATCTCTAAAAAGTCAGAGGTTTGGTTTCATTGATCCTGGGCTAAGGATTGAATCCAGCGAGTACTCTATTATGAAGCTACACTCCAGCCTGACAGTTGTATTGAAGGATGAGTCCCAACTCTGATGGAAAAAGGCAAGAATAAGAAAAAAAAATTCCCCGTATGCAGAAAACAATTCATAATGCATGGAGAAATGAACTAAGGGCAAGAAAGAAGCCTAGAGCTGGCTGGTGGCTCACACTTGTAATCCTAGCTCTTCAGGAGGCTGAGATCGGAAGATCATGGTATAAGCCAGGATCAGCAAGAAAGTCCAGAGACTCTTTTCCCCAGTTATCTTCCAAAAAACAGAAGTCGAGCTGTGGCTCAAGTGGAGCCTGAGTGGAAAAAGCTAAGGGTCAGTGCCCAGGCTCTAACTTCAAGCCCCCAGTATCTACATACACACATATGGACACACACGTGCACAAGCGCAGAGTTTCAGGTGAGATTGCTCATTTTCTCTCAGCAGTACAGCCCCTGGTCAGCCTGAGCAACGAGTGCTCACAGCTTCCCATCCACCGCAGACTCTGCCGCGGTGCCAGCCCTTCTTTCTCCTTCTAGTTAAGCCATGATATGACATCAACACTGCACTCATTTTTTTGCAACTGAATTTCTGGCCCCCCATTTTGCGCGTGGCTGTCCTCTGGGTGGTGTGGATGGTCTATGGCCAGTGTTGTAGAGGATGCCTCTCTCAGGCTTGGTGAGAGGATGTGGGAAGGAAAGAGGGGTTTGGGGTTTCTCTGACACCTTTAGAGAGTGGCGACACACTTGACTTAAGGGAGACAATAGAGAAGTGGATTCGTGGGGCAGACAGTTCAGTGTGACACCTGGGCACTGGAATACGGATGGTGACGGCTGAGCAATAGCATCGGGGCTCAGAGGGAGAAAGACGGGGCAGGAGGGCTGGCCCACAGAGCGCACCCAAGCTGGAGGCTAAGCGGCCACAGCCAACGAGACACAAGGTCTCTGAATGGGGGAACTGGCTGGATTCCACTGTTGCAAGTTTCTCTTTAGCAACTGAGATGGTAGCTAGGATTAGGTGACTTACCCCAAAGTGCCAAGATCCTGTTGGTCTGTTGCTCCTTTTCTTTGTTAAGCCATGGCATCCTGCTCGCCAGCAGTGAGAGTAAGAATGTGAAGACGATCACCTAGACAGGAAGGTCACAGGAGAACACCACGTGTTCCAAGGCCTTAGAACGTGATGCGGGCTAACACCACCTTTCAGTCCTGTGTTCCTTTACTTTCATGAAACACAGAATTAGCCAATCATAAACACTGTTTTATACATATGGGGATCTGAAAGGGCACTTAAGAATCTGTTAATAGTCATATTTCTAGTCTGAGGTTCTTAAGCTGGTTGGGTAGGAAAGCTTAAACTATTAAGTGATTTGTGTGGCTTGTGTAAGTTGTACAGTAACATGTCAGTCTCTTTGGAAGATCTTCAGTAGAGAATTAAGCTGGGAAAGCTGGAAGTTTAGACACACCAAGGATAGTTCCTGACCCCTGCAAAAAAAAATGTCATGAAGGGCTGGGAAGGTGGCTCAGTGGTAGAGCGCTTGCCTTGCATGCATGAGGCCCTGGGTTTAATTCCTCAGCACCACATAAGCAAAAAGAAAAGAGCCGGAAGTGGCGCTGTGGCTCAAGTGGTAGAGCGCTAGCCTTGAGCTGAAGAGCTGAGGGACAGCGCCCAGGCCCAGAGTTCAGACCCCACGACTGGACCCCCCCAAAAAAATGTCATGGAATCTTAAGAGTTAAATATGTATTAGGGAAACAAATGACCCTGCTCCAAATTGCAGAACTTCAGAGACTAGTGGGGTGATATTATTTCTTCTTTTCCCTGGGTGCTCTCTCACTTGAGCCACAGCTCTGCTTCCAACATTGTGCTGGTTAATTGGAGATTAGAGTTACATGGACTTTTCTGTCCAAGCTGGGTTCAAATTGCAATCCTCTGATCTTAGCCTCTTGAGTAGCTAGGATTACAGGCATGAGCCATTAGTGCCCAGCTTGTTCTTAAGCATTTTCTCTTCAGTCCATTCTGTCATGCATCTGTTAGTCTATCAGTTTTCGTTAGCTTACATATCCCTACCAAAGGTCACTGCATATTGATTCACTCACTGTTGTCACATCCATTAGATGCCTTAGAGATTGATAACCATGGAGCTCAGTTTCCCAAGCTGCCTGCAGCTAGAATGGCCCTTCCCCTCCTTTTGTACCTTTACTGGCTGGCTGATGAAGGTATCTTGGAGTGCCGACAGCATCATTGAAACAGCCCAGCTGGTGGCTTGGTCTTTGCTCAAGTCCAAGCTATAAAGGGCTGTAAAAAAAGCCGAAGCCAAGCTAGTGACACCTAGAAGGAGCCAGCAGATGGATGTCAATAACGCCGGTGGAAAAACGCAGCGGGGCCTCTTCCCTGCTTCTGGGCTCAGCATAGGGAAACTTGTTGTCTCCCTGAAGAAGAAAAGTTGAAGGAATATTGTCACATTCAAACACAGAGAGATGGTTTCGAGTTGCTGGGACAGCCTGGCGCGGGGCATTACCTGGCCGCCCCTTTCTCCATGGGTAGGACTCGGGTCTCCAGGAGTTCTTGGAGTTTTTGAAGCTGGCTGGCCGCTTCCCGGAGGTCGCAGGGCTGATGGCCCTGGGTGGTGGCCAGTGTGTCCAGGTGGGCTTCCAGCCTCCGCAGCACTCTGTGCAGGTACCAGTGGAAATGGTACTGGGTTTCCGACGCCACTGAAAATAGATTTCAGGTTGACACATTCACAAGTAGAAGGTTTCAGCAAATCGCATTCGTTCAGGGGAGATCAAGTCCAGAATAAAGATGCTAGTGAATTTTTACAATTGTAAAGTGATTTTATTTTATATTTTGTGCCTGTACAGAACCTCACATTCTCACTTTGCTTTTTCTGCTCGTGGCTGGTGCTCTACCGCTTGAGCCACATCTCCATGTCTAGCTTTTTGAAGGTTAGAGATAAGACTTTCCTCCCTCTGGCTGGCTTTGAACAATGATCCTCAGATGTCAGCTTCCTGAGTAGCTAGGATTACAGGTGTGAGCCACCAGCCCCTGGCTCAGTTTTCAAGTTCTTAACTTTTGGTGTCAAGACTTGAAATCTCACTGAGCCTCTTCGGCAGAGCTCCAGCATACCCAGTCTGAGGGCTCAAGATGCCTTGGTTATACTCAGAAATCCACAAATCATGTTCCTTTACCATGCTGGAGGAGAAAGTGTGGCATTTCAAGTCTTTAACAAAACACATGGGACGTGAGGATCTGACACAAAGAATGTTTTCCTTTAATGCTGTCCTCTGTCTCACTCGATATGGTCTAGCAGCCATCGAGAGGGCTCAAAGCTACCCACTCCACATTGAAAGCTTAAGGGGATGAAAATGAGCAAAGTTGCATTGCAATTCTTGCTTATGCTGGTAGGTAAAGTGAGGAAGAGCATACGGCATGCCCGGGAGGGGAGGCAAATGGAAGTCTGGTTGCTAAAATCTACTGGATTTTACCACTTGGCCCCTGGGGTTCTGAATGCCGGCAATAGCCCTGCTCCTCTAAATGAGAATGGATGATCCTGGATAAAAGCATCACCAGCTGGCTCATGTCATGAGGCGTCTGTACTGGTGGCTCACAGTCGGCAAGCAGGCGCGTGTCTCTTCTGAGCAGAAATCCCACCGTTTCCTTTAATTCCTAGCAAGGACCCGAGATGAGAAAAGTCAGTGTGTCTTATTTAGCCCAGGATGAGGGGCAGTTGCCCAGGGGGCAACTTTTCTCTTGCCAGGGGGCACGCTTTATGGAAGGAACCTCAGGGTCTCATTTTTCAGAAAGCGGTCACGTCTCGGTGGCTTCACACCTGTTTCTAGACGATGAAAAGGAATCATTTGCTCCCACATCAAACACTCTAATAGCTTCAAAGAAGCATGTGCTGCTCCACATCTAGCGATCACTAGAGCACCGTGTGTGAGCAGCTGCAGAACAGGGAGGAATTAGTGGAAAGATCTCCCAGAAGCCCTTTCCATGGCTTCTTTCCGCTACATGGGGAAAGGAGCATAGGTTACCTGTAAAACCTGAAGCTTAGCTTACCTCCACCACCTCTGCGGAGGAGCTGGGCTCCCAGGCGGCACCTGGGGGGCAGGCGGCAGGGAGGGGAGGAAGCAGGGGCAGGGCTTCTCGTGGTTGAATCCACAGGAAAAGTTGTCTAATGACCAGATGGGCGGGGAGAAGGATGACAGCAGTTTGGATGCTGATGAGCACCTCCAACCAGGTCACAGCAAATGGCCCCACTGAAAGAAACCATCCTGTCAGTCACCTTATCGTCACCACTGTGACCACCACCACCATCACCATATTACCATCATCACCACCACTACTACCATTATCACCCTATCACCCAACCATTGTGATCCCCACAAAGCTCTCTTTTGTCTCAGGTTTTAACTTTTAAGAATTTATCTAGGGGGGCTGGGAATGTGGCTTAGTGGTAGAGTGTTTTCCTAGCATGCATGAAGCCCTGGGTTTGATTCTTCAGTACCACATACACAGAAAAAGCTGACGTGGTGCTGAGCCTTAAGTGGGCAAATGCTAGCCTTGAACAAAAGAAGCTCAGGGACAGCACCCAGGCCTTGAGTTCAAGCCCCATGACCGACAAAAAGAAGAAAAAAAGAATTTAGGGTTAGAAAATGCTCATGGTAGTAAAGCTCCTAATGTGTTCCTCAGACTACGCCAGGTTTTGTTTTTGGATCAGTCATGGGCTTGAACTCTGAGCCTGGGCGCGGTCCCTGAGCTCTTCAGCTTGTCTGAGTGTTCTACCACTTGAGCCACAGCACCACTTCTGGTTTTCTGGTGATGGTGGTGGTGAAAGTCTCATGGACTTTCCTGCCTGGCCTGCTCTGAACCACAATCCTCAGATCTCAGCCTCCTGAGTGGCCAGGATTACAGGCGTGAGCTACCAGCACCCAGCTAACTGCGTTGGTTTTGAATGAATGAGGACAGCGAGAGATTTGTTGAGGTAGAATCAGGTCAGAAGAGTGGGGAGAATGCAGATGCATACCATGATTGATTGATTGTTTTCCTCTTTCATCCATCCATGCATCCTTTTTTTTTTTTTTTGAGACAGACAGCATATCCCTCCATGGCCTAGGCTGGCCTGGCACTCACTATGTGGCCCAGGCTGACTTTGTACACTCTTGATCATCCTGCCTGAGCCTCCCCAGGGCCAAGATTACAGACAGCTGCCACCACACTCAGCCTACAGTCCTAGTTCTACAGTCCTAGTTCTACCTTGAAATGAAGGAGGGGGGCTATAGTGGAAATGTTACAGACTACAGACAACACCCCACCAGACACAGCCGTACTTGGCTCGACCCTCTTGGCTGTGGGGCCTTCCATCCTCCAGAACATGACGTTAATCACCATGTCGCAGAGGAGCAGCGTCGTGCAGCAGGTGAGCCGCTGGAGTCTTGTAAATTGGTTCCAGGGATGTCGGGTTGCGATGGAGAGCCACAGATGGTCCTGGGTGAACCGTTCCACAATCGTGGAGGAGAATAAGTGTCTAAAAGGAGAAATTAAAACAAGGGGGACATGGTGTATTATTCTGAAAACACACGAGACCAAGAGACGTTTGTTCAGTAACAAACCATGTCTACTCTTCCATCTCTGTTCAACACCTCTGTGGAGAAGCTGTTAGATAATACATTTTTTTCCCTTTGGTAGTACTGGGCCTGAACTCGGAGCTCTGTGCTTGCTAGGCAAGCACTTAACTACCCGAGCCATGCTTCTGGTCCTATTAGTTACTTAGTTCTTTTAGAATTTTAGGATTGAAAACAGGCATAATTTATATTGTAGAGAGATTAAAATTAAAAACTTGTTTTAACTTTTTGAAGTTCTGACATATCTTTTACTCTTCAAAACAGGTAAATTCATACTTGGATCGCCTTCCCTATTCTACGTATGGGGGACTATAAATAAAACATATAAATATATGTAACTATAATATATGAAAAGAAACAGAAAGACATGAATGGGCTATGTTCTGGGGAGGGCATGCACACATCGGGCATCATGGAAGACGTACAGGACAGCAGAGAAGCAGGGAGAAAATGCCACAGAGAAAAGTGGCAGGCAGATTTTGCATAATTGAAGAAACAATAGAAAACTTCTACAATAGACAAAAACTAAAGGAATTGATGACCACCAACCGGTGCTACAGAAAATGCTTGGGTGTAGTAGCACACACCTGTAATCCCAGCTATCCAGAGATGGAAATAAGGAAAATCATAATTCAAGGCCAACCTGGACAAAAAGTGAGATTCCCATATCAAAAACACCAGCAAAAAACTGAGATGTGTGCCTGTAATCATGTCTCTGAGGGACCTGTAAGTTAAAGGATCATGATCTAGACTGGTTTAGGCAAAACTACAAGATCCAAACTGAAAAAACAACTAAAGTGAAAAGGCTAGAGGTATGGCTCAAGTTGTATAGCAAGTGTACAAAGACCTGAGTCCAAACTGCAATACTGAAAAAGTTGATTCTTATAGAAGATGGATGCAACCATGAAAATATGGAAAAGAATATATTTCACTGAATGAGTAGATAAGCAAATGAGAAGGATCAGACTCTAGAAAACCATTAAAATGGCTGGAATTACTACACACTGTCACTATATCTCTGAAGGTTAAGAGTGTAAATGATCTAATCAAAGGTCTCAGATTAGATTATAAATGAAGGCCTGATTATCTGGGTCTGCAGTCTGCAGTGTGATGCTAGGAGGTGCTGTGTAGTTCAGCCCCCCTTCTGCTGTAACTGAGAGCCACAGGGAGGATTGGAGACACCACTGACGCCTAACATGGCTGCTGAGACCTCTAGCACAGGGCCTGGGGCTCACATGGCACCCAGGGCTCACCTGTGCCACAACTGCTGGCCATACAGAAAAGGTCTGGCCCAAGGCACACCATAGTTAAAACATTACATATGAGGAAAAAGGAAGAACCTTGAAAGCTGCAAGAGAAGTGTCATGTCACCCGCGATGGTAAGTCCATCAGAATAAACAGATGTCTCACCGGAACTTTACAAGCAAAAAGGAATGGAATAATGTATTTGAAGAGCTGGAAGTAAACAGCTGACTATATAGATTTATCTACCCAGCAAAACTATCATCCATAACAGAGGGATAAAAACTATGCATGACAAAAATGAAACCAGCGCTACAGCGATACTCAAAGGAATCCCACACACTGAAGAGGAAGATCGATGGAACCAGGAAAATACTGGGGAAAATGAATCCCACCGAATGAGCACATCAGAACTCTTCTATCCTGCCAATCTTGACCTCTCACATAACTAGGATTGAGCAGGGGTCTTGTGAACTTTTCTGCCAGGGTTGGCTTTTCAAGTTGCTGGGATTACAGACATGAGGCACTGGTGCCCTAGTTGTTAGTTTTGCTTTATGGAAACCCAACTACAAGAGGAGAAAACAAACAATTGAGGAGAGATTACATTTAGTTTTTAAAGAAAAGTCAGGTTCTGAAAGACTTGATTTTCCTCCCTTTTCTCTTTTTTGCCTTTAGGCAATTTTATGTAAGCATATTTGTAGTTACTCATGTTGTTTCCCAGGAGAGAAAAGCAAAGAACTCAGTATCATTGAACCAAAAGACTGATCAAAAGAAAAGATACTAGGTAGCTAGGTATGTTTTCCTAAACACATCAGTATTCACTATGAAGAGTGCTTCTTGGGGCTGGAGGTGCAGCTCAGTAGATGCTGCAAGGCCCTGAGGTCAAACCCCCTACTACTGCCAGGGAGAAAAAGAAAAAGACAGGCACTGATGGCTCAAGCCTATAACCCTAGATGTGGAGGCCTGAAGTTTAAAGTCATCCACATGGAAAACCATCAGCAAAAAGCTGAGCTGGAGGTGTAGCTCAAGTGGCAGACTTCCAGCTGAGCAAGCAAGCTGAGCCAGCAGGAGGTCTCTGTTCAAATCCCAGCCCTGGGGGGAGAAGTGTGATTTTCAACATTACCTAAAGGAAAGGAGCTCTGTCCTTGAGGCTGGTGTGAAAACCCGGTCGCACTGGAAGTCTCCCAGGTCCTTGGCCAACCAGCAATCGCACAAGAAGTGCCATTTCTTCTTAGTAGCCATGTCACTGACGATCACCTGGCTGATGTACCTATGGTGAAGATGATCACATCAGGAACGCAGGCAAGAACTGCTTGCTGTGTAGTAAAAAGTAATCTAGGGTGTGGGATGTAGTAGTATACACCTGTATACTCCTACTTGGAAGGCAGAGCTAGTGTTCTAGGCAAAACAAAACAAAACAAAAAAACCAAAAGTTAATGCGATCCTATTTAAAAACAAAACCACAGGTATGGTAGAGTATACCTCTAGTCCCACCCATGTGGAAGGCAGTTGGAGGAGGATCATAGATCATAGTCCAAGGCTAGCCTGGACAAGTGCAGGAGTCTAGCAAAACCTCAAATCTCAGTGCTGCCAAAATTAACAACAATGCGCTTCCAGTGAGTGTCCAGGTAAGTGGATTGTTCCTTGCTGAGAAGGAAGGGCAGGAGGGCAACCAAGCTTCTCCTGCCCTGGGCGGGAGTGGGGGGGGGGAAGGGGAGGAGATGTGCCAGGATCTTTAAGCTTCCTCCGTCCTGGACGCGGGCCGGCGCGGGCTGGCACTGACCAGGAACACCGCCTTGGGGAGCCGTGGAGCCACAGGCGAAGGGCGTGCAGCTCCCCCAGGGGGGCCCGGGTCCCCAGCAGGAAGACGTCCAGCGCCCCTCGGCCGAAGGCTGTCGTCTGGGGGTCCCAGAGGTGACGGGGCCGGCTGTGTCCCTCCGATCCATACAGGGTGGCGACCACCTCCGCGGGGAGAGCAGATGGGCGTGGGTGGGCGTGGCCCGAGGGGAGCCCCCCAGCACAGGGTTCGGTGGGCGTGGCCCGAGGGGAGCCCCCCAGCACAGGGTTCGGTGGGCGTGGCCCGAGGGGAGGCCCCCCCCCCAGCATGACCGCTGGGCCGCCCGCTGCCCGCGGGGACGGGCCGCGATGGCGGCGAAGGGCGCCTACCTGGGCCGTGCAGGCCGCCCTCGGGCGGAGCCCCGTGCGGACCTCCACCAGGTAGTGGAAGCGGGAGCCGGGCTCGTTGTCGGCCAGGACGGTGACCTTCACCTGCGGGCGGACACGCCGGTGGCCTGGGCGGGCCTCGCGCTGCCAGCGGAGCCGCCAGCACCCCGACCCAGGGAGCGGGGGGGGGGGGCGGCCCGGAACCTGGGGCGGGAGACCCTCCGGCCTCCCTCAACTCCGGGGTCCCCGCGACAGCGGCAGCCCGGGGCCTGCTCAAGACCCCCAGGCGCAGCCCCGACCCCCCAGGACAGCCAGGCGCCGCGCGCGGGCTTCCTGTTGGGCTGGAATTTCTGAGCCCCGGAGCCTCGCTGGGAGCCGGAGCTCAGGGAGACCCCGCTCCAGAGCTCAGGGAGACCCCGCCGGAGCTCAGGGAGGCCCCGCCGGAGCTCAGGGAGACCCCACCGAACCCGCGGGGGCCCCGGGGCTCATCTCCAGCGCTGTTAGACCCTTCTGTCTTCGGATAGACGAAAGGCTGGGGTGGGGACGGTGTCCGGCACCCAGTCTGAGTCCACGTCTCGGACCATAAAAAATGAAAAAAAAGGGGGAAAGAAAAGAGAGTAGACATGAAAGAGAAGTCCAAGAACATCCCGTGGGAGTTTCGTGTTTTTGCATATGCTGATTCAGCATACGACACATTTTTCAAGTCTGGAAAAATATGAATTAGTGAGAGATCAGCTAAGCCATCTGAAGAGTACCATTCACAAAGTACAATTCATATCTCACACTTGCTATCAACATAAGTTCTGCATGAACTTCAAAGATTTTAACAGAGGAAAAGAGAACATAAAAGACTTAGAGCAAAAGGTTGAAGATCTTTCTTTTAAAGTATCTGAGTAGCATTTTTTTTTGTCAGTCATGGGACTTGAACTCTGGGCCTGGGCGCTGTCCCTCAGCTCTTCAGCTCAAGGCTAACTAGCTCTCTACCACTTGAGCCACAGCGCAACTTCCGATTTTCTAGTGGTTTATTGGAGATAAGAGTCTCACCGACTTTCCTGCCTGGGCTGGCTTTGAACCATGACCCTCAGATCTCAGCCTCCAAAGTAGCTAGGATTACAGGTGTGAGCAACCGGCGCCCAGCTCTGAGTAGAATTTTTTAGCGGTTTCTACAATGAAGAAGCCAGGACTGGGAAGGTAGCTTAGTGGTAGAGTGCTTGCCTCACATGCATGAGGCCCTGGGTTGGACACCTCAACACCACATAAACAGAAAAAGCTAGAAGTGGCACTGTGGCTTAAGTGGTAGAGTGCTAGCCTTGAGCTGAAGAGCTCAGGGACAGCGCCCAGGCCCAGAGTTCAAGCCCCACAACCAACCAAAAAGATTCTAAAAATCAGAAAACAACCAAAAAATAAAATGAAGAAGCCATAAAATAAAAAATCAGCTAATCTTGAACTAGAAAAAAGGCCATTTAGAGAGAGTGAGGGAAAGGGTGACATTGTCCAAAAAGAAATGTACTTTTTACCCGACTTATGTAACTGTAAGTTCTCTGTACATTGCCTTTATAACAAAAAAATTTTAACCCACTTTAAATAAAAAGAAAAATGATAAAGTATGAATAGTCACTTAAAATGTCACAAATAAATGACTAGACTTTTCAATAAACACACAAAAAAATGACATCCCAATACAAAATACAGCTATGGGCTACAAATGCACCCTGCATACAGGAAAGAAACTCTAGATGTGTAGGTATATGTATATGTGCACATGTGTGTGTGTGTACATGGCTTGAACTCAGAACCTCATGCCCTTGGGTTTTTTTGGACACAGCTGATACTCTACCATTTGAGCCATGCCACTAGCCCAACATTTTTCTGATTAATTGGAAAAGGGGTCTCTTGGACTTTTCTGCCTGGACTGGCTTTGAATCTCAATCCTTACATCTCAGCGTTCCTGAGTAGCAAGGATTGTAGGAATGAGACTGGTACCTGACTCCAAGTGGCTAAACAACAAAAACAAAAAGGCCAGCCTCACTCATAGTAAGAAAAACTCCAGGCTGGAAAGGTGGCTTAGTGGTAGAGTGCTTGCCTAGCATACATGGAGCCCTGGATTTGATTCCTCAGTACCACATACACAGAAAAAGCCAGAGGTGGTACTATGGCTCAAGTGGTAGAGTGCTAGCCTTGAACAAAAAGAAGTTTAGGGACAGTGCCTGGCCCGAGGACTGGCAGGAAAAAAAAAAAAAAGAAAAACTCCAAGTTATAATAAGATGTATGTGTGTGTGCGCTGGTCCTGGGGTTTGAACTCAAGAGCCTGGGCGCTGTTCCTGGGCTTCCTTGCTCGAGGCTAGCACTCTATCACTTGAACCACAGCTATTCTTCTGGCTTTTTTGGTAGTTAGCTGGAGATAAGAGTCTTTTCTGCCTGGACACAATCCTCAGATCTCAGCCTCCTGAGTGAGTAGGATCACAGCTATGAGCCATCCATGCCCAGCTATGAGGTCTGATATTTAAAACTACTTATGTTAGGAAAAATAACCCAAATTCTCTGCTAACACCTATCATCTTGCCAGCTGCATCTGTGTGGAATTGATAGCGCCATGTTAACTGCTTCTTTGGGTGAACGCGAGCCTTTGCCTAGCTTGGCACACACAGGCCTGGAGTCCAGGAGCGCTCACCTTCTGCATATCCCGCTGGTCCTTCCTCCAAGCCCACACTGCTAAGAACATGTAGAGCCCTAAAAGGCTGGCCAGCAGCGACACCCCCACAGGGTTGTTTGACACGTGACGGAACAGTGTGACTGTGTCTTCAACCCTCACTGTCCTGGGCACAATGAAGAAGTCGCTGCCGAAGAAGGTCAGGTGGTCACAGAGACACTGCGTCTTCACAACTGTGCTCCGCAGCCCCACCTGGAATCACACGGGAGCACCACTGTGGGTGGATGGGATGAGGGATGAGCGGAAGAGGGAGGGGCACAAAATGGAAGCAAAGGAAGGGAGGTGGCAAAGCCCGGCTTGGTACCCAGGCCCTGCAGGAGCCACACTTTGAACCCTGCCTGTCCTGTTCTACATGTCTTCTAGAGGAACTTTGCACATGTGCACAAAATATGTGCACAAGAGTGTTTCTATCAGCATTGTTTGTGAGCAGAAAAATGGGGGAAATGGTAGCTTGTAATCCTAGCTGCTCAGGAGACTGAGATTTGAGGATCACAGTTTGAAGCCAGCCCAGGAAGAAATGAGAGAGAGAGAGAAGCCAAGTGAAAGTGCAAGGCTCCAAGCTGAAACCCTGCTACTGATGTGCTCCGCACGCATGTGCACAAACACACACACACACACCAAAAAAAGGGGAAACAATCTCTCTATATAGGTACATACATAGGAGACAAATAGAATAGTATGCAACGGTCAAGATCTATCTCAGAAATTTAGATAGGGTTGAGCCTCCTGCCTCAGCCTTCTGATTAGCTGGGATTACACGCACGCGTCACCACACCCAGCTCTTCAAATACAGATTTCTGTATATGAATTGTCATTTGGTTTTATGTTTTTTTTTTCCTTTTGTCAGTTGTGAGGCTTTAACTCGGGGCCTGAGTGCTGTTCCTGAGCTTTTCCACTGAAGGCTACCCTCTACCACTTTGAGCCACAGCTCTACTTCCAACTTTTGGTGGTTAATTGGACATAAGAGTCTCATGGATTTTTCTGTCCTAGCTGGCTTTGAACCATGATTCTCAGATCTCACCCTAGGATTAGAGACATAAGCCAGCAGTGCCTGGCTTTGAATTGTTATATTTACCCAGGTCTACATTGAGAAAGAAATGACGAAACAGACACAAGTCTGCTCCTTCTCCAGAGACACATTCTCCCTCTGGCCACATAATCAACCTCCTTTCTCCCAGGCTGATCCCTGCTCCTCCTGGGCTGTCTCCAAGGAGCGACTAAGCAGCCACATGCAACAGCAGCTTACGTAGAAGGGATGTGTCCTCCTTACTTGACATCCACTGCTTTTCCAAGTCCTGTTGTTCTTGTCCCAGAAATAACACTGGGTGACCGCAGTTACCACCGAGACCAGGATGGGTGTCTGCCAGGCAGTCTCTGTCTCATTCAATATGGCGGTTATGTAGTAGGTGCCGGTCCTGTACTGCAGGCTGTCAGGAGTCAGCACCCACGTGTAGTCCTCATCTGAGGACAAGCAGGGATGCTTGGGTATGTTACAAGTGAGACAAAAATATCCCTAGTACCTTTCTTCCCAAGACAGGGCCTCACACCTAGAATTCTAGCTGTCAGAAGGCTGAGATCTAAAGATTGGATCTAAGCCAGCCCGGTCAGGTAAGTCCATTCTGATTCTGATTTTCCTCAACAATTAAAAATGAAACGAGTAGTTCTTAAAGCCTTTCAACACTATATTTAAAAATTATATCACTGGGCGTGTGTGTGTGTGTGTGTGTGTGTGTGTGATATTAGGGTTTAGACTCAAGGTCTGGTGCTGGCTAGGCAAGCACTCCACAACAGAGCAATCCTGCAGTCCTTCATGTTTTGGTTATTCTTCAGGTATTATTATTGCCTAGTGTCAGCAGGCCCCAGGTACATGGTGACGCAATCCATGCCACCTGCAAAACTGGGATTAAAGGCACACACCTACATTCTGGGGGCTCAGAGCAGCGTTTGTGTGTGTTCTTGTTCTGGAGCTTGAATTTAGGGTCTCCTGATATTATTTGGCTTTTTTCACTCCAGGCTAGTGTTCTACCACTTGAACCATACCTTCACTTCTGGCTTTTTGGTGGTTAATTGGAGATCAGAGTTTTCCAGACTTTTCTGCCCTGGCTGGCTTTGAACTAACATCTTCAGAATTCAACTTCCTGCCTAACTAGGATTACAGGCATGAGCTGCAGTGCCTGGCTCTGCATATTACATTACACAGAACTTGCTTTATCTCATTTACAACCTTCCTTTCACGCCGCAGTCCATCAATTTTCTTTTTTTGGGGGGGGTCCAGTTGTGGGGCCCGAACTCTGGGCCTGGGCACTGTCCCTCAGCTCTTCAGCTCAAGGCTAGTGCTCTACCACTTGAGCCACAGTGCCACTTCTGGCTTTTTTTCTTTTTGCTTACGTGGTGCTGAGGACTCGAACCCAGGGCCTCATGCATGCAAGGCAAGCGCTCTACCACGGAGCCACCTTCCCAGCCCCAGTCCATCAATTTTCAAAAATGCCTGGGATGGCCTGTTCATGTGAACTTACACATGTGGTAAAAGTTACATTAGAAGTCAGTTCATATAAGAACGAATGTTTGTAAGGCCCGTGAAAACTGATCAAAGTCTGAGCCTTAAATCTGAGTCATTTCCTGGTTGTGATTTTGTACCGTAGCTGGACAAACTGTTCACATTTGAGGAAATTGGGTAACAAGTACATCTATTAACATTGCATGCAAATCTACAATTATCTCCAAATAAAAGGAAGGAAAAGAAAAATGTTTTTCAAAGTAAGTTTTGGGACTGTGATCGGGTTTACCTTTCTGCCCTGTGGTGCTCTTGGGCAGGGTGGTGGTCAGGAGGAAGCAGGTGTGGTTGGGCGGGTATTGGAAGCCAAGGTAGAGAGTGAGGAAGAGAGGACTTGCAGGCTCAATGGCCACCAGCAGGGATCTCTCCACAGAGGTGACGTTCACACTGGCTGTGAAGCGGGCTGTGCTGGTGTTGAGGCTGCTGGCATGGGTGTCTATGTTGGCATTCCTCCAGAGCACAATCTAGAAAAGACACTGTTAACCCTGCAGGTGGGGATCTCAGGAGCTCCCTGCTCTCCAGGCCTTCCTCTTTGAGTATTAATTAGTAGGGAACACACTTTTGGGGGTTATGGGAGAATAAAAAAACACATCTTCTAAAACCCTTCTTCCTAAGGGTGAGGTATTTCTCTTTGTAAAAGTTTCTGCTAGGTGCTGGTAGCTCACGCCTGTAATCCGAACTACCCAAAAAGCTGAGATCTGAGGATTGTGCTTTGAAGCCAACCCAGGCAGGAAAGGCAGAAAGACTTCAATTAACCACCAAAAAAGCCAGAAGTGGAGTTGTGGCTTAGGTGGTAGAGCACGACCCTGGAACACAAAAGCTCAGAGACAGAGCCCAGGCTGATTCAAGCCCTAGGACTGGCACTCGTGTGTGCACACACACACGTACACAAATGTTTCTGTGATATTGAACAAAATGTTGGAATTTCCACAGGTTCCATCCTGTTCTCCAGGCTGTTCCATTCCCTCTCGTTTCCTGCTCGAGAAATTCCTACCTCCACGTCTTCCATCAGGTCGTGGACGTGGAGCTGTTCCTGGCCAGAACTTAACAACACGCTTCCAACGCTTCCTGTGATGTTCCTGCCATCAAACGTCTGGAAGGGATTGAAAGCCAATCCTGTAACCTGCAGACAGAGGCAAGCCCTGTTTTCTCAGTTGCCAAAATATTGATAAATGACCTGCTGAAAGATGAGGACAGGATTCAGATATAAATTAATGAGGTAGTTTCCTTACTGATATCTGAAATGAAATAATGCTCTGCCTTTGGAACATTTGTGAAAAACAATAGAAGATGAGTCTTCTACATGGGACCACCAGAAACAATTTGTAAAAAGATCTAGAGCGTTGGGCTTCGGGGGCATGCCTGTAATGCTGGCTACTCAAGAGGCTGAGATCTGAGGCTGAGCTCTGAGGATCAAGGTGCAAAGTCATCCTGGGCAGTAATGTCCATGAGACTTTTCTTTTAAGTTGGTTATGGAGCTTTAACTTAGGCCCTGGGCACTGTCCCTGAGCTTTTCTGCTAAAGGGTAGCACTGTACTATTTTGAGCCATAGCTCCACTTCTGTTTGTTCGTTGCTTAATTGGAGAGAAGAGTTTCATGGGGGCTTTCCTGCCTGGGCTGACTTATAAACTGTGATCCTCAGATCTCAGCTTCCTGAGTAGCTAGGATTACAGGAATGAGCCACTAGTTCCTCACCCATGAGACTCTTATCTCCACTAACCCCCCCCCAAAAAAAGCCAGGAGTGGAGTTGTGGCTCTTATCTCCACTAATGCCCCCCAAAAAAGCCAGGAGTGGAGTTGTGGCTCAGGTGGTAGAGTGCTAGCCTTGAGCAAATGAAGCTCTGGGACAGCACCCAGGCCCTGAGTGCAAGACCCAGGACCAGCACAATAAATAAAGATCTAGAAGTTTCTGTATTATTATGAAGCATTCTCTTCAGGATAAAGCAGCAGCAGTATTTGTGGTAGGTAAGTGCTACAAAGCAATACAATGTACAACTAGGTTGTTACACTGAGACACCTGAAGTATTCACATATTCACAACATCCTATAAAGAACTGAGATTGCTTCATATCACGGCATGGAAACGTAGCTGGATTCAGATGTCTGTTTGCTTTTAACACTAGATCCTCATTTTTAAACTTTATTTTTGTTTTTGAGGTTCAGAAGGTTGAATCCAGGGCCCCATGTTTACTAGACAGTGCCCTACCACATGTCCATAGTCTTATTATTCAACGTCTTTCTTTTCTTTTTTGTCCATTGTGGAGCCTGAATTCTGGGCCTGGGTGCTGTCCCTCAGCTCGTTAGCTCAAGGCTAGTGCTCTATCACTTGAGCCACAGCGCTGGTTCCAGCTTTTTCTGCTTATGTGGTGCTGAGGAATCGAACCCAGAGGCTCATGCATGCAAGGCAAGCGCTCTACCACTGAGCCACCTTCCCAGCCACTCAAAGTTTGTTTTTAAGATAAGGTCTTATAACTGCTTAGGTTGGCCATCACTCATGATCCTGTCTCTGCCACCTGAGTAGCTGGGATTACAGGTAAGCACAACCACACCCAACTTATACTGGATCTTTTTTTTTTTTTGCCAGTCCTCGGGCTTGAACTTGGGGTCTGGGCACTGTCCCTGAGCTTCTTTTGGTCAGTGCTACTTCCAGCTTATTCTGATTATGTGGTACTGAGGAATCAAACCCAGGGCTTCATGCACGCTAGGCAAGCACTCTACCACTGAGCCACCTTCCCAGCCCTTCTTTTGGTTTCTAAGATTCTTGCTATGAAGTGCAAAGTGGCCTGAAACTCCTGATCCTCTTGCCAAAGCCTGAGTGCTGGGATTACAGGCATGAACCACCATGCCTGGTGTTTATGCTGGGTCTTTTAAAGAGGATTCTGTCTGACAGTGTGAAATGGAAATTAGAAGCATACTCTTCGCTCCGGCAGTGTGGTCTGCCAGCTCACATTTCCCCCTGTGCCCCACCCAGCAGTCAGACCCTGTCTTCACTCACCTGCACCTTCACTCTTGGATACTTATTCAAGAATGCCTCCAAGGCTGAAGACGATGGCAAACCTAAGCTCACGGGCGCTGGACCGCCCAGCGTGTAAGAGCTCAGTGGCAACGTCGATATGTTTTGACTAATGAAAAAAAAGAAAAAGAAAAAGTCAATTTTTTTGTGTGTGGGTCATGGAGCCTGAACTCTGGGCTTGGGCGCTGTCCCTGAGCTCTTCAGCGCAAGGCTAGCGCTCTACCACTGGAGCCACTGTGCCACTTCTGGTTTTCTAAGTGGTTTATTGGAGATAAGAGTCTCATGGACTTGGGGCTGGGAAGGTGGCTCAGTGGTAGAGCGCTTGCCTTGCATCCATGAGGCCCTGGGTTCGATTCCTCAGCACCACATAAGCAAAAAAAGCTGGAAGTGGTGCTGTGGCTCAAGTGGTAGAGCACTAGCCTTGAGCTGAAGAGCTGAGGGACAGTGCCCAGACCCAGAGTTCAGGCACCATGACTGGCAAAAAAAAAAAAGCGTCTCATGGACTTTCCTGCCCAGATTGGCTTTGAACCACGATCCTCAGATCTCAGCCTCCTAAATGGCTAGGATTACAGGCGTGAGCTGCTGGTGCCTAGCTGAAAAATCAATTTTTATATGTCAAAAAGGTAAAAAATGGGATTGGAGGCATGGCTCAGTTGGTAGACCACCAGCCAATGAACAAAAGCATCGGGAACCAAGTTCCAGACCTAATTTCAACAGATAAAAGAAAAAAAAAGAACGAAAAAGTAAAAACAAAACAAAACAAAAAACCCCAAACACCCCACATCGTCATTGGTCCCCTCCGCGCACCTGCTCAGCAGCACAGACGCGGCGGCGGAGGTGAGTGTCACCGAGGACTGGCAGCCTGGGTTCTGCTGCAGGAACGCATCCTGGATTGTGCCCAGGGCCAGCAAGGCCATCTCCAGCATGTCTTCCACCTGTGCAGAGGGGAGGCAGGAGGTCTGGGCTTGTGCTGGGGAGGGAAGGGGGAGCGGGAGCAGGGACATTCACTGCATATAAGGAAGGCCTATTGCTGGAGCCGGCCTCGGTCCTCACAGCAAGCTCTCAGCTGCGGGAGGCCCAGCCTCCTCTGGGTCTGCCAAGAGCTGCTGCCAAGGAAAGCCAGGGTCTAAGTTGCCTTGGACCTGCTCATGAATAGGCCAGGCGCTAGAATCTTACTTCCTATAAATTACTCAGAAAAAGTCGGAAGGGGAGCTGTGGCTCAAGTGGTAGAGCACTAGCCTTGAGCACAAAGAGGCTCAAGGACAGTGCCCAAACCCTGAGATCAAGCCCCAAGACTGGCCAAAAACAAATACTTAAATCATCATTGCTGGTCCTTGTAGCTCACACTTAGAATCCTAGCTACTCAGGAGGTTGAGACCTGAGGATCACAATTCAAAGCCAGCCTGAGCAGGAAAGTCCTTGAGACTCTTATCTCCAATTAATCACCAGAAAATGGGAGGCAGAGCTGTGGCTCAAAGAGCTGGAATGCTAGCCTTCAGTAGGAGCCGCACGGCTGATAATTGATTCATAAAAAGTAAAGCATTATTACAACAAAATTCCCATACAATTCATTTCTCTCTCTCTCATTCAGTGATTTTAGAATATGTCACAGGGGTACCTGACTATCACCACAATCTAGTGTTTGAATTCACCTCCTAAAATACCCCTGGGTACCCACTAGTAGTCACCTCTCTCCCTCCGGACCCATTTCTAGGGAACCACTGGTCTACAGAGCACTGTGTCTGTACTCTGCACAGGGCACAGTCTCTAGATTGAACCCGTTTTCTCTTTGTCCTGCCTTGTTTCTGCTTTGCTCCAGAAACCTGGAGCAAAGTCTTGCATTTCATACAAATGAATCACAATTTCTTTTGTGACCATCTGGCTAGCTTCACTTGCCAGGCTGCTTTCAAGCATGTTCACCCATGCTCTAGCTTGTATGTTCAATTCACTCTTTTTTGTGTGGCTAAATAGTATTCTATTGTATGAATACAGCACAGTTTGTTTATCCATCGCCCAGGTCATGGGCAGCTGAGCTGCTTCAACTTTTGGCTCTTTCACTATTTGCAGAATGTGCTATGAGCCTGGGTGTATACTTATGTGTAGGGAGCCGACAGTAAAGTTTAAAGGTCATCTTGACCCCAGTGCTCACTTGAAGGCACGTAAAAGGAACTGGCTTACTTAAAAAACACCAGGTGCCCGGGATTGCTTTGCTATGTCTGCAGAGTTTGTTTTACTTTCTACCAGTTGACTTGTCCTGTTTTTACTGCACTCTGTCTTTACTGAAATTTTCCTTGTTTTTCTGCACTATTGTAACCTTATGTTACCTCTTGACTTCTAATAGTATATATTAGGGAAAGTTAAAAATAAACGGGGCTGCAGTCTTGAGCCGCAGACCTCCCGACCCCATCCTTTGTCTTATGTCTTTATTTTTCCGCATCCTCGCCCCCTAATTCAGGATTCCCTTTCCTTGCCAGCAGACTCTGGCACTTCTGGATATGGACATGTGCTTTCAATTCTTGCATGTTTGTGCCAAGGAGCAGCATTGGTAGACTATATGGTGATTATAGTTTTAACCTTTTTTTTTTTTTTGTCGGTTGTGAGGCTTGAACTCTGAGCCTGAGTGCTGTCCCTCAGCTCTTCAGCTCAAGGCTAGTGCTCTACCACTTGAGCCACAGCGCCACTTCCAGCTTTTTCTGCTTATGTGGTGCCAGGGCCTCATGCATGCAAGGCAAGCACTCTACGACTGAGCCACCTTTCCAGCCCTAGTTTTAATCTTTTGAAGAACTGCCAAATTGTTTTTCCAAAGTGGCCACGTTTTACAATCCTCTAATATATGGTGACAATTTCTCTGTAGCTCATCAATACTTGCCCATCTTTTGGGGCATGAAATAGTATTTTTCTCTTTACTTTTTCTTGTTCTTTTTGAGATAAGGTCTTATATATATAAATATATATATTATTTTCCTTATAAATATCAATGATGAACATCTCTCTTTCTCTTTGTGTATGTGTGGGTAAGGTAGGGTCTCACTATGTACTTAGGACTTAGCATAGGACTTAACATAGCTCGAGGATAGCTTGGAACTTGATGTCAGAATCTTCCTACCCTTGTCTTCTAAGTGCTTGGATTAAAGGTGTGTACCACAATGCCAAGACATGATGAACATCTTTTATGTGGATAGCAAATATTATGTGCCAGTGCTAGTGTTTTTTTTATTACTAACTGGGCACTCAGTAGCGTGTGCCCGTGAGTAGGGTAGAGAGGGAGACCAGAGACAACTTGGCAAAGTCATTTCTTTCCAGTCAGTCCTTGTGGTGTGAGCTCCAGCTGTATTTCCTGGATAGGCTGGAGCAGAGGCCAGGTAATAACCAACTCTATTTGTGAATGCCTGTACGTACCACCCATACCTGGTTGGTGTCCTGCTTGGGTGTCTGCAGCTTTTCCACTTCACCATTCATCACACTGGGGGGTGGAAAGTGGCAGAGAGTTGCAGGGGTTTCGGAACCCCGAGTGCCTCTGTTCTGAGAGGGGATCCGCAGGATCTGCTCAGTCAGGTCAATGAGCAGGTTGACCACAGGGACCTGGATGTCAGAGAAGAGACATTCATGCCGGACTACTGCCAAGTGGCTTAAACATGTTTGTGCTCTTCTTATAAGCAGTCTGGTATTGCTCACACAGTTCAAATGCATTTTTATAAAAGGCAGTATTATCATTTGGCAGGTAAGGAAATTACAGGGTTCCATATTATCTGTGTGGGGAATATGGTACCATCAATGGTATTTTCTGGGATGCTAGCAAGCCAATGTGTCTGGGTGGTAAGTAGTCCACTGGACGTCTAATCGGCAAAACTAAGGTAGAGGAAGGCATCCGTGACAGCAGTGGAGCTCACGTGCTGAGGACATGCTTTGTGGTATCATGGCCTTGGCAATAACTCTAAGATGGCACCTACTCATTGCTTTACTCAGTCTTCATCCTTGCAAACCCTTAATTTCTGTCTCCAGCAAATGGTTCGATGATGCTAAATTCTGCACAGGGTGCAACTCCAGATTCTGATTTCCATTTTCCCCTTTGTCCTGCCATGTCCCCACCCAGTCGTCCGTCCTCCGCTCACCTGGGCTGGCGACTGAAAGCTTGGAGCTAGGTCTCGCAGGTTCTGGAGGGTCTCACAGGCTTTCTTTAGCTCTCTCCGAGTCGGGCTCAGGTGCTTTGCTAGCTCACTGCTAACCTATTGGAAAGAAAGAATTTTGTTAAAACTGACAATGACTTCCTGTTCGTGGTTGGATACATCATCTTCACTCGGCTCTCCTGGACCACACGTCTTAGACCATTAGTCCCCCATTCAATGGGCTCAGGGTGGGGGCGGGGCCAGCAGAGTGTGAACTTGGACTTGAAGATCACCAATCGTCTCCAAAGAAGTTTTGCACATTTTTGGTTAGATTTAATTCCTAGGCACTTGCTATAAGAGCTAATGTGTATGCACACACATGCACGTGTGCACACGTGCGCACATGTGCACACACGCGTGCATGCACACACATGCACACACATACTTTGAGACAGGAACTCACTATGTATCCTGATTAGCCTCAAATTCACAATCTTCCTGCTTCAGCCTCCTGAGTGCTAGAATTACAGGCGTGTGCCCCTATACTCATACCTGGGTGGTATCTCTTTTTGCATCTTATTTTCTTAACTCATTGTTGCTAGCAGTAAAAATGCACTTTACCCTAGTACATGGATCTGGCCTTGAGTGACAAGACATTCTAGATTTATAGATACCTTTGGATATTCAAACCCACTTCATGTATAAATCACTAGATAAAAACTTCTTTTTGGAAGTAGGAAATAAAGAGTACTTTCTTCAGTTGCTTTGCTTTTTCCGCCTGGGTTTGCTGGGGAGGGGCGAGGGGAGACCTGACTGTAGGTGCTGACAAGGTGGACAGGTGGGCAGAACACTGTGTCCTTCAAGGACTGCGTACCAACAACTAAGAACAAGCTGTACAGCACAGAAACAGATTCGTCTTGTTCTGGCTTCTGCTGAGACTGCAAGAATCTGTCCTGCACTGGTATGGGAAGGTGGACAGGCCTTTTCTCACTCTAACTCTTGAAACATCACAACCACAGGAAGGAAGGCTGCAAGTGGTTCTCCAGGGTCTGTGTGCACAAGCATTGGCATTTGAACTCAGGACCTTGGGCTCTTGCTTGGCTGTTTTGCTCAAGGCTGACACTATCACTTGAGCCACATCTCACAGATTTGTTGGTCTAGGCTGGATTTGAACCAAGATTCTCAGATCTCAGTCTCCTCAGTAACTAGGACTACAGGTGTGAGCCACAGCCCCTGACTAGAAGCTGCACAGTTGGGCCACAGTGTTGCATATGTACCTGATTGGATGTGTTGTGAGGTGACCCCTGTGGGGGAGCCGTGCTGACACCCTGCTGGGAGTCCCCGCCTGGGCTCGTAGCCATGTCTGCCTGAGGGGCTGTGGCAGGTGTCGTGGCGGCCGGCCTGGGGAGCTCTGTCTCTGTAGACCACGGCGGGCTGCTGGGTGCAGACATAGTAGATGGTGCCTTCGGTGTGGTTTTTAGAACCACAGCAGGAAACGGGTTGCCCGGATGACATAAGGTCTTGGACTAAAAGATAAGAACGTATGAAAGAAAAGCCTGATGCTGCTTGTTACCAACTCACGAGTCATTAAGGCAGATTCCCACACTTTCCTCAACTCTCAGGCCCTAGGAGTTTTGTTTTGTCTCACTACATAGCCCAACCTCAAATCAAGATCCTTCTGGGTGCTGGATTGCAGGAGTGCTACACTGCTCTCAGCTCCTAGGAGACATTGACAAGTACTTCTGTCTAAAATGCCCTGTGGCTGGGCACCAGAGGCTCACGCCTATAATCCTAGCAATTCAGGAGGCAGAGATCTGAGGATCATGGTTCCAAGCTAGCCCAGCCAGGAAAGTCCATGAGACTCTTATCCTCCGTTAGCCACTAATTAACTGGAAGTGAAGCAAAGGGCTCAGGGGCAGTGCTCAGGCCTAGAGTTCAAGCCCCAGGACCAGCAAAAACAATAAACAAACAAACCAACCCAGAAAGCCATGTACTATGAAGGCCACAGTGTACATTGTGGACATCAAATATATTGTCAACCACTCAATAACTGTTGAACATCTACCATGTGCAAGGCTATGTTACGGAGAAGCAGAGGTAGAGCAGTGAAGGAGTGAGCCGTGCTGTGTGCCCGCGGCCTCCACTGGAGTGAGACACACAGACTGACGTGTGTGTGATGACAAAGTGCTGGGACGGAGATTGCGTGTGTGGGCGTGTGTGGATGGAGGGCTGCGTGTGTGGGTGTGTGTGGATGTGAGACTGTGTGTGTGGGCGTGTGTGGATGTGAGACTGCGTGTGTGGGCGTGTGTGGATGTGAGACTGCGTGTGTGGGCGTGTGTGGATGGGAGACTGCGTGTGTGGGCGTGTGTGGATGGGAGACTGCGTGTGTGGGCGTGTGTGGGCGTGTGCACAGTGCTGCGGCAGGCAGCTCTGGGAGGGCTGAGGAGCTGTGGAGAGCATGCTCGCCGTCTCTGCAGCCATCTGCGGCAGGCCAAGGGCTGGCTATGAGAGAGGCTTGGTCTGTTTACTACCTTTGTTCTCTTTTCACTTTGATTCTTTTCTGTCCTTATTTGTGTATGCCAGTCCTGGGGCTTGAACTCAGGGCCTGGGTGCTGTCTTTGAGCTTTTTTACCCAAGGCTGATGCTCTACTAAACAGAGTTTCCAGTTTTCTGGTGGTTAATCGGAGATAAGAGTCTCATGGACTTTCCTGCCTGGGCTGGCTTTAAACCACAATACTCAGATCTCAGCCTCCTGAGTAGCTAGGATTACGGTTTGAACCACTGTACCCAGCCTATTTTTTTTTTTGGTCGGTCATGGGGCCTGAACTCTGGGCCTGAGCTCTTCAGCTCAAGGCTAGCACTCTACCACTTGAGCCACAGTGCCACTTCCGGCTTTTTTCTATTTATGTGGTGCTGAGGAATTGAAGCCAAGGCCTCATGCATGCAAGGCATGCACTCTACCACTGAGACACCTTCCCAGCGCCCCCTCTCACCCCCACCTTATTTTTGTATATATTTTTGAAAGAGGTCACAAGTCCTCTTTGGGATGTCTTAGAATAAAGACAACCAACAAATAGAAATTATGTCAACATGAAAGCCTAAATACAGACTTTACAAGTTTCTTTAATAAAACATTAAGCCCAATTATTTCCTCATTTAAGTACTTTCCTTATTAGAAAACACCTTTCTGCCAGGTACCAGAGACTCATGCCTGTAATCCTAGCTACTCAGGAGGCTGAGATCTGGAGGATCTCAGTTCTATACCAGCCCCCAAAGAAAAATCCTTGAGAGTCCATCTCCAATTAACCAGCAGAAAGCAGGGCTGGAGGTATGGCTCAAGAAGTGGTTGAACACCAACCATGAGCAAAAATGCTGAGCTAGAACATGAGGCCCCAAGTTCAAGTCCTGGTACCAGCACAGAAAAAAAGAAGAAAAAGAAAACTTTATGCAGAGCACTTTATGAGACAGAGTTGAATGCTGTCAGGATCTACCAGGCATGAAGAAGAGATGAATATTCCACTTATGACTTGTGTAGGAGGGTGTACATACAAGATTAGCAGAAGCAGGCTGGTGACATGAGGTGGAGAGATGATCTCCTAGAGAAACAAGAAAGTAGGTTAAACTTTTTATGAATAAATTGAGATCATTCAGAAGATAATCACTTACAAAATTTTACCAGATTGTCAATACTGCTTTATTGCTCATTTCATATTTTCCATTAAGAAAACCATGACCAGCAAGTGCTCTGCGCTGGCAGGCCTGTTAGGAGTGCTGGTGGAAGTAAATTAGTGCAACCACCATGGGATGCAGTGTGGAGGCTCCTCAAAGAACTAAATGTAGAACATCTTTAGGATCCAGCTACGCTACTTTTAGGCATCTGCCTGAAAGACTGCAAGTTAAGATACAATAAAGCCATCTACACACCCATGATCATTCCTGCACCATTTACCACCCAAGTTACGGAATCAGCCCAGATGTAACTTATTTTCTCATGACACGTTTATAATAACATTATATGAAGCACGGCTTTTGTGAAATGGACACAGCTGAGCTCAGACTTTCATATATATCTCCAATATCATTGCTTCAGTTATAATCAGAACTGATAGCCCTTGATTCTGGGGCCTGTGTCTGTGGATTTAACCAACTTAAGACTGGGGCTGGGAGCTGGGAAGGTGGCTCAGCGGTAGAGTGCTTGCCTTGCATGCATGAGGCCCTGGGTTCGATTCCTCAGCACCACATAAGCAAAAAGAAAAAAGCCGGAAGTGGCCCTGTGGCTCAAGTGGTACAGCGCTAGCCTTAAGCTGAAGAGCTGAGGGACAGCG
>NW_012267234.1:10998426-11000920 GCF_000151885.1 Dipodomys ordii | reverse complement strand
GTTTTCTGGTGGTTTATTGGAGATAGGAGTCTCACGGTCTCTCCTGCCCGGGCTGGCTTTGAACTGCGATCCTCAGATCTCAGCCTCCTGAGTAGCTAGGATTACAGGCGTGAGCCACCAGTGCCCGGCTATCCCTGAGCTTTTGTTATGTATATGTATTTTTTATTGTAAAGATATTGTACACAGGGGTTTTAGTTACATGAGCAAGGTAATGAGTCCATTTCCTATGGCGCATTGCTACCCCCTCCTTTGTTTTTCCCTTACCATCCCTTTCCTCCCCACCCCCTGACCCCCCACCACAAAGTTGTAAAGTTCATTTTCAAACATAGTGTCTTGTACATATCATTGTTACAGTGGGTCATCCTGTATCCTTATTTCAGCATTTTGTTATTTCCCTTCCCCTCCCCAAATTAGAAAAATTGTATATACAAGATGCAGGACACCAGAATCAAATACAATGACAACAGGGGTTATGCCATGGGGGATGAGCATACAAACAAACAAGCAAAATCACATAGTTATCTTACAAGTACATTAACAAGAACAAGAAAGATAAAATCTCTTCTGTCCCTATCTTGGGGTTCATTTCGCTTAGCATCAACTTATATGGTCATATGTACATAGCTTTTGATCTCTTCTGCTTGTCCTAGACATATACTAGTTATTGCAGATAAGGGAAACCATGGGACCTATTTCTTTGGGTCTGTCTTACTTCACTTAATATAATTTTTTCCAAGTCTTTCCATTTCCTAACAAATGGGGCGGCGTCATTCTTTCTGATGGAGGCATAGAATTCATATACATACACATACATACACACAGATACCACATTTTCTTGATCCATTCATCTACTGAGGGGCATCTGGGTTAGTTCCATATCTTAGCTATGGTGAATAATGCTACGATGAACATAATTGTGTTGGTAGCTTTATGTTATGGCCTTGTTTGTGATTGGGTAAATACCTAAAAGTGGGATCATGGTTCAAAGCCAGCCTGGGCAGGAAAGTCCGTGAGACTCTTATCTGTGATAAACTACTCAGAAAAATGGAAGTGGTTCAATGGCTCAAGTGGTAGAGCGCTAGCCTTGAGCTGAAGAGCTGATGGACAGCACCCAGGCCCAGAGTTCAAGCCCCACGACTGACCAAAGGGGGAATATATATATATATATATATATATATATATATATAGAGAGAGAGAGAGAGAGAGAGAGAGAGAGAGACAGACAGACAGACAGACAAGACAAGACAGAGACACATACACACAGCCTAAGCTAGATACTGGTGGGTCACACTGTAATCCTAGCTACTCAAGAGGCTGAGATCTGAGGATCACAGTTTGAAGTCAGCCTAGGCAGGAGAGTCTGTGAGACTCTCATCTCCAATAAACTACTCAGAAAAAGCTGGAAGCAATTGGGCGTTGGTGGCTCACACCTGTAATCCTAGCTACTCAGGAGGCTGAGATCTGAGGATTGCGGTTCAAAGCCAGTCTGGGTAGGAAAATCCATGAGACTCTTATCTCCAATTAACTACCAGAAAACTGGAAGTGGCGCTGTGGCTCAAGTGGTAGAGTACTCACCTTGAGCTGAAGGGCTGAGGGACAGTGCCCAGGCCTAAAGTTCAAGCCCCATGACAAAAAAAAAGAAAAAAGTAAAAACAGAAAAGAAAACCTGGAAATGGTTCAAGTGGTAGAGCACTAGCCTTGAGCAAAAAGAAGCTCAGGGACAGCATCTAGGTCCTGAGTTCCACCTCCATGATCAGCAATATGTGTGTGTGTATGTATACATACATATACAACCTAATGCTATAGGATGCACATTAGTAGTAAAGCAAATTAGTGGACCTCTCATTCCACATACCTTTTAAAAAAACATATTCGTGTGGCAAGAGCAATGAAAATCTATTCATGTAGCATGAATTCCTTAAACAGTACTATTACGGATCATCCTTGCTTTATGCATTATCAGACTTGATCATCCTCCATATCTGCTACTCCTACAATGGATTCAACTTTGTTTCCCTTTTTTAACATATGCAAACAAAAACAGGCTTGAACCTTATTGTAAAACTTGCACAACCAACTAAATATTTGATGAACAAATGAATACGAAATACAAACAAAAACCTAGCATAATCCAAACCTGACAGAACAGCAGGTGTAAACACAGCTGTAGCCTGTGGCTAGACAGGTTCCTTTGACACAGGCATGCATAGCACTTCATGCAGTAGGGAAGATTCATTCTCTCATCTTTGGCTGCTTTGTCTATAGAGTGTGCCATGTGATCACCTGTTGCAAACACCCTTTATCGTCTGTACAGTGAGTTCTCTTCCTTAGTGCCAGGAAGTGAGTGTGAATGCAAATGAATGAAGGCACTGAGGGCACTTGGCATGTTTCAGGGTGAAGGTGGCTATCTAAGTGACACAAATGATGCAAATAATGCTTTCTTAGCAATTAAAAACATTTAAAAGTTTTGTTATAAAGGGTGATGTACAGAGGG
>NW_012267234.1:10993599-10998376 GCF_000151885.1 Dipodomys ordii | reverse complement strand
CACATAAGCAAAAAGAAAAAAGCCGGAAGTGGCGCTGTGGTAGAGCACTAGCCTTGAGCTGAAGAGCTGAGGGACAGCGCCCAGGCCCAGAGTTCAGGCCCCATGACCGGACCAAAAAAAAAAAAAAGACTGGGGATGGGCTGGGTGGGGGGGAGATTGGGTTTGTACTGAATGGGTGCATCCTGCTTTTCTTATCATTATTCTGTAGCAATGATTTAGACTGCATTGATATTTATTGTTATGTAATCTCAACATTTATGTTTCTTATTAAGCAACTTAACCTACACTTGAAAGATCTGTTGGGAATTGTATACAATTGCCAAGATATTTTATCTAAGGACTTGTTGGGCATCTGCAGATTTGGGCCTCTTTACGGGGTCTTGGAAACAACCTCCTACCACACAAACGGATAAAGATATTTATGTTTTCCAAAATCCATCTTACTTCCATCTAATGCTGCCACTAAACATTTGTAGCCAAATTGCAAGGACCCCTCCCCCCCCACTTACAAAGCATTGAGAACAGGTGTTTTTCACATCTGCTCTTTAGATATAAGTTCATGTGTCAACAACGGCACTTCCTAGCTTGCTTTGCCAGTACTCTAGCTCGACCTTGCTTGCCCAGGCTGGCACTCTAACCACAAGCCATGCTTCTAGTCTAGCTTTTTTGCTCATTAATTGGAGATGAAATCTGCTGGACTTAGTTACCTGGGCTGGCCTCAAATAGCAATTCTCAGATCTTAGCCTCCAGAGTATCTAGGATGACAGGCGTGAGCTACTAGCAACCTGGCTCTTTGTAAGAGCTATTTCAAAAGCTTGCTGGTAGCTGGACACCAGTGTCTGTAATCCTAGCTACTCAGGAGGCTGAGATCTGAGGATCTTGGTTCAAAGCCAGCCCGGCCAGGAAAGTCCCTGAGACTTATCTCCAATTAAACACCAGAAAACCAGAAGTAGCACTGTGGCTCAAGTGGGAGAGCATTTGCCTTGAGCTGAAGAGCTTAGGGACAGTGCCCAGGCCCCTAGAGTTCAAGCTCCATGACCAAAAAAAAAAAAAAAAAAAGCTTGTGGACATATACTCATGGTTTGATGTCACTTCCGTCCCTAGAAAAATTCCCCACATCCACTAGGAAACAGTCTTCTTTTACCCATTCCAGGGATCTGTGAAACCCCACACTGATCTCTATCAGCCCAACACTGCTGTTCATGGATTTCAGGCTAATATATCTTTCTGAGTAGTTCTTGTTCTTCAAAAGAAAAAACAAACGTGAAGCTGGGTGCTGGTGGTGCATGCCTAGCTACTCAGGAGACTGAGATTTGAGGATTCTCAGTTCAAAGCCAGTCCAGACAGGACAGTCCATGGGACAGTGCCCAGGCCCGGAGTTCAGGCCCCAGCCCTGGCATGTGCACACATGTGGACATGCATGTGGACACAAGTGTGTGCACATGTAATACACACACAAAAGGGCAAAAAAAAAAAAACCACCAGAATTCGAAAGACTTGCAAGGGCTTCAGTTCATGCAGATTTTTCTTTGGTACTGGAAAATGATGTGGGGTGTAAAACCCCTTGCCTTTCCTTGGGGCATATGTACAAAGAAGACAGCCAAAGATATGATAATAAGAATTAGCTGGGCATGATAGTGCACACCTATACTCCCAGAACCTGGAAGGTTGAGGCAGTATACAAAGTTTCAGGTCAGGGCTGGGAAGGTGGCTCAGTGGTAGAGCGCTTGCTTGCATGCCTGAGGCCCTGGGTTCGATTCCTCAGCACCATATAAGCAAAAAGAAAAAAGCCGGAAGTGGCGCTGTGGCTCAAGTGGTAGAGCGCCAGCCTTGAACTGAAGAGCTGAGGGACAGCGCCCAGGCCCAGAGTTCAGGCCCCACGACTGGACCCAAACAACAACAAAGTTTCAGGTCACTCTGCAACTTTTAGACAGGAGAGAGGGGGGAGAGAGAAGAAAGAGGAGAGAGAGGACAGGAAGAAAGATGAGAGAGAGAGAGAGAGGAGAGAGACTAGAAAAGGAAGGAGAGAGGAGGAGCAAGAGAAGTGAATGAAGGCAGTACTGAGTGCAGTACTGAGAACAGAGCAAATGGGTCGGCTGGGAGGGGCTGGGAGGGGCTGGGACCGCCTTCAGCACACAGCCCCACACCCTTTCAGGGATGGGGGAGTGGGGGAGTTGGCGGTGGTACCTGACTTCACTTTCCTTCCTGGTGCTGCGACTTCCCCAGTCCTCTCGGGCCTCCCGCGCAGGGGACCGTGCTGTCTCCGGTCTGAGAAGACATCTGCGGGGGTCAGGGCAAGCAGGCGTGGTTACAGGTGAGCCCCCGGTCCCTCGGCTCAGCCCTGCACAGGTGAACTCAGCAACACACAGCTGAAGATCCCATCTGGCTCCCTGCTAGGCAGGAGCTCTACCACGTGAGCCCCGCCCACAGCCTTTTCACTGTTAGTTGTTTGGCTAGGGTCTCATGCTTTCTGGCTGGAGCCAGATTTGGACTGCGGTCTTCCTAAGTAACTTCCTTGCCTCCTCCTCTTTTGTAACTGGGATTACAGACATCATGTGCACCGCCATGTCTAGCTTGTTGGCTATGACAGGGGAAAAAGTATCATTAACTTTTTGTGCCTGCTGGCCTTGAATTTCCCAATTTTTCTTTTTCTTTTGGTCGGTCGTGGGGCTTGAACTCTGGGCCTGGGTCCCTCAGCTCTTCAACTCAAGGCTAGCGCTCCACCACTTGAGCCACAGCCCCGCTTCTGGTTTCCTGGTGGTTTACTGGAGAGTCTCGGGGACTTTTCTGCCCAGGCTGGCTTTGAACTGTGATCCTCAGATCTCAGGCTCCTGAGTAGCTAGGATTATGGGTATGAGCCACCACCAGCACCTGGCAAATTTTGCAATTTCTTACTTCCCAAGTAGCTGAGATTACAGGTGTAAGCCACTGTGCTCACTCCGTTTTGTTTTGTATGTTCCTGGTCCTGGGGCTTGAACTCAAAGCCTGCGTGCTGTCCTTGAGCCTTTGTGCTCAAGGCTAGTGTTCTACCACTTGAGCCACAGCTCCACTCTAGCTTTTTTTGGTAGCTAGCTGAAGAGTCTCAAAGCCTGAGCTGGCTTTGAACCATCACCCTCAGATCTCAACTTCCCAAGCACCTAGAATTAGTTTTGATTTATATAATTTTACTCATCAGCCAGGAAGAATGTCATTTGCAAGGAAATGGATGGACCCAGGAAAATGTATGTTAAATGAAGCAAATCGGACTCAGAGAGACAAGGGTGCATATTTTGTCTCATAGGTGGTTAGACCTAAATCATAAATGTATGTATCAAACGTGTTCAGGTCATAGGAATAGATACACAGACATTAACTAAAGTGGGGCATATGCAGGGGAAAATTGCAATGGCGTTACTCTTTTGAACAACTAATAGTTAAACAAAATAAATACCTGGAAGCTGGCACATGTGTTTTGGGGAAGGCGGCTAAGGGGAGGGGCAGATGGTTAGAGAGAGGAACAATGGGCAAGGGCGGTCTCATACTCAGTGCATATGTGAAAACGGCAGCAGGGAAGTTGAGTGGGTGGGCGGGCATGGAGAATGAGGGGGTGCCTTCGTCAGGAAGCACTGCCCTCGAATGGACATGAACTGAACGCCTTTGTGCAGCTACTCAAAGAAGGAAAAATTACCATTGTAAAAAAACAACCAACCGACCAAACACCACCACAAACAATGATGTCGGGATCCCTGAGTAGCCGTTTTGTTCCAGACTGCAGTGCTATGGCTTCCTACTACCCACCATCTCTATCCACTGGGTCCACCCATTGGGTCAGTGCTGAGGACATAAATTGCGTTCACTTCATGAAATGACATCCAAGCGACGCACACGCCCCTGCAAGTTCCTAGTGCTTCTAGGAGCGGTGAAGGGCTCAGAGGTAAGGGCAGGGCCTGTCACGGCACTCACTGCGGTCTCAGCGCTCTTGATCCACCCCCCATGAGACTTTCTCACACGTGGTGCAGGACACAGCTGGAGAAAGTCAGAATTGCGCCGACTATAACCCATCCTAAATCCTACATCCATCCCAAGCCTCCAGGGCCTGTCTTGGCATCATAGAATCTGGATTACGCATATGTCTATTCTCCTACGGCTTCCGCCTCTGTCCTCAACCTCCAACAACTAGGAGCCTGTGTGTGTGTGTGTGGTAGGTTGGCTGACAATCTTGCTGTGTGTGGTAGGTTGGCTGACAATCTTGCCGTGTGTGTGTGTGTGTGTGTGTGTGTGTGTGTGTGTGCTGGGCTTTAACTCAAAGCCAGAGTGCTGGCCCTTATTCCGCTCAAGCCTGGTGCTCTATCATTTGAGCCACAGCCCCACTTTTGGCTTTTTACTGGTTAATCAGAGATAAAAGAGTCTCCCAGACTTTCCTTTCCTGGGCTGGCTTTGAATGATGAGCCTCACATCTCAGCCTCCTGAGTAGCTTGAATTATAGGTGTGAGCCACTGGTGCCTGGCCCAACTCATGTACTTCACTCAAGTCCAGACACTAGGAACTTCAAGGCAAAACTGCTTTCCCCCAACTACCAGAGTAGGATAAGACAATCTCATATAAGAAAATCTCTTTAGGGGCTGGGAAGGTGGCTCAGTGGTAGAGCGCTTGCCTTGCATGCCTGAGGCCCTGGGTTCAATCGATTCCTCAGCACCACAGAAGCAAAAAGAAAAAAGCTGGAAGTGGTGCTGTGGCTCAAGTGGTAGAGCGCTAGCCTTGAGCTGAAGAGCTGAGGGACAGCGCCCAGGCCCAGAGT
>NW_012267234.1:10980705-10988744 GCF_000151885.1 Dipodomys ordii | reverse complement strand
GAGTACATTTCTATTTGGACAATGTTTTCTTAATCAACTTTTAATTTTGCAATGCAAGAGACTAAACCCAGGGCCTTGCACGTGCTAGGCAAGTACTCTGCCACTGAACTACATTCCAGCTCTCCTCTCACTTCCCGCATGCGCAGCGCACACATCCAGGCATTGGTCCTGGCGCCTGAACTCAGGGCCGGAGCACTGGCCCTGAGAATTTTTTGCTCAAGGCTAGGGATCTACCTCTTGGGCCATAGCTCCACTTTTTTTGTGTGGTAGTTTATTGGAGATAAGAGTCTCCCAGACTTTCCTGCTGAGGCAGGCTTTGAACCATGATCCTCACATCTCGGCCTCCAGAAAGACTACCAGTAGAGTACATGGGCTCCAGGCTCCAAGAACCCTTTTAATAAGTAGTTTCTGTCCAAGGTGAGTCGCAATTGTGGTCGAGTTATGCTTAACTTATTCAAGTATAAAAGACACATTGAGCTTTTCTGTGCTCCTGCTGGTCCTGGAGGCTGCAGCAGCTGCGGCTTCGATGCACAACCAGGCCTGGGAGTCCTGTACGTGCCTTGGAAGTGCTCCACCAGCAACTGCATCATCGTGCGAGGACCGGCATCCATCCAGACGAATGTGGCTGAGGTCGACAAGATCACAGGTTTAACGGCCAGTTAAAGACATACCACTAATTGCGGGGCCATTCGCAGGATGAATGAGTCAGATGACTCCATTCTCTGATTGGCCAAGGCTGATGGCATCGTCTCAAAGAACTTGACAGTTGGAAATTTGGAGTGTGGAATATTTGTCATAAATAAAGCATGAGAAACAACAACAAAAAAAGGACACAGTGACAAGTGTAACCTTTAAACTTAATATTTTCAATCTGTTGTATGGTTTGAGACACCTATCTTATGAATTATTGTCACAGAATCTGTCCATCAGGTCTTTCCATTTATTCCAACTTGACATCCTCATATACAATCCTCCACTGCTGCTTTAATTCCTAGGACAATGCTCAGCTGTTTGAGCAGGCGGAACAGCAGTTAGGAAGAAAAAAAGGAAGCCCCCACCTCCCCCAACAATATAACTATTGCTCTTGAGACTTGGTCCAGAGAAGCTGTGTCCCAACAGGAAGTGCTTAGAGCTCAAGACTCTGGATTGGGACAACATTTGAGGACTAAGAGCGACACGTCAGGTCAGCTCAGATCACTGCAGCATCAACACTGCGCCGAAGCTGCAAGCTCAGGTGCTGCTGACAAGCCATTCTCCAATCTGTGGCACCAGGAATTTGACGCAGGCTCAGAAACCTCATCCAATAGACGCTGGACCCAGGACCAAGCGACGGTTAAAATCTGGAGCAACCTCCATGCTAATGAGCACCGCTGTAGACGAAGCGAAGGCTCCGCTTGGAGTCTGTCTGCCCCGCACGTCGGTCCGGGGAGGCCTCCGGGCTGGGGCGCCCTCTCTGCGCCACGGATGAGGAGGCAGGAACGCAGTGCGACCTCCGGACGACCGGCCCGGAGGCCTTTCCAGTCCAGGGCGCCAGCTCCCCCAGGCACTGCGGACGAGCCCGGTGCGGCGGCCAGGCCGGCTCGCCAGGCCCCAGCGCCCAGGTGCCCGCCGGCACCTCCGGACGCTTAGCAACCAGACGCCCCGAGGGGAGCAGGAGGGGCGGGGCTTCGGGACTGCGCACGCGCACAACTGCCCAATCAGAACCTCCGGGAAGGGCACGAGGGCCCTCTTCCCCTAGTGCAATGCCCTGTCCCATGATTGGTAGATCCGGAAACAGATGGGCGGTGCCTCCAGTACATCCTTCAATGGGGGTGGGACAGGGGCGGGCCCGCTGGCAGAAGGAGCATGGCGTGGGCACATCTGAAAGTGAGTCTTGCTTGGGAGGTAGGCGCCGCGGTGCGGACGCCCTTGGGCGGGGGAGGACGGAGGACAGCGTCGACACCCAGGCCTTAGCCAGGTGTGGGACACACGGCGAGCCATGTGAGTGCAGGTGGGCCACATCTTACCTGGGCCCAGCACCGGGGGCCTTCGAGAAGGAACGCCCGACCGCCCAGCCGGGCAAGGGTCCTGCGCGGAAGGGATTAAGTTAGAGCGCGACGTGTCCCGACCCTTCTGACGCTCTGTGGAGGGTCGCGCGCGGGAGCTGAGCTCGGTGGACCCCTGAGGTCCTAGCGAATAGGTGCTTCTTTGTGGAGTGAGCGGAGCGGCGCCTCTGCAGTTTCCTGGAGAAGGCTTCTCTGATCGCGTCATCTGCTAGTTTTGTTTAGAGAACAAACCCAAATCTACTACTACCACCACCGCTACTCCCGCCTAAAAAACTATTTGTCTGGCATGGAGGCTTGAACTTAAAAGCCTCAGTGCTCCTGCTTGGGTTTACCCACGGCTGGTACTCTACTACTTGAACCACGCCTGCAGTTCTGGGCTTTTGCTGGTTAGCTGGAGGTAAGAGCCTCATAGATTTGTTTGCTGGGGCTGCGATCCACAGTTCTCAGCCTCCTCAGTGGCAAGGATTGGCATGCTTTCCTACACCCAGATCCAAATGTCCCCCACCCCCAGCTTTTCTTCTGCTACCAACAGAGCCTTCTCCCTGCCCTTCCTCTACTGCCTCCTTTTTTTTGAGCAGTACTGGGTTTGAACTCAGGGCTTCATGGTCTACCTATTGAGACATACCTCCAGCCGTTTAAAATAATTTTCTAGATGAGGTCCTGCCTGCACACATTCTTGGTCTAGGATCTTATGGCTTCCCTCATAGCTGTGGACAGGCATACAGCAGCACACAAGGCTTATTAAGATGGATTCTTGCTAGCTTTGGTAGAGTTAGCCTGAAATGGCTGTCTTCCCCATTTTCCGCCTCCCAGTAATCTGGATTACAGGCTGCGCCCTCCTTGTTAACTCTTTTTTTTTTTGTCGGTCGTGGGGCTTGAACTCTGGGCCTGGGCGCTGTCCCTCAGCTCTTCAGCTCAAGGCCAGCGCTCTACCACTTGAGCTACAGTGCCACTTCCGGTTTTCTGGTGGTTTATTGGAGATAGGAGTCTCACGGTCTCTCCTGCCCAGGCTGGCTTTGAACTGCGATCCTCAGACCTCAGCCTCCTGAGTGGCTAGGATTACAGGCGTAGCCACCAGCGCCCAGCTTCCTTGTTAACTCTTTATCCTTTCGTATCTGCTTCAAGTCAGCCTTGTAAGGAAGCCTTTCCTTAGCTGAGATTTGTTGTGTCCTTCTATTTCCCCTACTTTTTTCCTTTACAGCAATTGTCATGACTACATATTGGCACAGTCATTGATGTCTGTCTCTTCATGAGATTGCACTCACCTCAAAGGCTGGACCAGCTACATTTCCCCCACTTTTAGCCTCAGTCACATTTGAGTAGTGCTTGAGCTGATGAGTGACACCGAGTGTCCACATAGTAAGACCTGAGGCGCCTTCTCCACTACCACCACCTTTACATTTCACCGAGGTTCCACTGCAGGCTGATAACCTTCCCATGTGTAACTTAACACGTCAACATGATGTTCTAATCACAGTATAAAGGAGAAATAAAACAACATGTATTTATTTCAATGTGTGTCATTGGGTCCTGACTCATCTCGAAAACAGGTTGTTGAGTGGTTAAGTCTGTACAAGAAATGTGGGTGCCACAGGCATGTTGTCAAAAGCCCCAAGTGCTGTGCCTTTCCTAATTTCTTTTTTTTGGTCGGTCATGGGGCTTGAACTCAGGGCTTGGGCGCTGTCCCTCAGCTCTTCAGCTCAAGGCGAGCACTCCACTGCTTGAGCCACAGCGCCACTTCCAGTTTTCTAGTGCTTTATCAGAGATAAAAGTCTCATGAACTTTCCTGTCCCGGCTGGCTTTGAACCGCAATCCTCAGATCTCAGCCTCCTGAGTAGCTAGATGACAGGCATGAATCACCAGCGCCTGGCTGCCTTTCCTAATTTCTGAGATGTGACTTGGTTCTTAGTAATGCGTGACACAAAACAGCACAGCTGTCCCTCAGTTTATAGGGGAATGATTCCTGAAATGTCAGCATATGAGAACCATGAAGGTGATAGTTTGCCTTGGACATTCAAAAGTTATACTGGGGCTGGGAAAGTGGCTCAGTGGTAGAGTGCTTGCCTAGCATGCATGAAGCCCTGGGTTCAGTTCCTCAGTACCACACAAACAGAAAAGGCCAGAAGTGGCGCTGTGGCTCAAATGGTAGAGTGTTAAGCTTTGAGCAAAAAAGCTCAGGGACAGTGCCTGGGCCCTGAAGTCAAGCCCCAGGACTGGCAAAAAGAAAAAAAAAAAAAAGCTTGAGTGGAAAATACTCCCCATGGCCTCTAGGGGGCAGTACTCCACCTGAAACCCCCTGGCCTAGTGTCCTAAGGAAAATGTTGAGGGACACAGCCTCTGTATGAAGCCAGCAGGTGGGGCAGGACCGGAAATGAAGGGGACCAGTGGCAGCAGCGGTAGGGATGTCACTTCATGGACCTGCCACTGTGTCGCAGCTGTCTGGGCGTAAGGGGTGCAGGGAGGGTGCCCAGCCTGGCCTGGCAGTGACCCTGATGTACTTTTTTTTAACCAGAAGCGGGCCCTAGACGCTGTGGTCATCCTGGGAGGTGGAGGGCTTTTCTTCGCCTCCTACCTGACAGCCACGGGGGATGAGCATTTCTACGCTGAATACTTGATGCCTGCTCTGCAGCGGCTGCTGGACCCAGAGTCCTCCCACAAGCTGGCTGTTCGCTTCACCGCCCTGGGGCTCCTTCCTCGGGCCAAATTCCAAGATTCTGACATGCTGGTAAGTGCTCTGGAAGCGCCTGTGCATTAGATAGCGGGGAGGTCAAGGCCTCTCTTGCTCATAAGCTGGGGTGAGGCTCACCAAGCCTGAGGTTCCCAGGGGGAGGGCAGCAGCCATCTTGATTACGTCTCACACCCTCTGGTCACATGTCACTTGCATGGGACTGTGTGGAGCAGCCACTGAAGAGTTGTGGCCTGTAGCTGTCTTGTCTAGGCTGTCCTGGTCTTCAGAGAACAGGGAAAGGCAGTGTTGAACACACACACAGCTACTCCATCGACAGTCCTTAAGTCACATGGCTCTCAAGTGGCAGAACCAGAATTCAGACCCCTGGAGTTTGGCCCTGGCACCCACCACAGGCACTCTGCGGCCTCCCTAAGGTCACAAGTAGCTCAGTCACCCCTCTGCTGTCATCATGACGCGTTTAATGGGAAGCAGGTAGAGCCAGCTGACGCCTGTGAGGACCGCAGCCAGACACCTGCGCCAGCTTGCTTTAGCACACACCTGCCGACTGGGCGTGTGACCGAGCTACGTTGGGATCTGCGCAAGAAATCACGCAACCGGGGCACAGCCTCACAGAATCTGCTTCGCGATGTGGCAGACTTTACAGCAGAGTGACTGGAATATGGAAGCCCACACAAGAGGCACTCAGACATTTTAGGGGAAGGGGCCCTGTCAGGACTCAGAGGGCTTTGCTCTGTTTTCCCTCTCACCTCCCGATCGCACAATTTCCAGCGGCTGGTATGCGTCCTCAAGGCTGCTGTCGGATTTGAAAGGGCCTTCCCTGTGTGAAGCCCCACCCAGGCTAGAAAGCCCTGAGCCGGTGTATAGTGGGAGGCTGGAGGGGGAGCTGGGGTCCCTGTGTTTGGGTGAGCACAGCTGACCATTGGTCACCCTGAATGCTGCTGTGGCCCACGTGCAGCAGCTCATACACAATTCCACCATGCCGCCTTTTGAAACAGGTCTTGCTATGTTGTCCAGGCCATTCCTGAACTCAAGATCTCAAATGTTCCTCCTGTCTCAGCCTCACAAGATGCTCACACTAAGCCTGGGTGCAGGTGGCTCACACCTATAATCCTAGCTACTCAGGAGGCTGAGATCTGAGGATTGTACTTCAAAGCTGGCTTAGACAGGAAAGTCCATGAGACTCTTATCTCCAATAAACCACCAGAAAAACATAAGTGGCACTATAGCCCAAGTGGTAGAATGCTAGCCTTGAGCTGAAGAGCTGAGGAACAGTGCCCAAGCCCAGAGTTCAAGCCCCACAACCAACCACAACAAAAAAAGATGCTTACACTACAGGCATGCTTCACCATGCCAGCAGTTCTGACTCCTTAACCAGCATTCAGGCCTCCTGATTTTCTTACCTGAACTTAATTTCTGGGTTTAGTTCTCCACAATTCCCTAACCCTTGGCTCCCAATCACTGTTAGAGGCTCTGGGGGGAGCTTTTGGAATGTCCTGCTCTGACATCCTGTCACACCAATACATCCATCATCTCTGAGAGGAGCTGGCAGGGCTGTGTCCTGCAGCGGAGTTGAGAACCACTGTCTTTGAGGGGGCCTCTCCTTCCCACCGCGCTGCCCGCTTGTTCATACCTTTGTTGTTCTCGCTGCTTGGAGCACTTCCTTCACCTCCAGGGTTGGGTGGCTTCGCCCTGGGAGATGTTCACCTAGCCTCAGGTTGCGGGAGCCAGCACTGAGACGAACCTAACTGAGTGCCGTCCATCTTCCATCTCCTCACCACGTCTGTGGGGGGCTGCTGGGCTTCTTATCAGCCTGTGGGGAGGGTACAGTTGAGGCTGGTTAATTAGGCTGATTGCAGGGTTTGTGTTGTTTGTCACTCTCTGATTTCAGAGTAGCCACCTGAGGGGTGGGGCACCAGCACCACTGACCCACTCTCCTGCCTAGGCTGGTAGACAAGGAGCTAGGGATAGAAAGGAGACAGAAAGGGTGGTGCCCGTAGCCTGTTTGCCATGCTGCGGGCGCTGGTTCCCTCCCCTGCGTTGATGATGAGGAACCTCGCGCTCTCAGGCTCTGGCCGGCAGCAGGATCACCTGCAGAGAATTGTTACAAACACATCTGTCCGTTCAGAGAAATTCTGTGGGCCTAGGCTTCCCTGGGAATTTTTTTTTTTTTTTGGCAGTCCTGGGGCTTGAACTCAGGGTCAGGGCACTGTCCCTGAGCTGCTTTGTTCAAGGCTAGCACTCTACACTTGAGCCACAGTGCCACTTCCAGCTTTTTCTGTGTATGTGGTCCTGAGGAACCCAGGGCTTCATGCATGCTAGGCAAACACTTTACCATGAAGCCACGTTCCCAGCCCTCCCCTGGGGAATTCTGATGCGGGATCCCGGGGACCACATTTTGAGAAACGCTGGTGGGGCCTGCGGACCTCGAAGTCTCCCTCTTCCAGGAAGTGAGAGTGCTGGGCCATAAGTTCCGGAATCCTGTGGGGCTTGCTGCCGGCTTTGACAAGCACGGGGAAGCTGTGGATGGACTTTACAAGCTGGGCTTCGGTTTTGTTGAAGTGGGAAGTGTGACTCCACAGCCTCAGGAAGGAAACCCCAGACCCAGAGTCTTCCGCCTCCCAGAGGACCAAGCCATCATTAACAGGTGGGTGATGCCCCCTGGTTCTTCCTCCAGTGAGCTGTGAGCACGTGCTGACATTCGGCATGTTCACGAGCTGCCGTACAGCTCGTCTCCTGTGTGTCTGGGAGAGCCGCCCTCACCGTGGCACTGTAACACATGCACACGCAGGGCTTGAGGGTGGGGCATTCCACTCAGGCGCAGAGGCCGTGTGGGAGAGCCGGCTGGCCGAGGCTCGCTGGCCTCCGCAGGGGGCGGTTTTCCCCACCACTGATCCAGTGCCCGCGTTCACCACTGGCCCCCAGAAATACACCGTGAGCCTCCAAGTACTGTAATGACCACCTTGAAACCAGATAAAGAAGGGAGATTTACAATATGCTTCATTTATGACAATTCTAGTACAGTATCTTCTAAAACCATCATGTAATGTGGAATTGCTATTAAAATGATTGACTACTTGCCTTTTCTTTTTTTTGGGGGGGGTCGGTTGTGGGGCCTGAACTCTGGGCCTGGGCGCTGCCCCTCAGCTCTTCAGCTCAAGGCTAGCGCTCTACCACTTGAGCCACAGCGCCACTTCCAGCTTTTTTTTTGCTTATGTGGTGCTGAGGAATCGAACCCAGGCTTCGTGCATGCAAGGCAAGCACTCTACCACTGAGCCACCTTCCCAACTGACTACTTGCCTTTTCTT
>NW_012267234.1:10971869-10980655 GCF_000151885.1 Dipodomys ordii | reverse complement strand
AAGAAAAAAGCTGGAAGTGGTGCTGTGGCTCAAGTGGTAGAGCGCTAGCCTTGAGCTGAAGAGCTGAGGGACAGCGCCCAGGCCCAGAGTTCAGGTCCCATGACTGGACCCCCCCCCCAAAAAAAAGAAAATCTCTTTAAATGAACATTCTTACTGTAATATTGTGAAAACAAATTTCTATAACCTCTCCCAGATCCATCACTCACAGACTACACAAAATTAATATCCACATAAGTACTCCTTATTTAAAATCAATTTGTTTTTGGTCAGTCATGGGGCTTGAACTCAGGGCCTGAGCACTGTCCCTAAGCTCTTGAGCTCAAGGCTAGTGCTCTACCACTTGAGCCACAGTGCCACTTCCAGTTTTCTGGTGGTTCATTCAAAGCCCAGGCTGGTTTTGAATGGATATCCTCAGGTCTCGGTCTCCTGAGTAGCTAGGATTATAGGCGTGAGCCACAGGTGCCTGGCTTAAAATCAGTTTTAAGAATACTGTACTTTTGTCACTTACCAGCTTGGCAAATGAAATAATGCCTCTTTGAGCACAAGTCCAGTCTGGATAAGATCTCATTGGCACGCTGAAACATGATGTAGCAGGGGGTGGGGACAGGAGCGGGGGCAGGGGCGGGGGGCCAGGGGAACCCAGCACCTGTTGAAGGGAGACAATACCAGATAAGCCTCTGACTGCAAAGCCAAGTTTGTTTTTTCTTTTGGGCCTGGGCACTGTCATGGGGCTTGAACTCCGGGTCTGGGCACTGTCCCTGAGCACTTTTGCTCAAGACCAGAGCTCTACCACATTGAGTCACATGCTACTTCTGGTTTTCTGGTGGTTAATTGGAAATAAGAGTCTCACAGACTTTTCTTCTTGGGCTGGCCTTGGACTGTGATCCTCAGATCTCAGCCTCCTGAGTAGCTAGGATTACAGGAGTGAGTCACTGCTGCTTGGCTTGCACAGTGGTTGTGATGAAAAAATTCAGAAACTTTAGGAGGTTCTGAAGTCTGCCATCACCTTTGTCAAAGGTTAGCCCACAGAAGTGGAGCTATTGCAGAGGAATGTTAGAGAAGTGACTGATCTTTCTGAATATAAAAACAGAATGATTATAACAGTTTCATTGCTCCATCCCAGAAGAATCCAGAAGGCATTTGCTTCCATCCACTCTAAGTCCCTGGGCCCTACCTGGGTGGTCTCTTCTTTGATGTTCTTTGGATTGTATTAGATTTTGCCCAACCCACCATGCTGTCTCTTCCTTCAGAAACTTCTGGATGAGATTTTGAGCCCCTTGGTTCCAAGTGTGTGCCAGGCGGCCTTCCTGTGTTCGGCAGTAGTGCTCTGCGTCCTGGAAATTACAGCTAAGTCTGTTCAGCTGATAGCAACGACGTTTCCCATGCTGCTCCCGGTTACTCCATTCCAACGCCAGAACACCTGTTCCCAGGAGCAGACAGACCCAGGTTCTTCCATGGAAGAGCATGCTGTGACCTGGGAGCAAGAAAAAGCTTGGGGCTTAGCAGCTGCCTCGCCCTTTAAATATGTTAGCTGGGTGGGTTTGTCTTATTGGTGTTCTTTTATGAATTGGGAACCATTTGCCAGAGACAAAAGGCTTTTGCTTTGTTTTGAAGAGCCAGGTGGAGTTCTTACAGGCTGAAAATTTATAATAGCGATTCACAGAGCAATGGATGAGCCTTAATGGGTGGGCACTGAGCCTCCATCTGTGTCCACACAACCTCAGGTGCTTTTGGCACAGCCCGCCAGCGAAGCTGAGTCTGGAGGTACGAGAGGATGCTGGGCATCTAAGCCAGTGTTGCTGATAATGGATGTTTGTAAAAATGCAGAAGGGTGTTTGTTGTTGTTGTTTTGTGCTGGTCCTAGGGCTTGAATTCAGGGCCTGGGCATCATCCCTGAGCTTTTGTTGTTATTGTTTTTTTGGCGGTTGTGGGGCTTGAACTCTGGGCCTGGGTGCTGTCCCTCAGCTCTTCAGCTCAAGGCGAGCGCTCTACCACTTGAGCTACAGCGCCACTTCCAGCTTTTTTTTTGCTTATGTGGTGCTGAGGAATCGAACCCAGGCTTCGTGCATGCAAGGCAAGCACTCTACCACTGAGCCACCTTCCCAACTGACTACTTGCCTTTTCTTACTTGCTTCAAGACTACCAAGGCCAGGGTGGTTTTTTTCTTTTCACGCAGCATCTCACCGTGGACCAGCCACAGCAGAGTTGTGGCGCACAGCCCTGGTGTTGTCTAGGCTGTCCTAGCCTTCAGTGAGCAGGGGGAGCCAGTGTGCACCACACACACACAGCTGCTTTGAGGAAAATCCTTCCAGACTGCTTAAGGCCGGCCCCTTGGCATCCTGGGAAATTTCAGTAAACCCAGGAGAAGTAGGCACTGCCATGGCCTACTACTGACATGTGTACTTTCTTATTGCAGGATTTTGGAGAGCCTCTTTGGGGAGAATTTGGCAGGATGATTGTGGCCATCAGTGACTTTCTGGGGACTGAGCTATCGGGGGTTTAGGTGTCAGGGAGATAGAGGAGTAGGATGGAAATGGCTACAGTGCAGTCTTCAATTGTCTTCTTACCCTTTTGCCCCTTCCTGGTGCGCATGCGTGCTGCAGGTACGGGTTTAACAGCCACGGGCTCTCGGCGGTGGAGCACCGGTTACGCGCCCGACAGCAGAAGCAGACCAAGCTCACTGAAGGTAAAATGAGGCATGGGGAGTGAGGCAGGGGTCTGGGCTGAGCTCAGCACACGTCTCAGCTGGGAACTGTGAAGCTTCTTGCCAGCAGCACACCAGGGGCCCGAGCTGACAGCACTGGGGCCCTGTGGGGAAGGGATCATCCAGCCATCCCCAACTGCAGGATCTCCGTAGCTTGAGTGGATGAAGCTGTGCTGTGTGGCCAGTTCACCTGTGTGGCCAAAAACTAAGGTGTCCAAACAGCCTGGGCATGATGGGTGCTATCCCTGGGAGGCTTTGAGACTTAACTTGATTGGGTTCTAATCGCTCAGTGCAGACAAGCGCCTTCCTTTCACACACAGCATATTTCTCAAAATGCAATTTGTGGAGGTCTCAAATGCAAAATAGTGCCACAGACTCTTAAATAATAAGACAGCTGTGTTGCTTTCTGCCAGCCGAGGCAGTTTTGAGAGGGAAAGGGCAGTGGGTATGAGTGACCCTGTGCAGGTCCAGGGGCAGTCAGGGCTGTGTGGGGGCACAGAGCTGTTTGCTCACTCTGATTATGAGGAGTCCCTTTCTCAGAGAACTAACATTATGTTATAAAAACAATGAAACGCCTACATTTTAAGTATGCTAATTGAAAATATGCTTTTTCTTTCATTTGGGTTTTTACCACTCAAGACCCACAGGTGTCCTTTAGATCAGGTTGTCTCTCTGACACCCACTGATTCGTGTCTACTCCACTTTTACTACATTTATAAGGCCCACTCTTTTGGTGGTAGGGACTGGCCCAGGGGCCTCGTGTATTGAACCTGCGCTCTGCCTCTGTGCTACGCTTCCAGCCTTCCTTTTTTATTGTTAGTATTTGCATTCCCAGTCTCTTTGTTTTCTGTTTCTTTTTTGTCAGTTGTGGGGCTTGAACTCTAGGCCTGAGCTCTGTCCCTGAGCTCTTCAGTTCAAGGCGAGCACTCTACCACTTGAGCCACAGCACCACTTCCATTTTTCTGGTGGTTAATTGGAGATAAGAGTCTCATGGACTTTCCTGCCTGGGCTGGCTTTGAACCATGATCCTCAGATCTCAGCCTCCTGAGTAGCTAGGACTATAGGCATGAGCCACTGGTGCCTGGCTTCTGTTTCTTTCTTTCTTTTTTTTTTTTAAACAAAAGGGCAGAATGCAGGAAAACCTTAGTGGCTACACTGCCTTACAAGGATGGTGAGCTGTGTTTTGACCACATTTTACCATTGTCACCTGGTTGTAGGAAAGCTCACAGCTTCAGGGATGGCCTGAAAATTGTTGCCCAGGAAACTGTGGGGACCAGATCTTGACAATGGTATTTACAGATGGGCAGCCACTGGGAATAAACCTAGGGAAGAATAAAACATCGGAGGATGCTGCTGCAGACTACGCAGAGGGGGTTCGGGTCCTGGGCCCCTTGGCTGACTACCTGGTGGTGAATGTGTCTAGTCCCAACACGGCTGGGCTGCGCAGCCTTCAGGGAAAAGCTGAACTGCGCCGCCTGCTGACCAAGGTAATCCACTGCACCTGTTCCTGTTCCTGTCTTCCCAGCTCCTGCTACTTCTCCAAGGTGAAATTTCACCGGATCCAGGTGTGAATCTGCTCTGTCACAGCACTGATTCTGTGCAGCAGAATCTCACTTGTCTGTCTCTGTTGGCAAACCACAAAGGGCTTGTCTATCATTTCTCACTCCATCCCTAGTGTCATATACATGAGTTGAATGACTTTTTGTCACACAGTGCTTGTGACAGTATTTCCTTGTTATTGTTTAGGGAAAAACTTAAGATACTAGCTGATGTTAGTGGGGATCTTATTGCTCACAGAGTGGAGCCAGAAAATAAGGTCTTGAGCTAGATCCCTCAGGACATCTCCCTGGGTTTCTTGCAGAGGAGGAATTGCTCATGTGTTAGCTTGCAGCATTGGCTGCGGGTTCCGGCTGCGGCCTGGGAGTCTCCAGTATGTGGGTTTCTTGCAGAGGAGGAATTGCTCATGTGTTAGCTTGCAGCATTGGCTGCGGGTCCCGGCTGCGGCCTGGGAGGAATTGCTCATGTGTTAGCCTGCAGCATTGGCTGCGGCCTGGGAGTCTCCAGTATGTGGTTCGTGCTACCGTAGGTGCTGCAGGAGAGGGATTCCCTGAAGGGGCCGCAGAAGCCGGCCGTGCTGGTGAAGATCGCCCCCGACCTCACCGCCCAGGACAAGAAGGACATCGCCAGTGTGGCCAGAGAGGTTCGAGGCAGGGTGGCCCAAAGGTGGGGACCCCTCTCACTGTCCCCAGAGGCCATCTGGACCCCTGGGAACGCCCAGGGTGACTTCCTCTCCGTGAGGCGTAAGGCCAGTAGCCTGTCTCCATTATGTACTTCTTCCTGCAGGACAAAGTGAATGTTTGTTGAGCCCTTTTCCTCCTCTTCTGTCCTCTCTCCTCTTCATCCAGCATGACCCCACGGTGCTTGCCTCTCTGGCCAGGCTTGGTGTGGGACAGCAGTATTGTCTGTGTCACTGTCTCCAGCTGGTCTCCATGGTGGAGTAGTGAAAACAGCAAGCCTGGAAGTGCTGAGTTCAAATCCTGGTCCTACCAGACAAGGATTAAGGAATGTTTTGGGGGGGGAGGTGTCAGTATGTGACGTCATGTTGAGGCCAAGACAGGAAGTAGAGCGAGGCCTGTGAAGCTCTTGCTTCCGGGGCTGAAGGTATGGGTCCCAAGCCTGGCGGCTGCCTCAGTCCTCCAGAGAAAAAGCTCCGAGTCTCTTACAGTCATGGCTAAGGGCTCTTCCTCTCACATTGCAGCTGGGCATCGATGGGTTGATTGTCACAAACACCACCGTGAGTCGCCCTACTGGTCTTCAGGGTGCCCTGCGCCATGAGACCGGAGGGCTGAGCGGGAAGCCCCTCCGAGACCTGTCAACACAGACCATCCGGGAGATGTACGCCCTCACCCAAGGCAAGGCTGCTGCCGGTGTGCCCTGGGATGTGCGTGTGGCTCTGGCTCCCGGGTGGTGTGCCCCCTGAGGCGCGGCTCTCCCCTTCCTTCATGGCATTGCCCTGGGCTTCTCTGCAGGCCGCATCCCCATCATCGGCGTTGGCGGTGTCAGCAGCGGGCAGGATGCGCTGGAGAAGATCCAGGCAGGGGCCTCACTGGTGCAGCTGTACACAGCCCTCACCTACCGGGGGCCGCCCGTGGTGGGCAGGGTCAAGCGCGAGCTGGAGGCTCTCTTGAAGTAAGTGGGACAGTGGGGCTCGTGACAAGTCAGCAGAAGTTAGTTCAGAAAGACTCAAAGGACTGGAAGGGCACACTGAGTCAGGAGAACATGACTATTTCTTTTTTGACAACAGAATTGAGTCCCGGGCAGAATCATGCTATTGAGTGACATGGGCTCATATCAGACCTGGCTGGGCAACTCTCCAGGTCCTAGGGAAGGTGGGGTGGAGGGCACTAGGTAGGAGAGTGGCTGGTGGGTGCCCCAGCGGGCAGGAGAGGGTGGGCTTCTGCTGTGCAGGGCTGCATGCAACCTGCTGAAAGCACGTTGTCTTCTTTTCTCTCCAGAGAGCAAGGTTTTAGCAGAGTCACTGACGCCATTGGAGCAGATCATCGGACGTGATGATGTCAGGCGAGCCCGTGGCTGGGTGGTGACAAGCAGGGCTCAGCCTCCAGGCAGGGCTTGAACCTGTGGCTTGGCCAGACCGTAGAAGCATGTCGCAGGATCGCTAGAATCAGTGAAGGCTTTCTTCTGTCTCTGGGTCACACCACGAATCCAGATCCTGGGTCTTTCAATAGCCCAAAGACATTGGATACTTAGGATAAAAAGCATGGAGGAAATAAAGCTGTTTGAAACTCAGAAGTTGAAGCCTCATCCCTTCCTGGGGGCCCGGGGCTCTGCCCCGATGCCACAGTCCCTTCCAGGCCTCCACTCCATGCACACGCAGGGCCACTGGGACCCTGTGCACCAGACTATCGTCACCGGAGCTTCACATTTTATTTTCAAACTAGTTCAGCTCTAGACACAAATGACAAGAATAGTGCAGGCACCTTCTATGTACTCTTCTCTTTGGCTCAGCACTTGTCACTGTATTTTCCCCATCATAGCTGGGTCAGAGAATTATATACACTAGCTTTCCCCTTGGATGGCGTCAGCTGGCTCCCGTAAACTCTAGCAGCTACCATGTCTCACTGTGGAGGCAGAATGACCTGCTGCCCAGCAGTGCCTGTTCAGATCTTCCTTGTGCTTGAAGAGCCACCATGGTAACAGCACGCACTGGGTTAGTTGCTGGGCCCAGGCTTGTTATTCTGAGGAAAAAGGGGGTAAAGCAGTCCTCCACTTGCCAGAATGCACTGACATGGAGACTTAGAGGCTGCCATGCTGGGCTTGGGTCAGCCATACAGACACAGGGCTTACGCCCAGCGGCTCTTGCGTGTGTCTTGCTGTGGCACAGCTACTCCGTCGCCTTCTCTCCTTTGTGTTCATCCACTGAAGGAAAGGCAGTTCAACAGTGAGAAATGGGAGTGGGCAGAACAAAAGCTCTGGCTTTTGTTCTCTTCCTTTCATACCCAGCGGCGGAGGGCAGGTGAAGGGCCGCGAGAGCTTCCGAGGGCCGGGAGAGCTGTGTTACACCAGACAGGCGTACCGGAGCGCGACTCTACCTCTGTCCCTGTGTCAGGTGAACATCGCCATGTTTGCTATGAGCCCCAGGGTTTCTGTTCAGATTTAGCAGGGAGCCCAGCTGTATTCCATCTGTCTGCAGCTGTTGGGAAGGCTCAGTGGCTCCAGGGAAGTGGATTCCTTAGTGGGCCTGCTCTGGAATGGCTTAGGCAACAGAAATGGATTGTGTCAGACTTCTGGAGGTTAGAAGCCAGAGGGCCAGGGCTGCAGGGCTGTGATGGAAGGCTCTGTTCCAGGCCTTTCTTGGACACAGGAAGCTGTTTTCTCCCTGTGTTCTTATTACCTTCCCTCTGTGTGTATGTCTCTCTTCATTTTCCTTTTATATAAAGATACAGTCTGTATTAGGGTTCTCTAATGATCTCACTTTGTCTTGACTCTACCGGGAAGATGCTCTCTCTAAACAATGTCACATTTTTGAAGACATGAGATGTAAAAATACAAAACACTATTAAAAAAAAACCCAACCCACTAGCATTATGGAGTATCAGTTGTTTAACCTCATGATCGTGTGGCTGCCTGGAAGCTGGGCATATGATAGTCTCATGCCATGGGCAAAGATCAAATCCAAAGTTCCTCCCTCCCTCCCTTTCTCCCTCCCTCTCTTTCTCTCTCTCCTCCCCCCACCTCTCCTGTTGGTTCTGTTTCTCTGAAGTACCCTAGTAAAGACCTACAGCCACAAAGAACTGAATTTTGCCAGTGATCTAAACAAGAATAGCAGATTCTTGCCACCCTCTGGGTGACAGCTTGATACTGCCCAGAACTCACTCAACAGACTCTGCCTCAACTGAACCATGTGCTAGGAAATGGCTGATGCTTCAAACCACTGAGTTTGTATAATTTGCTCCACAGCAATGGAAGATAAACACAGGTCTGCTTCCTGTTAGCCAGCAGTCCCAATAATGTCCCGTACCATCACTGTAGCTAGTTCAGAATCACTTTGTATTTGCTTGTCCTGTCTCATTAGTTTTCTGGTGTTGTCTCTCCAGTTTTGAAGGTGAGAGATCAGTTTTTGGTGGTGTCCCCACTGTGGTTTGTCCATGATTGGATTCCAGATCTGAAGCTTTGGTAGGAACCTAATAGAAGAAAGGCCACATTGTGACTGCACCATGTCAGGTCTCGTGGAGCCTGGGACAGTGAGTGGATTGGAGCCTGGAATTTTCCATCCTCTTCACACACTTCCTTCCCCCTGGAGTATTTTCTGGTGCCTCATGGCATTGTAACCGATGTTATCTAAATAAAAGCAGCAAGTTAAGGGCTGGGAAGGTGGCTCAGTGGTAGAGTGCTTGCCTTGCATCCATGAGGCCCTGGGTTCGATTCCTCAGCACCACATAAGAAAAAAGAAAATAGCCAGAAATGGTGCTGTGGCTCAAGTGGTAGAGCGCTAGCCTTGAGCTGAAGAGCTGAGGGACAGCGCCCAGGCCCAGAGTTCAGGCCCCACGACTGGACCCAAAAA
>NW_012267234.1:10927622-10969109 GCF_000151885.1 Dipodomys ordii | reverse complement strand
GGGAGGAGCTGGGAAGCTGGGGATTGAACTCTTGCTAGGTAATCACACTATCAACTGCGCCATGCCTCACAGCTCTTTTTACTTTGCTTTCTCATATAGGGCCTCTTGTTTTTGCCCAGGCTGGCCCTATGAGCACTCCTCCTACCTCTACATCCAGAAGAGCTGCCATACTCATCTTTTCTTTTCTTTCTTTTATCAGTTGTGCGGCTTGAACTCTGGGCCTAGCACTTCTCTTTCTTTTCTTTTCTCTCTCCCCTCCCTCCCTCCCTTCCTTCCTTCTGGGTTTTGTGAACTTTGTCCAGGCTGATGTCAAACTATGATCCTCCTATCTCCCTCCCATTCCCAACTAGCAGGGATAATGGGCATGCACCATGATGTCAGTTTCTCCATCCCAAATGCTTTGAGGGTAAAGGTTATGTTTATTATTTGTTCAAGTCAGCAAGCAGAACTGAATTTCTGTTGTATGCCAGGCATTGCTTGGAACTATGTTACTGGTGAATAAACAAATGTCAACAGGGTTAGTCCTAGGATCTAGGTTGCAGAAAGTGAAGAAATTGGATGTGAACTTCTGTTTAATAAGTTTTAAAGTAAGTTATACTAATAGGCAGATTTTGTAGGAAACTGTGATGAATTGTTCATTTTTTAATTTTAACTTTTGCCAGTTCTAGGGCTTGAACTCAGTCTGGGCGCTGTACTTGAACTTCTTCTGCTCAAGGTTAAGTGCTCTACCACTTGAGCCACAGTGCCACTTCCTGCCTTTTCTGAGTAGTTTATTGGAGATGAGTGTTATGGACTTTCCTGCCCCGGCTGGCTTCAAACTGAGATTCTCAGATCTCACCCTCCTGAATACTGGGAATACAGGCATGAACCACTGGTTCCAGGCTGGTTGGCTATTGTTGTTGGTGGAAGTTTTTTTCTGGAAGATAATATATAATTTTGCAACTTAGCACTTTCCCACTTTGAGTCACAGCTCTGCTTCCTAATTTTCCAATGTTGATCTTAGAAACGGATCGTTTTCCTTGTAGAGTTATTTTCAAGCCCTTTAGAAAGCTTAGAATGTGTGTGTGTGTGTGTGTGTGTGTGGTACAAATGGCAGTCTATGTGTTTGACAGTGAGCCAGTTTCGGAGCAAAGGGTGGCTAGCAGTCAGGAAGTACGTGGCTGGGAGCCAGTGCCCGTGTTCCCAGCACTGCAGAGCCTTGAAGTCCCTGGTCACAGGTGACAGGAACAGGGTGCTATTCTAGAAAGAGGTATAATAAGGGTAACCTCTGTTTAATCCGTGGAGACAAACTGCAATTTTGAGCAACAAATGCTGCTCTGAATCCAGCACGCCCCTCTCCATCTCCACTAAAGTCCTGTGTACCAGTGCTCACATCGTGTGAGTACTGTCCCACCAATGCCACGAGACCACTCGGTTCTCTATGTTTAACATCTCAAGCAATTGAGATGTAGTTTAGGTTGACGGTATCACACATGTTTTTGGAGCTTAATTGTCTGATATTTCGTTTTTGTATGTGGCCTTGCCACGCTGTCTTTAGCCTGCTGCCTTCTCCAGGCACTGGGTTAGCAGGATGGGATAGGTCCTGGGTGTTTGGACTTGACACGAAGTTTGGAGATAATGAAATACAGTGTTTCTGCTTTATTCAAAGTACTCTCAACTCCTAGGTTCCATCTTTACAAAGTTTTGATGTATTGTTTACATTCTGTGCTCACCACCCCCCTCTTTCTCCCCCCCCCTCTCTGTTATGGGGCTTAAACTCAGGACCTAGGCACTGTCCAGGAGCTTTTCTGCTCAAGGCTAGCACTCTACCACTTTGAGCCACAGCTCCATTTCCAGTTTTCTGGTGGTTAATTGGAGATAAGAAGCTTATGGACCTTCCTGCTTGGGCTGGCTTTGAACCATGATCTTCAGATCGCAGCCTAGGATTCCAGTGAAAGCACCAGCACCTGTCTTCTTGTTTCATTCTTCACGTTTTTTCTACCTCATTGCTAAAGGGGTTTCCATAATAATGTCATCCTCATTCCTCACACAATTTCCAATAAAGGTATTTGATATTTAGATAATTTTCCAAGTGGTCATCTTGCAAGACACCATTTTGCATCAAGTTCATTTTAAAACGAGCTCAGTGTTTACTCCAGTGTATCCACAGCATCAATTTCCTCTCTTAAAGACTTTCCTTTATCTTCCTCATACTTACTCCATTTTTTCCTAAAAATTGTCTTTGATTTGTCCTTTAAAACTTCCCCAATACAGAATTTGTCTTAATTTACTTGTACTTAAAGTTATTTCATATTTACCCAATAGAAACCTTAAAATATTTATGGGGTTTTAATATGAAGATGTGAAGTATATGACAACAAAGTAAGGAGATGAGGTAAAGACAATAAATGAGAGAGAATGACACTGATAAGAATGGGAATGATTGAAAGCTGGTACCAATGGCTCTTGCCGATAAGCCTAGCTATGCAGGAGGCTGACATCTGAAGGATTGTGGTCTGAAGCCACCCCTTGCAGAACAGTTCAAGGGATTCTATTTCCAAATTACCCAGAAATTGAGCTGAAGGTGTGGCTCATGGAGAGTGCCAGCCAACACAAACAAGCTGAGCAAACATGAGGGCCTGAGCTCAAACTCCAGTACTGGCAAATAAATAAGTAAATAAAAATGATGTGAATGAGTCAAATAAGAGAGAAAGGGAGGGAGAGAAAACATATAAAACATACAAAGCCGGGCTGGGAAGTTGGCTCAGTGGTAGAGCGCTTGCCTTGCATGCCTGAGGCCCTGGGTTCGATTCCTCAGCACCACATAAGCAAAAAGAAAAAAGCCGGAAGTGGCGCTGTGGCTCAAGTGGTAGGGCTCTAGCCTTGAGCTGAAGAGCTGAGGGACAGTGCTCAGGCCCAGAGTTCAGACCCCGCAACTGGACCAAAAAAAAAAAAAACATACAAAGCCATAAAAGAACAAAAGTTTATATTTTGAAGTATTAATAATGTTGATAAGCCCTTGGCAAGCCTGTTCAAATAAATGATTAATATCAGGAATAAAGAAGGAATCTGACTACTAATCTTGTCATTAACTATAATGTTGGCCAGGCATGGTATCCAACACACTTGTAATCTGGCAGCTTAGGAGGTGGAGGTAGGAAGATCATGAGTTCTAGGCCAGCCTGGAGAGTTAGCAAGACTCGATCTCTCAAACAAAATACAAACAGAAGAGCATCTGCCTGACATGCACAGAGACTTAGGTCGAATTCCCAGTTTTTAAAAAACATACTGGAAGCAGTTTTATGTCACTTAATTTGACAACTTCAGTAAAATGGGCAAGACTCTGACAAACAGGAACTCCTTGCCAGAATCTTTGAGTAGATCTACATCTTTTTAAGAAATTGAATCTGAGCCAGATGTCCATGGCTCACTCCAATAATCCTAGCTACTCAGGAGGCTGAGATCTGAGGATGATGGTGTGAAGCTAGCCCAGTCAGGAAAGTTGTGAGACTCTTGTCTCCAATTAACCATCAAAAGAACTGGAAGTGAAGCCGTGGCTCATAGTGGTAGAAATCTAGTCCTAAGTACAAAAGCTCAGGGACAGCACCCAAGTGATGAATTCAAGCCCCAGGACTTGCACAAAAAAATAAAAAAGGAAGAAATTGAATCTTAAATCTTTCCTCAAGAAAACGGTAGACTTATATGACTTCACCAGCAAACAGCTGAAGAAGAAATACTATTTTATACAAGCTTTCTCATGGAATACAGAAATAGGGACCCTGCTCAATGAATTCAGAGATCAACTAAATTTGCCAGGAAATCCTGATGGTGACATCCCACAAAAGGAAAATCTGGACTTATATTTCTTAAAAACTTACATGCAAAACAAAACAACACACTAGCAAATCAAATCCAGAAAACATAAAAATACTGCACCATGAGAAACTGAGGTTATTACAGAAATTGAATGAAGTCAGTTTAATGTTGAAAAAAGTAATAACAACAACAAGAACAAAAAAACAAACAAACTGGGCACTGGTGGCTCATGCCTGTAATCCTAGCTATTCAGAAGGCTGAGATCTGAGGATCATGGATTGAAGCCAGCTTGGGCATGAGACTCATCTCCAATTAACTACCAAAACTAGTCAGAAGTAGAGCTGTAGCTCAAGTGGTAGAGCGCTCATCTTGAGCACAAAAGCTTAGGGACAGTGCCCATGTCCTGTATCAGGACTGCCATAAAAAAGGAAAAATCATCTGGGTGCCAAGTGGCTCAGGCCTATAATCCTAGTTACTCTGGAGGCTGAGATCTGAGAATTGCAGTTCAAAGCTAGCCCAGGCAGAAAAGTCCCTGTGAAACTCTTATCTCCAATTAACCACTCAAAAACTGGAATGGGAGCCATAGCTCAAAAGTGGTAGAGCACTAGCTTTGAGCAAAAAGAGCTCAGAGACAGCACCCATGCTCTAAACTCAAGACCCATGACTAGCCCCTCTATCCCCCACCCCCGCAAAAAAATCAATGAATATAATTTTTCTACATTAGCAGATCAAAGGTCAGATCTTAATTGGTAAAGTAGAAGTAATCAACATCTCTTCATGGTAAACAAAAAAAACAAAAAACCCCAAACAACAAAACTAAGCAAAGCAGAAAAGGTGCTTCATTAATCTGATAAAAGGTATTTATGAAAAGTAAACAAAAATAAAAATCTTGCTGGGTGCTGGTGGCTCACTAGGTTATAGAATCCTAGCTGCTCAGGAGCTGATATCTGAAGATTGCGGTTCAAAGCCAGCTGTGCAGGAAAGCTCGTGAAACTCTTATTCCAATTAACCACCAGAAAACTGAAAGTGGCATTGTGGCTCAAAGTGGTAGAGCTCAGGTCAAGGCCCCATGTTCAAACCCTATGACCAACAAAACAAAAAACTACAATAGAAAATAAAATAGCAAAAGAAAAACAGAAAAACAAAAATACAAAGCAACAAAATTACAGGTGCCAATACTTAATATGACATTTTGGATGTTTTCTCCAAAATTTTCTGGCAGACCACAAAATTCTTTGTAAAAAAAGGATCAAAACTATAAAAATGTGCCCAGAGAAAACCTAGAAGTAAACTTAAAATATCAGTAGTGGTTACTGATTATCTTGGAACAGTAAACTAATGTGGGAACTTTTCCTTTTTTTAAATTAAAAAAAAATTTTTTTTTGGTTGGCTGTGGGGTTTGAACTCAGGGCTTGGGGGCTCTCCCTCAGCTCTTCAGCTCAAGGCAAGCACTCTACCGCTTGAGCCACAGCGCCACTTCTGGTTTTCTAATGATTTATTGAAGATCAGAGTCTCCCGGACTTTCCTGCCGGGGCTGGCTTTAAACCATGATCCTCAGATCTCAGCCTCCTGAGTAGCTAGGATTATAGACATGGTGCCCGGCATTTTTTTTTCCTTTATTTTTTAACTTTCTGTAGTTTGCTAGTTGATGGCAAAATGAGCTCTTCCCTGCCTCTCATTCCTCCCCCTGCCCCCCACCACCAGATCTGGTGATAGGATCTAGTGCCTTCCTTGCATATGATACACAGAGAAATGCTACTAAGAGACATCCTGAGGTTCCAGAATGAATGGAAAAAAATAAGTGTTCCTCCTAAGATTGAAACTCTGACCTCCAAGCTTCTCTGTTCACTGCTGCTCTGACTTCACTCTTTCAGGGCTTTTGTTCTTTGTGCTCCCAAAGATGCAGCATTCCTACCCTGTGGCTGGGCACTCGGCACCAGCTCAGTGCTACCTCCTGTCATGGCTGTCACCAAGCAGAAAGCCTTTGGGCTAGACCTTTTGATTGTGAACTTGAGGAAGTCACCCTAGGCAGGAAGGCTGTGAATGCGTGAGGTTAAGTGGTTCAGTTCTCATGCACTTATTCTACAGCAGTGGTTAGATACTCAGGAAAGCACAGTGCCAACCAGAGATCTATAGAACTGCCTGTTTCTTCCTTCTGGAAAAAAAAAAAAAACAAAAAAACAGAAGTAGCTGAACAGAGAAGAGACAAGAAGCCCAGGGCTGTGACATTTGCAAGTTTCTGCTCAGAAGACTGTTAGGAAAAGAGATCTGATGGGGAAGGTGGGAATGAGGTAAGGATGACCGGATTTCAGCTTCACCTCTTCAGTGAGTTTGATAAGGCTTTGCAAAAACTACAGCAATAGCTGCCTTCTTTCTTGTCACTGAAGGGTAGCTGGTGGCAAAGAGCTGGCAGAGACGAACTGTGACAGGTGCTATAAGGGACCCACGGTCTTAGGGAGCAGAGTTCTAATACCCCAGTCCCACAGTCTTAGGGAGCAGCGTTCTAACACCCCTGTCCCACAGTCTTAGGGAGCAGAGTTCTAACACCCCTGTCCCAGGTGCAACCTGAGGAGCTTCATTTTCTCAGCAGATCTTCCCAAAGTGTAGACACGCCAGGGAAAGCCACCTTCCATTTAGCTGATTATGTATCCTAGCAATGGGCTGAACTGAGCTGAGCGGGGCTGGGCTGGGCTGGGCCAGGTCTCAGCAGTGGCAAGGGCTGACAGCTGCATCTGCAGAGGTGTGGAGGCTGGCTGTCACTGGGTGCTGCAGTCTCCACACAGCCTTTCATCCTTCATGTGGCAGCCTAGGGATTCCAGGTACACTGAGAGCAGGCAGGATCAGCATCACAGCACATTCCAAGTCTACTATGGCTTCTACTTGATACCACTTCAAAGGAGCCACACACCAAACTCAGATTCCGGGGTGGAGGAAGAGGCGCCCTCATGATCAGAAGAGCTGCACAGCTTACCTCAGGATGGAAGAAGTCAGAGGCTTTCCCAGACCTTCATTCAGACCTGGTCATTTGTTCAGGGGACAGGAGCCAGGCAGTAAGTTCTCAGGTGATTTCTTCCTTTTTTTTTTGTCTTTCATATTTCTTTTGTTTGTCATAGGGCTTGAACTCAGGGTCTGGGCACTGTCCCTGAGCACTTTTGCTCAAGGCTAGTGTTCTATCATGTTGAGCCACAGCACCACTTCTGGTTTTTGAGTTAACTGGAAGTAAGAGTCTCAGGGGGGTGGCTGGGAAGGTGGCTCAGTGGTAGAGCGCTTGCCTTGCATGCCTGAGGCCCTGAGTTCAATTCCTCAGCACCACATAAACAAAAACAAACAAACAAAAAAAGAGTCTCAGGGGGACTTTTTTGCTTGGGCTCGTTTTGAACTGCAATCCTCAATCTCAGCCTCCTGAATAGCTAGGATTACAGGTGTCAGCCACTGGTACCCAGATCTCCTTATTTTTAAACACTTATTAAATAGTATGTGATATATGTGTGTGTATATATACACACATATATACAGAAAATAAAGCACATACAATAGTATATCCATTCATGAGCCTACTACTCAGCCCCAAAGCTCTATCACAAATATTAATTTATTTCTATTCTATTTATTACTATTCTCCTACGTGAGTTTCTCTTAAGCTGTCTTCCTGCTTCTCTTTGAGAGGTAACATTTTGCATTTTGTGTTTTCCATTTACTTAAACATACATCTTGTAATTGGTATCTATATCTATATACAATATGTTGCTGAATTTTTTTTTTTTGGGTCTGGTCGTGGGGCCTGAACTCTGGGCCTGGGCACTATCCCTAAGCTCTTCAGCTCAAGGCTAGCGCTCTACCACTTGAGCCACAGTGCCACTTCTGGCTTTTTTTCTTTTTGCTTATGTGGTGCTGAGGAATCGAACCCAGGGCCTCAGGCATGCAAGGCAAGTGCTCTACTACTGAGCCACCTTCCCAGCCCTATGTTGCTGAATTTTGCTTACCTTTTCCCCCTCCAACAAAATGTTTTATGATTTATTTCTTGAGTTTGTTTTTTTTTTTTTGTCAGTCATGGGGTTTGAACTCTGAGCCTGAGCATTGTCCCTCAGCTCTTCAGCTCAAGGCTAGCACCCTACCACTTGAGCCACAACATCACTTCTGTTTTTCTGGTGGTTTATTGCAGATAAGAGTTTCACAGCCTTTCCTCCCGGGCTGTCATTGAACCGTGATCCTCAGATCTCAGCCTCCTGAGTAGCTAGGATTACAGGTATGAGCCACAGGCGCCTGGCTTTTTCTTGTGTTTTTCTTGTGATAAAAATATGTAGAGTAAAACTTTGTTTTATCTATTCTTCTGTGGATAATCAGCAGCATAATTACATTAGCAATGTTGTACAACCATTAGCACTGTTTTTAAAATCTTTTCCTCTCTTAAGCAGAAACTAACCACATTAAGCAATAATGCCCTTTTCTGCTCCCTGTAAGCCTCTAACCTACTTCTTTTCCACAAATTGCCTACTGAGATCTTTAATAGAAATGGATTGTATAATACTTGCCCTTTGGTATCTGGATTCTTTCATTTAGTATGTGTTCAACGGTTATTCATATTGTAGCTATGTATAAACTTAATTCTTCTTTATGGGTTAATAATATTCTTTTCCTCCAGAATCTATCTATCTGTCTATCTATCTATCTAGAAAGATAATGTTGTTGTTGTTGATCATGGGACTTGAACTCAGGTCTTGGGCACTGTCCATGAGCTTTTTTTGCTCAAGGCTAGCACTCTACTACTTTGAGCCAAAGTACCACTTCTGGTTTTCTGGAGGTTAAATGGAGATAAGAGTCTCATACACTTTCCTGCCTGGGCTGGCTTTGAACAGTAATCCTCAGATCTCAGCCTCCTTAGCTAGGATTATAGCTAAGATTACAGGTATAAGCAACCAGCACCCAGCTTCCAAAATAATTTTGATGAAGACCACAATTAGTAAAAGATTAGCTTCTGAAAGCATCCTACAGTCTATGACAAGGATCAGGTGTTAGGGAATAAATATCAAGTATAAACACCACATATATTAAAACTTTTCTGGGCTGGAAAGGTGGCTCTGTGGTAGGGTGCTTGCCTAGCATGCATGAGGCCCTGGGTTTGATTCCTCAGCACCATGTACACAGAAAAAGCTGGAAGTGGCACTGTGGCTCAAGGGGTAGAGTGCTAGCCTTGAGCTGAAGAGCTGAGGGACAGTGCCCAGGCCGAGTTCAGGGTCCAAGACTAACAAAAAAAAGCCCCCCCCAAAACAAAACCCAAACTTTTCCTTTGCCTCAGTAAATTCACCTTTTCTCTAATGTAGGCAGAGGTCAGAGCAAAAGAAGACATTTGTTTTAAGAGTGACTTATGGAGGTTCTGTGGATCTAACCTTGCACATCCCCAGGGTTTGCCCCTCAGAGTTACCAGTAGATGGCTCAGATTTGTCGAGAAGCAAGATGGAAACCTTTTCTGTGTAAAAGGGGCAGATATTTGACTAAAATAATCTGTCCCATTTCTCTACTTGGAGTAATTACTGACTATAAAACTATGAGAATCGGGGCCCTTGTGGGCAATCCGTGCAAACCCCCACTACACTTTCAGCTACCTGGTGTGATTTTTCTTTTCTTTGTTCAAGTAGCCATCTAAGGACAGGTAGTTGCAGTTTACTGATTGCAGGTTGGACAGATTTCAGCATCGGAGAGATTTCAGCATCAGTGAGATGTCCACACAGGAGGGGGAAGTGCCTATGGAACATGCTTTCTTTATAGCTCTCTCTAAGCTAGGCTGTAGCAAGTTTGAAATAACTCAAGGTTTATTCATATTGTCAGCTTGGCAGTCCTCTCCTGCTGACTCCTGCCACCCTGCTGATTTCTGGAAACATTTTGGCAGGTCCATGAGGTCATGAGGTTGCCAGATTTCTTAAGGGTTTATAAAACCACCCCATGGGAAATTCTGAAGTGAAGCAAGAACTCTGCCCTCAATAGGGGCTTGGACTGTGGCTTTGTTACTGGAACATGCCAGTGACCTTGTGTGTAAACACAGTAGTTACAAGTTAAGAAGGGGTGGTGCAAGATCTGGACACATAAAAGGCTCAGCAGAGGTCCCCCAAACACTGCTCTCTTGCTGAGGAAGACAAGCTAAAGATGAGGTGAGTCCACGGTACCCTAACTCCCTTTCTTGGTGCATGCCACAGAGAAGTCTAAGAAGCTATTACAAAGAAACAAGGCATTTGGCTGAACTGCAGAAGGGAGCTGGTGTGTTTGGGCCTCTCTCCATTTCTGCATCCACATGAGGCTGTGTTCAGACAACACTGCCTTTTCCTAGGAGATGGACTTGTTACCAAGTCTTCATTTTCACAAGGGGTGCAGCTGCTTGGTATTTTGATTAGATTTATTAGCGGATATTTCCCCTCTTTTTCTCCCCTTGTAGTTCTGGGGATTAAATCCAGTACTTTGCATATACTAGGCATGTGCTATACCACTGAACCAGTGTGTGTGTGTGTGTAGTGTGTGTGTGTGTGTGTAGTGTGTGTGTGTGTGTGTGTAGTGTGTGTGTGTGTGTGTGTGTGTGTGTGTGTGTGTGTGTGTGCTGGTCCTGGAGCTTGTCCCCGAGATTCTTTTTCTCAAGGCTAGCTTTCTATCTCTTGAGCCATAGGGCTACTTCTGCCTTTTTCTGAGTAGTTTATTGGAGATAAGGGTCTCATGGACTTGCCTGTCTGGGCTGGCTTTGAACTCACAGGCATGAGCCATTGGTATGTGGCATCATTCCTAATTTAATGTACCTTGAATACAGCCAGAATAGCCACTTAGCTGTGCACCTCCATATCTCAGTGGCACTACTCTGAAGCTTACATGTAATTCCTAGCAGCAGAATTTTCTAGAAGCCGGGTATGCTCAGACGCTCTTCAGGTCTCTACGTGGGTGGCTGAGAGGGTGGGGATAGCTTCCCAGACTCAGCACTTCCAAATGTCTATTTTCTCTTTTGGATGCTTAATGTAAGATTGTGTGCTCATGTGCTTGTGCATTGGAGGCAGTTTTGTAACCCTTTCTGACATCTCTCTGCAGCGCTCTGGCAGCAGCAATTACTGCCCTCCTGCTCTGGGGACAGGTTTTTGCTGTGGACTTGGGCAACGATGCCACAGACATTGCAGGTAGGCCTTTGGGGCTGGGCGGGGGCTATGCAGCCCTGGCTCTGGTGAGTCCTGCTTTGGCCCTGCGAGATCTGTTCGGTCTTCCTTGGGGAAGGCTCAGCTCTCCCTTCCCATCCTCTCCCATCCTAGAGATAAGGGGAGATGGACTTTGTCGTCTTCCTTCTGGTAGAGGGAGGTTTACATGCTGAGCAGCTTCCTCCCATCTCACTTTTTTGTTGGTCTCTGGGAACAGTTTTGGACTACAAACTCCTGTCCTTTTTCCTTGCAGATGACAGCTGCCCAAAGCCCCCTGAGATTGCAAATGGTTACGTGGAGCACTCTGTTCGCTATCGGTGTCAGACATACTACAGACTGCGCAGTGGAGGAGATGGTAAGGCCGGGACGATGGTCCTCCCCACCCTGTGGGTGCTGTGATGGACAGGGCCCTGTGGCTGGTCAGAAAGACCATTTGTACCACCTGGAGGCAGGAGAGTTAGCTTCTGAGCCTTTTCACTAGTATGTGATCCTTGAGAAAATGAACACTTTCAGCTCTCAGTTTTCTTGCTAAGGGGAGGTGATGGCATGTAGCCCACCTGTGGTCAAGCAGATCCATATCATGAGAGGAGATGTGGGAAAGGAATAAATAATGACAGCAGGGAGCCATTATCTAGTGAGCAGGACACCTGTAGCACTTTCAAAGTGCTGAATATTCATTTAAAATTTGCTTCTCTCAAATGACAGCCTTATTCTTTTTCTGACGAAGAAACAGACACAGAGAGATTACATGTCAGGTCTAGTTCACATAGCCTTGAGTCAGGATGTGAACGCTGATCTCTACCTGTGTTTCTTGCCATGTCTAACAAGGCCATAGTCTGTCCTGCACCTGACTGGACTTGAAGCATAGTGCTCCTTCCCTTCCTCCTCCTCCCTGCACTGGCCTTGTCTTCCTCTTCCACCATTTCAATTCTTCTCTTTTTCCTTTTTCAAGATAAGGTCTCATTATGTAGCCCAGGTAGCCTTGAACTCATAATTATCCTGCCTTAGTTCTCAAGTGCTAGGATTGCAGGCATGCCTCCCTGCACCCAGTGAGTGTCCTAATTCTTCCCTTTAAGTATCTTCTCATCCTGTGTTAGGTCCAGATTTAATTTTTCCCTGGGCTCATTTCTTGTTTGTTTCAGGTGTGTATACCTTGAACAGTGAGAAGCAGTGGGTGAATGAGGCCGTTGGAGGGAAACTTCCTGAATGTGAAGCAGGTAGGTGTGGACAGCTTAGTACGTGGGCTGGCATCTAGGTTGAAATGTTTCAGAGCCCTTCCCTTGAGCACACAAGGAGTCAGGTGAGGGGTGAGAGAGAACCCCAGCAGCGGAGCAGGCAGGGCTGAAACTTGGGGAGGGAAGAGGTGATTCCCAGTAGAGTTTAGTGAGCCTCATGTTCACTGAGAGCTTGGCTGAATGCAGACTCCACTGCCTCGGTCAGGAGACCCTGTGCACACAGAGGTTCTGCCTAGAGAGCCCAGGCTGAAGTAAAGTGAACTTCAGAACAAGTGCAGGCAAGTGAGTGAAGCTTAACCATAGGGGGAGAAAGCAGCAGGCTGGACATGGGCAGGGACTCCAGTTTTCTGTTTCTACCTCTTGGTAGTGGTGCAGGACTGCCAACCTGTCTTGGAGTGATGAGAGAGGTGATGAGTGGGGAGAGAGGGAGAGGGACAGGGACAGGGAGAGGAAGGAGAGGGAGAGGGAGAGGGAGAGAGGGAGTGAGTGAGCATCTTACACAGCTCCAGGCCTCTCAGTGAGTTTCAGGGAAGGGAAACCCCTTGGTGTAGTGTTTCACTAGAGTTTAACTGCTCAGTTTGGCATTGCGTATTCTTTTGGTAGTTAGAAAAGGAGGAAACAGAACTTTGCAGTAGGAGAGGCCATCATTAAACTGCTAACACTGGACTGAGATGAGCAGATAGTAAGGGCAAAAGGGAGCATATACTTCTAGCTCTGAAAACAAAGACAATGATGGTACAGAGAATAGCAACGTTTGCTGTTTGTACCCAGTGTTCCTCTCTCATTCTGCTCATGGGTTCTTGCTCTCCCTAACAGAATGTGGCAAGCCCAGGTACCCCGTGGACCAGGTGCAACGCATCATCGGTGGCTCTCTGGATGCCAAAGGCAGCTTTCCCTGGCAGGCAAAGATGGTCTCCCGCCACAGTCTCACCACAGGAGCCACATTGATCAACGAACAATGGCTGCTGACCACAGCCAAAAACCTCTTCCTGAATCATACTGAGAATGCCACTGCAGATGACATTGCTCCAACCTTGAGACTCTACTTAGGGAGAAATCAGCAGGTGGAGATCGAGAAAGTCATTTTCCACCCAAACCACTCCATGGTGGACATCGGACTCATCAAACTGAAGGAGAAGGTGCCCATCAACGAGCGGGTGATGCCCATCTGTCTGCCTTCCAAAGACTATGTGCAAGAGGGACGCTTAGGTTATGTCTCTGGCTGGGGGCGAAATGTCAACTTTAGGTTTACCGAGCGTCTTAAATATGTCATGCTGCCTGTGGCTGACCAACAGAAATGTGTGATGCACTATGAGGGCAGCACAGAGCCCGAAAAGAAGACTCCCAAGAGCCCCGTGGGTGTGCAGCCCATCCTGAATGAACACACCTTCTGTGCCGGCTTGTCCAAGTACCAGGAAGACACCTGCTATGGTGATGCGGGCAGCGCCTTCGCTGTTCGTGACCTTGAAGAGGACAGATGGTATGGGGTAGGGATCTTGAGCTTTGACAAGAGCTGCACAGTAGCAGAGTACGGTGTATATGTGAATGTGCGCGAAATCCTGGGCTGGATTCAGGACACTATAGCCAACAACTAAGATGATGTTGGCTGGCAGTCGGCCCCTGCAGGGCAGGCTAGGTTTTGCCAGGCAGCAAGATTTTCCCCTGGGAGGAAAGTGGAAGTGATGAGATGTGGTGGGGAGTGATGGCATCAGCCTTGTCCTGCTGAATCAACCAATAAAGAGCTTGCTTCTCTGTGCTGTTTGTAGTCTGGGCTCTTTGTGTTCTTTCATTTTTGGTGATGTAGTCTTTACTTGGGAAAAAGCCAGCCTAAGCTGCCTGGAAATGCCAAAGGTGATATAAAATACCTAGTTTCGGTCTGAAGACAATCCCTGAGGCTCTTCTTACTATATCCTCTGCCTCTCTGTGTGTGGATTAGGAGAAAAAAATGTGCAGACAACTGGACACTGGTGGTTCATACCTATAATCGTAGCTACTCAGGAGGCTGAGATTTGAAGATTGAGGTTTGAAGTCAACCCAAGCAGAAAAGTCTGTGAGACTCTTATCTCACATTAACCACAGAATGCTAGAAGTGGAGCTGTGGTTCTACTGGTACCAGCCTTGAGCACAAAAGCTCAGAGGGCAGTGCCCAGGCCCAGAGTTCAAGCCCCAGGATTGTGGGAAAAAAAATTAGGAAAATGCTAGCAGGAAGTGGGATGGGATGAAACCAGATAGTACTTGAATTATTTGTGCTCCGACCTACCAATGCCCCGGAAGATAAAATAAGGCATCACAGGGGCGGAGCTCTACACTTGCGGGGTCTAAATCACAGCCCAGCCCAGACTTGCTGAATGTTAAGCTCCTGGGCTCCTCCATGAGGGGCTAAAAGGAGGTGATCTCTAAAGCCCCTACCATGCCACTGGGGACTCTGCGAAGAGTGGGCGCTTTTCTCAACATGAGGTGCTCTTCCTATTGTTTTTCCTAAGAAAGATGAATATCTTTTTCTGACTGCTTTCTTGCCATGATTCTTTTGTCTTAGCATGCTGCTCCTCATGGTGTAAAGGTGGCTCAGTGGTAGTGCTTGCCTTGCATAAGGCCCTGCGTTCGATTCCTTAGTACCACATAAGCAGAAAAAAAATGCCGGAAGTGGTGCTGTGGCTCAAGGGGTAGAGTGCTAACCTTGAGCTGAAGAGCTGAGGGACAGCGCCCAGGCCGAGTTCAGGCCCCACGACTGACAGAAAAAAAACCCCAAAAACATTGCAAAATGCTGCTCAGAGAGTAGTCATAACCTTCTCTCAGTAGTACTGTCAGCATTAATTTCTCTGAAGGAATAAACCATCTAGCTTCCTGAAGAGTTCAGTGGCTTCTGGTCACCAACCAGGAGGGAAATAAGAAAGAACACCACTGCCGGGCGCTGGTGGTTCACGCCTGTAACCCTAGCTACTCAGGAGGCTGAGATCTGAGGATCGCGGTTCAAAGCCAGCCTGGGCAGGAGAGACCGTGAGACTCCTATCTCCAATAAACCACCAGGAAACCGGAAGTGGCACTGTAGCTCAAGTGGTAGAGCGCTCGCCTTGAGCTGAAGAGCTGAGGGACAGCGCCCAGGCCCAGAGTTCAAGCCCCACGACCGACACACACACACAAAAAAAAAGAACACCGCTGGCATTTTTCTATCACTTGGCTTCTCTGCCTGTGCCCTGCTTGGGTTCCAGCAGCATGAGTCTGCTTAGCTCTCTGGTTTCCTGTTGGTGTCCAGCCCTGAGCCTTTTCCCTCCAGTCCCTGTTGACATGTTCCACCCCTTGCTGAGACCTGAAGGTTCAGGCGCTGCCTTTTACCGTGATCAAGAATCATTTGTATTCAAATAGCACGCACTCAACAAGTAGGATGGAAAACAAATAAAAGAGGATCTAAAATTTAATCTGGACTGCAGAGAGCCTCCCTAAAGCACAGGAGAAAAAAGGGTGATGAGAACTTTGTGCTGGTATCTGAGTCCTTACCACATACAAAATACTGTGTGAATTAGGCAAAAGAACAGAAGACTAACAGTGAGTTAGGCAAAGACAATGTTTTATTCTTTCATGGAAATCTGGAGGGATGCAGGTCTAGAGTTCAGTGAAGAGCTCAATGACATCTTTAGAAATCCAGCTCTTTCAATGGTTCTTCTTAGAACATTCATTTTTCGTACCCTGAGGCTGAATATTGTGGCCTTGTGCAAAGAGGCAGGAAGTGAGGTAAAAGACAGGTGGAGTGAAAGGGTTGTGTTTTTCTTATTTTTGGAGTTGCTCCCTTTTTCTCATCAGCAAAGGGCATAAAATGCCCTGGTAGCCTTTCTTCTGGGCTACAGTGGCCAGCATTAAGTCCATGGTAGTGGGTCGGACTTTTAATGACAGAAGTCTCCAGCTGTCAAGGTTATAAACTCCGGCTACCGTACTCTAGCACTGTGTCCATCTCTCATTCTGGAGCTCCAGGACCAAGAGCCACCAGGATTCTGGAAGTCCAAGGAATCTTCCAAAGTCATTAAAACCAGTAAACCCATGAAGATGATTTTTTTTTTCTTCTTCCTAATAAGTCTGGTATCTCTCCAGGCTTTGGCCCTTGAAATAAAATTTCTGGCTTCAGCGATTCTTGTCTTCTGGGAGAGATCTTCCTCTTCCGCCCTAAAGGCACATAGTTTTTTCCTTACCCTGAACTATATGGGGCACGGTGAAGATTCAAGTTCTACTTCCTGGGTGGTAACATAAACTGTAGCTAAATGAGCCTACCAGGACAGTGTTTGGAAAGTCTGAGCCAAAAACGCCCCCAAATAATAAGAGACTTGTCTGAATTATTTCAAGAGAAACTGGGGCAATAGGATCTGGAAATGAAAGAACATGACGGTCAGATGAATACAGGAGTGGGGAAGGCAAGAGTGAGTGAGAGTGTGAGTGTGTGTGTGTGTGTTTGTTTACATGTGTACAAACATACCTAAGGTAGAAAATAAGCATTTCAGCCGGGCATAGGTGGCTCACACCTATAATCCTAGCTACTCAGAAAGCCGAGATCTGAGGATCACACTTCAAAGCCAGCCCAGGCAGGAAAGTCCATGAGACTCTTATCTCCAATAAACCACTAGAAAACTGGAAGTGGCGCTGGGGCTCAAGCCATAGAGCACTGGCCTTGAACTGAAGAGTGCGGGGACAGCGACCAGGCCCAGAGTTCAAGCTCATGACCGACCAAAAAAAACCCCAAACATTTCTGCTCTTTTGGGACTGGCTTTCCATTTACTTATGCACTGGGCAAACATGATCAAACGACATTGTACTCACAATGTTTAAGTACATTCTGTGTTATCCTAAGAGATAAAGGAAAGCCCAGCATAAAAGAAAGAAAAAATCACCCTGGGAAAAACAGCACCACTCTGAGGCTCTCAGGAAGCAGACACTCAGGGGCCAGGTGTTTTTATTACAGACACGTCAAACCTCTCTGCTGGGACATGAACAACATTTCTAGGGGAACCCCAGAAATCAGTGCTGCGGGATTTTGGTACCATTTCAACCTGTGCCCTTCTCTTCACCTTCGACAGCAATGGATGTGCTAAATGTCTTGATAGAGAAGGTCGTATTTGGGGATATTCTTGGGATCAATAGGACTTTGGACAATAAGTTTCCCCCTCATTGCTCCCCGATAGATTACTTCAACCAAATCTATGAAGTCTTGTTTAGTTTTGAAACTTCCCACAAACTTAGTATGATCCGGAGACCTAGACAGCACAGAAAAGAAAGTGTCCTCAGAATTGTTCCCAATTACATGTCAAAGATTTGCAGGATAAACAAATAGCTCTGTTAGTTTCTTCTTGCCTGTGAAACTTTCCATATTCACTCATTTGATTTTCCCACTTGATAAACAATACATGACTAAGATCAGTGCTGGAAGCCACTAAAATCAAAGCCCTGATGTGTGAAGAATTCATTTATTCACTTTGTAAATCACTCTTCTGTAGAACTGGAGTTATGGTGGGCAAAGTTTGGCATCACTGTGCACGGCCATTAACTAGTTTCAGTATCCTAAGTTCTTGCCATATTTTCTTAAGAGAAAAATAAAACCACCAGCAAGGCAAGGGGTCATCTTTTAGTGTATATCCTTATGTGATTTGTACATTCACTTGTGTGTATTCATAATAATAGAGTATCTTAAACTGTTTAGTATAGTGCTTTTCTTCAAAATCATTAAATGTACATCTATACTTGAACCTTAGTACTGCCAAAACAACAAATAAGACAAACCAAAACAAAAAGGACCCTTCAAAAGAAACAACCAAAAATCAAAAGCTATCATATGTACAGCATTACATACAATTCCTGGAAATACAAGTACTAGTTAAAAGGTCACACACTTTTAAGGCATAAGTTAACCTTTAACAAAGCCATTATAAAGCTAATATATTAGCTCTGTTCCAGGTCAATGAACAGGTCTAAAAACAATTTAAAACAGACACCAGTTAGCTAGCTTTCAAACAGAGAATGAAAAAGCAGGTACACTAGAGTTAAGAAAGTACTAGAATTACTAAAAATGACTAGAAATTAGTAGAATTATGGCTGCATTCAATAAAATTCATCATTGAGATGTGGGAAGAATAGAGTGGAAGGCATTAAAGAATTTACATTGCTTATTTGGACAGGCCTGTTCAAGAATGACTTAAAAGGTCTATAAGCAGTGCAAGATACTTGGCAAGAGAGAAATTAATCTTTATTTGCTATTTAGGTTTTAGAAATGCCACTTGTTTGTCCCAAACATTTAAGAACTATATATTAGCCAGGTGCCAGTGGCTCTCACCTGTAATCCTAGCTACTCAGGAGGCTGATATCTGAGGATCACAGTTCAAAGCCAGCCCAGGCAGTAAAGTCTGCGAGACTCTTATCTCCAATAAACCACTAGAAAACCAGAAGTGGCGCTGTGGCTCAAGCAGTAGAGCCCTAGCCTTGAGCTGAAGAGTGCAGGGACAGCGCCCAAACCCAGAGTTCAAGCCCCACCACGACCAAAAAACAAAAACAGAAAAACAAAACATATATTTTTTCGAGTAGAATACTGACAAATATTTTATATCAAATTCTTAGCTAATAGTTTTTATTTTATATGGAGGCTAGTGCTTCACAGACTATATTGATCTTTCATATTTCAGTTGGAAATTATAACATACCAATCATGCCTAAAACAGTAATTCTTTACTACACTTCCACATAAAAAGAATGCATCAATTGAAGAGACAGTACTAACCAATCAAGACTCACAAAGCCAGCACCAAAATCAAATAGTTTAGCCACCAAATCTGCTTTGATAAAGAAAAATTTAATGATAGCTATAACTCCAAAGTTAACTTCACTTACCCATAATCCACTTTCATATGCTGTCCGTTGAAGAAAAACACAGTAGAGGGAATATAACTGATGTCAAAATACTGTGTATAAACCGGAGTGTGGTCCACATCTACCAGGTATATAGCAGCCATTTTACTTAGGTCAGAAGAGGTCTTAGAAAGCTGTGCAAAAGAGATGGAGGTTACAATATGAGACAGCTGGTTGGGTGTGGTGGTGCATTCTTGTAATTCCAAAATTTGGGAGACTGAGGTAGGATGATCATTGCTTTTGAGGCCAGCTGGTTACATAGCAAGATATGCCCCACTCCTTGCCCTCCAACTAAGCAAATCTTCCAAACGTTACGAGTCAGTGTTTCTTTTGTGAAACTTTTTACTACAATAGGGTATTTTGTTTGAGAAAATTTCTGAACCAGGAATCTTAGCCCTTTTGGTTCCACATTAGACAATATGTAGCCTTATTGTTCAAAAGCTGAAGTTGATAGGGCTAAGAAAATGTCCTGAGGAAATTAGGCTTTTTCCTTTTATTTTCTGACCATGTTTGATTGTTGCTATAAATTTGTTCATACTCATTTAAATGGACTGTGGGGTACAGCATAGTGCTAAAACACTTGTCTAGCATGCACAAAGTTCCATCCTCCACACTGAAAAAAGGCAAACTCAAATCCAACACTTAAAATAATTGAGAAATATGTAATGAAGATACGGGGAATTCTCCCAAGTCTCTTTCCCCTTGGAAATGATCATTATAACAGCAAATGCTTACATCAACTTCCTATGATCTAACATTTTATGCTTTTTAATAGTTAATCCTGACCATGGTCTTGTGAGGTATGGCCTGTTAGGAGTCCCCATTTGACAGATGAGGAAACTGAGGCACATTAAGGTTAAATAACCTGGCTTTAGGCAACACTTGGGGGTGTGACTGGGATTTGAATTTTCACAGCTTGTCTTCAAGAATCTTTATATCCCCCCACCTCTTTTTTTTTTGCAATGCTGGTAATCAAACCATTACATATTCATTTTAAAGCATACAATGAAGATTCTTACACCAGACACCCACAGTTGATAACAGCAATAGAAATGGTGGGAAGTTTGCATTCTTGGTTTAGTCTCTGTCAATGATATACAGGGATAAAACTATCCCATAATTTTCCTCCTAACCCTAGTATGAAGATGTGCTGTGAAATCAGAAGTTGCTACCAGGTACATTCTAGAAGCCAAAGTACTTGAGTTGCAATGTAAAATTCATACATCTGATAAGACTGGGAAGTTCTTTAACCTCCCATACATTTACTTTTGCCATTGGGAAATGGGGCTATGGTTGTAAACAAGAAAGTGTTCAGACACTTGGTAATAATGTTTTCTCCCCTTTCACTGACTTGTCAGCAAGTTTTTTTTTTCATCTTTTGAAATATAGTTTCCCTAGGTAGACTGGTATGGAAATCACATTCTTTCTGCCTCAGCCTCCTGAGTAATACAGGATTTACAGGTGTGTGCTGCTATGCTTGGCTCAGCGAAAGTGAACTGCTATTGGAAGGCCAATTGGAAAGATGAGCATAATGGATTTAGAGATTCAGCTCAGGTCGGCCACAATCAGTTCTTAGTGAGGTTGTACTAATGAATGAAGAGCAACACCACATCCTATCTGCTACTTGTCAAGTGCTTTGTAGACGCTGAAATAAGAATACTGATTTTTTTCATATTAAAAAACTATTTATTAAAAATATTTACTTACAATATCATCTAGCTGTAGACAGACAGGATCCTCATCTCTCCCAAACCTGAGAACTAGCACCTTTTCCGCAGTACTCTTTATTGCCTGGTCTACTTCCCTTTTGCTAGTCAGTTTGGGCAACAGGAAGCTCATCGTGAAAGAATCCGAATGTAATCACTACTGTTAATCCTGAAATGAAGCTTCAGTGTTTACATGCAGTTAAATGCACGAATCTTTTTCCTTTTTTTCTATTGTGGGCTTGAACTCAGGGCCTGGGCCCTATCTCTGAGTTTTTTTGCTCAAGGCTAGCACTCTAGTCACTTAGAGTCACAGTGCCACTTCTGGTTTGCTGGTAGTCAATCAGAGATAAGAGTCTCACAGACTTTCCTGCCCGGGCTGGAACCGTGATCTTCAGATCTCAGCCTCCAGAGTAGCTAGGAATACAGGTGTGAGACAACGATACCCGGTGAATCCTAATTAAAAAAAAAAAATCTTTTTTAGAGTATGTAATGTATCCAAGAGAAACACAGATATTTGTTTTCAAGAGAAACATAGATATTTGCGAAGTTCTTTGACCAAAGTGCTTATTACTGAAGGTACCCAAGGGAGACGCTACTGAAATACTGGATATTTCTCATTTCTTTTTCTATGCACTTACTTTTTTCTTTTTTTGTTTGTTGTGGGGTCTGGACTCTGGGCCTGGGCGCTGTCCCTCAGCTCTTCAGCTCAAGGCGAGCGCTCTACCACTTTTGAGCCACAGTGCCACTTCCGGCTTTATCTGCTTATGTGGGTGGTGCCGAGGAATCGAACCCAGGGCCTCATGCATGCGAGGCAAGCATGTACCACCGAGCCACCTTCCTAGCCCCTTTTATGCACTTTTTGAGTCATAAATCACACTGTGAATACGCCTATTATTATTAATAATAATAATAAAAACCATAGAGGCAGTGAGAACGTTTCTGCAACAAGTTAGACTTCGGCTGACAGGAGGGACTTATCCTGAGCGGCCAGGATCACAGGCGTGAGCCGCCAGCGCCCGACGAGACGGGTCATTTATTCATGTCGGGCAACGTGTCCACACTTCCCCCAAAAGTCCCCAATAAACATACTTGTGCCGGCGGCCGGACTCCAGGGCCGACGCTCGCCAGGCCGCCTGCACGTCAGGGCCCTCGGTCAGCCCGGGCTTCTCCTGCCTCAAGCCGGGCGGAGACCTGAGCTCGAAGTAACGCCAAGCGCTGCCTAGCAACTCCCGTTGGACCACTACGAGGCAGCGGAGCAGAAATGGCGATGCACAGCCCCTCCAAAACAAGCCTCAGACAGCAGCTCCGGCACTGCCCGCAAGGCCGAGCTCACTTTCAGCAACCGCCACTTTTGCCGGGCTCTGGCCGGAAGTTGTGTCGCCACTTCCGCCCTTAGTAAACATGGCCGACGCCTTCCTTCCGCTCCCACCTACAGAGACTGGAGGCGGAGTCTCGTCTCTATAGATTGTGATTGGCCGTCAGGAGACCCGGAAGTGCCTCGGATCGGGGCAAGGGCTTCCAGAGGAAGGAGCGCTCTTTACTTTGAAAGCCTGTTGGCGTTCTACTCCACGTTGAGATCCCGGAGCTGTGTCTCGGGCTGCCCTCGATGGTATCCCTGGCTGGGTAGAGGGGCTCGCGCAGAGCACCATGGGACAATAATGGCCGCTCTCAGTCCGCGGAATTTAGCTCTTTGAGGCCTTCTGATCGAAGGGTTGCGGCGCTGGCGCCTCCCCATCCTGGCTAGAAGGGTTCCAAGAGTTGCGCTGGGCGAGGTGAGTGTCTCTTCTTCCCCTCCGACCCGCCCTTCGCCAGGCACGGCGGCTCCAGGCGGCGGGCATCCGGCCCCGACCCAGGTTTGGGAAGTTTCTCTTGTCCTTGTCGTCCAACTTGCCGTCCTCGCCCGGGCGAGGCTGCGCCCACCCCGCCTGCTCCGGCCCGGCCCCGGGCGGCCCCGCTGAGGTCCGGGGGTGCCGGCCGCGGTGGCCCCTCGTTTGGGGCCTGCTCTAGCCGGTTCCCGGGTAGTTGCTGAGCCTTCCTGGGCTCGCGGATCTTAAACAGCTCTCTGTACGGGGAGATGCGGTGGATGATCTGCAGTAGAATGTGAGCTCCCCGAGAGCTGGAATCTGTCCACTTTGTTCTTTATCCCTGTTACCACCAAGAACAGCGACTCGCACGAGAGGCAGTTAGTGAGTAGTTGCGGGCCGGGTACCTCCAGATGTTTCTCCTCTCCTCACCATCTCCTCCCACTACCCCGTGGTCTCTTTTTGCCACGAACCTTTTCTCTAGAATGTGAATCTGGCCCCTGGACTCTTGATTTGTTCGCTTCAGCAGCCGGTTGATTTCTGCCAGAGAAAATCTCCTTGTTCGGTGTTACAGTTATCTTTTCATGTTGCCTCTAGAAATGTTTGACTTCTTGTTCTCCTTTCATAAAGTTAAAAAGTATTCATTTGTGTATTCACTAAACGTGTATGATAGTCTACGCACTGGCCTGTAACTGAACAAAGCAGACAAGATTCTCTCATTTGCATGGAATAGCATTCTAGGGATACAGTTCCTACTTTAGTTGGCTGCGGAGGACTGTCTATAATTCTGTTGGCTTGCCTGGATTTCCTCATATGCTGGAAATCACCAGAATGCAGCTTTTTCTTTTTACTCTTCTGCCAGATGACATTTTAAAATTCTTGGTTCCCCCCCCCCCCACATTAATATTGTTTGCAGTACTCTCCTGTAGAGCCGCATATGCAAATTAAAGCTTAGTAGAAAGGTGTGGATTCCAGAGGCATCCTGCTCCTCAGCAGTTCATTTGCTTCACAGTATTGGTGAGATGAAGGAATTAGCCAAGTGTTCAGCAGAGGGCTTACTTATCACCTACAAGTAGGTGTAGACAGTAAAGAGGTTTGTGTTACAATTTGAACTCTACAAAGTCTTCACTCTGAAGTTATTTTTGGAAGCATTTTTGTCTTTGGATTCCTCATAGATACTTTTTGGCGAACATGATTGTCATTCTATTGATTTTGTGAAGTATTTTTTTTAAAGCTAACAAAACACAACTGGTCCAAATAAACCACTAAGGTGTGTACAATAAAGATTATAGCCTTGTCTACCTACATTATTACTCAGCTGGTTTAAAAGGAGGAAGGGATAGAAACTGATTGTATAGCAACCCAGTCAGTATATAGGAGCATGGCAAATAAATATCATAATGACATCTATGTAACCACCTGTGGCTACAGAGTGCTTTCACAAAACACTTTTCCTGTTTGAGTTTCATAATTATTCTATGGATTAGAAAAAGCGAAAATGATTCCCATTTTACAGGTATTAAAATTATGGTTAGCCAAAACTTAAATTGCTTAGCACTACAGAAGTAGAAAATATCATGAGCCTAGATTTCTTTTTTCTTTTTCTTTTTTGAGCTCAGGTCCTTGCACTTGCCTAGCTGGTGTTCTACTGCTTGAGCTACATCAGTAGTCTTTTTTTTTTCTTTCTTATTTTTCATGTTGAGTCTTGTGTTTTTGCCTGGGGCTAGCCTTAGACTCTATCCTTCTACCTATGGCTGGTGCCTGTGATCTCATGGTGTACCACCACACGTGGCTTATGGACCAAAATGAAGTTTGACTTTTTACCTAGGCTAATCTGGAGCCAGAGATCCTTCTGAACTCTTTTTCCTGAATAGCTAAGATTATATATAGGCATGAGCCATTACTCCAACCCCTCTCCCCCTCCCCCCACTTTTAGGCAAGTTTTCACTATGAAGCACAGGCTGCTTTTAACTTGAGGTCCTCCTGATTCATCCTGCCAAGTGCTAGAATGACTTAAGAGCCTGGATTCTAAGTTTTAAAGGTGTTTTCTTTTTTAATTTTAAATCTTGTTTCCCTAATACTTCCTTTTTAGATGCCCATTATACTCTGGGATGTAGCCCCTGTGAGTTCTTTGCTTGCTTGGATGATTTGCTTTTGGATTCTAGTGTTTGATGTGTGTGTCTATTTGTGTCTTTGCTGTTTGTTGGAGTGGGAGTCAGAAGGTCTCTTGAGATTGTGAGTGACTTGAGGGAAAGGTCTTGGCAAGAGCAGCAAAAGCAGTCTTGGTATTGATGTGAGGGAGATAAGGATTGATCATCTAAATATACCTATAATTATAGTTATTCTGGGAAATGGCAAAGCTGAGGCTTCTCTTGTGTCTATTGTCAAACAGTCTGCCTGCCTTCCAGAGGAATCCCAGAGCCTGTGATGGAGGATACCAGCGAGGATGCCTCCATCCATCGGTTAGAAGGTACTGACCTGGACTCTCAGGTTGGCGGTCTCATTTGTAAGACCAAGAGTGCAGCCAGTGAGCAGCATGTCTTCAAAGCTCCTGCTCCTCGCCCTTCATTGCTGGGACTGGACTTGCTGGCTTCTTTGAAACGAAGGGAGCGAGAGGAAAAGGATGATGGGGAAGATAAGAAGAAGTCCAGAGTCTCTTCATACAAGGACTGGGAGGAGAGCAAGGATGATCAGAAGGAAGCTGAGGAGGAAGGTGATGAGCAGGCTGGCCGAAGTAGCCGGAAAGATAGGTAACGGCTGTTGGGTAGGCTGGCCCAAAAAGACAGTAAAAAAAAAAAAATGGAGGCCAGTAAATAACAGGCCACATTTCTTTCCCAGCGTTCTCGCTGGCCACTTAGAACTTCATGATTTTGTTAATTCTGTAATGTTGACAATAGCAAAGAATTGGTGTTTTCAGATTTGTGGGGACAATTCAAAGCCAATTAACAAGTAGATAGTGGAGGTCAGAAATCCTTTGGGTTGTTGCTTCCTGTAAGTCTGAAGCATCAGGACGTGTGGGAAAAGGCAGGTCACTTTTTGGCCCAGCTGGATGTCTGGGGCAAATGTGTTATCTTTTGGAGGCCACTTACCAATTGGTCTCTCTGTTTCAGGCATTACCGATCTGCTCGGGTAGAGACTCCATCCCATCCTGGGGGTGTGAGTGAAGAATTTTGGGAACGAAGTCGGCAGAGAGAGAGAGAGCGTCGGGAACATGGTGTCTATGCCTCATCCAAAGAAGAAAAAGATCGGAAGAAAGAGAAATCACGTGACAGAGACTATGACCGCAAGAGAGACAGAGGTAAACTGTCAGCCATAGTTCCTGTGGCCTGTTCACGTTTGAATAAACTTGCTAGCCCTTTCCCTGTTGTAGGAACTTTAATAAGGACAGTTGGGGAATTCTGTTTGCATGATGTCCACCTGAGCAGTTCTTAATTCTGTTAGGATTTAAGAAAAGAACTGTCACTTGTAACAGCTGCTTGACTTGAGTGTTTTATTATGAAAATTGGTGAATAAGGAAATAAGGAGTAATGCATATAAGAAACCAAAGTTTACAGTAGGGTTGATTCTAGATAAAGGAGGGTAGTATGGAGAAAAGCTAGACTGATGGGCTTTGCTCATTACTGTTTATAGTTTTTAGGCTTATGACTATTACAAAACATTATTGACTTGTAACTATTCTTTTTTGAATTCTTACAGGAAAATGTTACTGTAAGTTTCAATCTTTTTAGGCAGTAGCTATTTTTCCCCTTGAGAGAATAGGACTGTGAGTTTCAGGAGCCCCTGATTGGCATTAGAGCAGTGCAAGTGGTACCTGTGAATGATTTAGAGGGGGTGGTTCCTTCCTCAAGTGTGTAGGTGATGTGTGCTGGGATGAGACACGGGGCTCTAAGCTCTGCATGTGACTTCACAGATGAGCGGGATAGAAGTCGGCACAGCAGCAGATCAGAACGCGAGGGAGGCTCAGAACGCAGCAGCAGAAGAAATGAACCTGAGAGCCCTCGACACAGGCCCAAAGGTAGATGCAGCTTTCGGTGGTGTATGCTGGTGGGCAGAGTGAGTGGCTTCCATCCTCAGTGGGGTGCGAGGGTAGTGAGTGGGCAGGCCAGCTCTGCCACAAACCTCTGGATCATCAGGCTGTGAGCTGGGAGGCTTTGAGTCAGCGCCATCCCTCTGTGTCTGTTGAGGTAGTTGTGCTTTTGTTTAGGTGGTGATAAACTGCTCAATGTCTAGATTTCCAAATGGTGGGAAAGAATAGACAGGTGGGGATGCAAGAAGGGTTTATTAAAGAGCTATTTAAGATAGATATATGTGCAGAGAGAAACTGAATATTCCTTAAAACGTTGATACAGACACAGAAAGCTGGACCTTTAAGTTCAGATATTGGGCAATGTTGTCAAAAGCATGGTATCCCCTTACAAATCAGGGCAGGGTTGTAGACAGTGAAAGGAGGTGGGAGGTTTGGTTGCCTCGGCTGCTGCTTTTGAGGCCACATCTGGGCATAATGGATGTTTCCTGCGGATGTTCTTTCATGGCTGCAGACGCAGCTACCCCATCAAGGTCTACTTGGGAGGAGGAGGACAGTGGCTATGGCTCCTCAAGGCGCTCTCAGTGGGAGTCACCCTCCCCAACGCCTTCCTATCGTGACTCTGAGCGGAGCCATCGGCCGTCCACTCGAGATCGGGATAGGTGAGTGGGAGAGGAGCGGGCAGGGGAGCCATTGGCAGCCAGGGAACATGGCTTCTGAGTGACTGCTGAACCCTGCTCCCCAGGTCTGTGAGGAGCAAGTACTCGGATGACACACCTCTGCCCACTCCTTCCTACAAGTACAACGAGTGGGCTGATGACAGAAGACACCTGGGGTCCACCCCGCGTCTGTCCCGGGGCCGAGGTAAGGCCTGGTGGGTAGATGGCAGAAGAGAAGTTCGGCTCACATGAGGCTGGGGCTTTTGCAGCTTTCTTGGTGGTCCCAGGGGATAAACTGGAGGTCACGTGGACTGAACCTGCGTCTTCTGTCTTCCAGGAAGACGAGAGGATGGTGAAGAAGGGATTTCATTTGACACAGAAGAGGAGCGGCAGCAGTGGGAGGATGACCAGAGGGTAAAGGCGGCATCTTTGGAGGGGCTAAATGACAGGAGCTTGCTAGTCCTAGGAACATGGTAAAAAGAAGTGTTAGATCCCAGGAGCCCCAAGTGACCTTCCAGCTGGACCAGACATTGAAGGAAGTGGGTGATGCTGTTCTGTCCAAAGCCCTGGAATCACAGGAGCACAGGGTGCACCCTGGAGCTTCCCTCCTGATTCAGTGGGAACCATCTAACTGCTATGATGTGGTGGTGCCACCTTGTGGTGGATCTAAGTACTCTTACTGTGTGCTGCCATGGAAGGGCTTTTTCCTCTTAGGGGCTTTTCCTGTACCCCTCATGAGGGTTGTTCTACTGCCCCTATGACTTGTCAAGTATCTACTCTCTGGCTGGGTCTCATGCAAAACTTGGCCTATCGTTCTTGTTGCTTTGTCTCATGCCCTGCAGCAAGCTGACCGAGACTGGTACATGATGGATGAGGGCTACGATGAGTTCCACAACCCCTTGGCATACTCCTCTGAGGACTATGTGAGGCGGCGGGAGCAGCATCTGCATAAACAGAAGCAGAAGCGCATCTCAGCCCAGCGGAGGCAGATCAATGAGGTGAGTCTGTAGGTTCAGCGTGGAGTTGGGATGTGGGCTAATAGCAGTGGTCTTGTCAAGTAGTGACAGTCTAGCTGGCCTCTGGGCAGGAGGAGGGGGTCAGTTAGGGCCCTCTAGGCAGCTTTTGAACCTTTGGAAAGCCTAGCTTCATGCTCTCCGATGAGCAGTGTGCTCCCCGAGGGACACTAGATGGGAGTGGGCATGGTAGCACTTGCCTCTGGTCAGCATTTTTGTCTCTCTCTTTTTTTTTTTGTTGGTTGTGGGGCTTGAACTCTGGGCCTGCGCTCTTCAGCTCAAGGCAAGTGCTCTACAACTTGAGCCACAGCGCCACTTCTGGTTTTCTGGTGGTTTATTGGAGATAGTCTTAACAACTTTCCTGCCCAGGCTGGCTTTGAACCACAATCCTCAGATCTCAGCCTCCTGAGTAGCTAGGATTACAGGTGTGAGTCACCAGCACCGGGGCATTGTTTTATCTCTTTGAGTAGGGGTAGGGACAGTTGCTCACTCATGGGGCTAGCTAGAGGTTCTGACTTAGATCTAAGGTGCTGCTTCTCAGAACAAAGCGTTCAGGTGCTTGGGCTTCAGTACTCTGGCTGATCTGCAGGGTAGAGGGACCTATGACACCTCTTGGTGAATCTCGAGGTGTAGTCTAAGTATGGCCTCCCCCACTAGGATAACGAGCGCTGGGAGACGAACCGCATGCTCACCAGCGGGGTGGTCCATCGGCTGGAGGTGGATGAGGACTTTGAAGAGGATAACGCGGCCAAAGTGCATCTGATGGTGCACAACCTGGTACCTCCTTTCCTGGATGGGCGGATCGTCTTCACCAAGCAGGTGCGGCCACTGTGGCCAGACTGACGTAAGGGAGGGAGGCCGACGGGAAAGGGGAAGCAGCTGCGGAATCCCCCTGATTTATGAGGGCTGTTGTGAAATGGGCCTTCATGTTGGTCTCAGTGACCAGTGTCAGGGGGAATTTCTCTTTTTCCTCTAATTCCTCCAGCCAGAACCTGTGATTCCAGTCAAGGATGCCACTTCCGACCTGGCTATTATTGCGCGAAAAGGAAGTCAGACAGTACGGAAGCACAGGGAGCAAAAGGAGCGGAAAAAGGTCGGTCCCTCTTCACCTAGTGCTGGGAAGTGTGTGCAGTTTCCTTTAAAAATCTTCCCAGATTACTCCCATGGGAAGTTGGAGGATGCACTTGGCACAAGGACCGGTCATGTGTCCCTCCACTTGGTCCTTAGTTCAGATAGCCACAGGCCTGGTATCTGGGGCGTCATGTGTCCCTCCACTTGGTCCTTAGTTCAGATAAGCCACAGGCCTGGTGTCTGGGGCGTGAGGTTTGGGTGGTATGGTGTTCCCAGAGCCACGCACCTGCTAGACGAAGCCTCTTCCCACTGCCCAGTCACGTCACAGGATAGGACAGACTTTGCTCGTCTCCTTCAGGCGCAGCACAAACACTGGGAACTGGCTGGGACCAAACTGGGGGATATAATGGGCGTCAAAAAAGAAGAAGAGCCAGATAAAGCTCTGTCAGAAGATGGGAAGGTGGACTACAGGTGGGTGCTCTCTGTCTGAAGCTCATGGCTTAGGAAGAGCAAAATGATGTCTCTGTGAATCTTTCGGTTTCCCGTGATCCCCTCCTCCTCTCTTTGGCTAGCTTCAGCTTTCCCAGATATTTCTACTGCCATCACTGCCATGGTTGCTGAGCTGCTTCCGTGTCTGATGGTGATAGGAATAGAATGAGGCTCAGAGAGGTTAAGTACTGTTCTTGAGGTCACCCAGCTAGTGAGTGGTCTGGCTTCAGAGCCCACACTCTTGGCACCAGCACCTTTCCAGATACTCAGTGTGGGAAGGTGTGGGTTTTGCGCCTTTAGTCAGATTTCAGAAGTACTATTTTTAACAGAGGTTCTCAAATTGGAAGGGCTATCTCACAAGGCAGTGATTTCTCTGTTCATAGAGGTGTTAAGCAGATGTTGGATTCCTGCTTGTTGGGGTTTCCTGTGTTGGGTAGCTGCCAGGTTCCACAGTCTTCAGAATTCCTCTCCTTTGCTCTCCTATCCCATTGAGTTAATAATTCTCTGCGAGAAGTTGGTAGGATTGATCAATCCTGTTCATCTCTGGGTAGTTTAATCCCTTAGTTATCAGCTGGTGGGTGTCTGAGAAGACTAGGTGGAGGGAGGGTGGGGGTCTGTGAGGGAGGAAGTGTTCATGGGGGCAGGTGGTTAGCAGGTCCTGTGGACTTGAGCTGGGAAAGGGCCCTAGCACTGCTGGATCTTGGGATATGTCTGTGAGTTAAGCATCGAGTACTTTTTGTAAACACCCAGTCGGCAGGTGACCATTAAGGAAGTGTGCTAACAGTTCTTTGAAATGGAGCCTTTTGGATTGTGCCAAGAAGAGGGAGGAAGTTTGGCCCATGTTTTGTGCTCTGCAGCGGGCACTCTTAGGAGACCCATTCGGTAGCTCTTACCCGCAGTGTTCTCTACAAGTTAGTGGTTGATTTCAGCTCCTCTTCTGGTCACACTGTTAACAACAGAGGGTTTGCCCACTTGATCAGCAGTACCCCCTCTGATGCTGTGTGGAGTTGTGACTCTGGGCAGTGGCATGGGCTTTGATGTCGTGTCAGAGCTGTTTTCATTGCTGAGGGCAGGAAGAAGGGAAGCGCGTGTCATCAGGAGGGACAGTGTGGGAAGTTATACCTGGTGCTTAGGCTGCTGTGTTTCCTCAGGACAGAGCAGAAGTTTGCAGATCACATGAAGAAAAAGAGCGAAGCCAGCAGTGAGTTTGCAAAAAAGAAATCGATCCTGGAGCAGAGGCAGTACCTGCCGATCTTTGCCGTGCAGCAAGAGCTCCTCACTATCATTAGGTAATGTCACCCATGCCCAGGAGTCCCCAGAGTCAAAGTATCTGTCCTTTCTTCTGTGTTTCCTCAGGAACTCAGAGGTTTGAACTTAGGACTTTGTGCTTGCTAGGGAGCCCTTCTGGCTGTTCATTTATTATTATTATTATTACTATTACTACTACTATCGTTATTATTATTTTGACATAGGGTCTTGCTTGCGTGACCTGTGCCATGATCCTTCTTGTTACACTTCCTACCATAGCTGAGATGGCAGGCACATAATCATGACCAGCTTTCTATGAGAGATGGGAGCTCATGATCTTTTTTTTTTTTTTTTTTGGGGTCCGGTCGTGGGGCCTGAACTCTGGGCCTGGGCACTGTCCCTCAGCTCTTCAGCTCAAGGCTAGCGCTCTACCACTTGAGCCACAGTGCCACTTCCGGCTTTTTTCTTTTTGCTTATGTGGTGCTGAGGAATTGAACCCAAGGCCTCATGCATGCAAGGCAAGCGCTCTACCACTGAGCCACCTTCCCAGCCCCCCCCCCTTTTTTTTTTTTAACCCAGGCTTTCCTGGAACCACAGTCCTTCTCTCAGCCTCCTGAGTAGCTGGGATTACAGGCATGAGCTTCTTTTGTGTATTCCATCTGATGTAGAAGGAGCACAATTTTTTTCCTTTACTGTTGTTCTGTGCTACACTACATAAAATGTCATCATTTTGCTTTAGCATACCTGCTTAAATCTTTCTACGTTTCAGGCATGAGAGCACACAGCTCCCTGAGAGACTGTTTTCCCAGTGAAATACTCCTCTAAGCAAGCATGCTCCTTGGCAAGCTATGCATGGGGACATGAGGTAGCAGAGGGTCCTCGGGCTTTTCTTGTTGGCCTTCCACTCATCCCTCTGTCTGCTCTTTCTTGTAGAGACAACAGCATTGTGATCGTGGTCGGGGAGACAGGGAGTGGCAAGACCACTCAGCTGACCCAGTACTTGCATGAAGATGGTTACACGGACTACGGGATGATTGGCTGCACCCAGCCCCGGCGTGTGGCTGCCATGTCAGTGGCCAAGAGAGTCAGTGAAGAGATGGGGGGAAACCTTGGCGAAGAGGTGAGGGGAATGCAAGAGCTGAGTCAAGCCAATTGTCTGCTCATTTGTGTTGGAGGATGTGATTTGCTTTGGCCTCGATGCTAGTGTGGGCTGTGCTGGCACTGAAGGGGGGGTGGGATCGGGCAGGGCTTCTGAGCCATGTCTCTGACCTCCAGGTGGGTTATGCCATTCGTTTTGAAGACTGCACTTCAGAAAACACCTTGATCAAATACATGACTGATGGGATTCTGCTCCGTGAGTCCCTCCGGGAGGCTGACCTGGATCACTACAGTGCCATCATTATGGACGAGGCCCACGAGCGCTCCCTCAACACGGATGTGCTTTTTGGGCTGCTCCGGGAGGTGAGGGCTATGGGGGCAGTCCCTTTGCATCTACCAAGCTTTAACCCTCCATGTAATGCCAGTAGCCAGTGGCTGAAGGTTTCCAACTGGGCGGGGCCTGGTAGGGGGCTGTGGCAGGCCAGCTCTGCCTTGGAGCCCAGCTTGCTTGGCCCAGCCCTGCTGTCATAGTTTACCTTGCTCTTGCTCAGCTGAGTGACTGAGTTTTCTTGACCATGGCTCCATCACTCAATCTTTAAGATGGTTGAATCCAGTGATGTTAATCTGTCAGCTCTGGCTTCTGTTTTATTGTGGGGGTTTGAGGTGGTGAGGATGATACTGATGATTGGAGGTGGAGCCAAGGGTCCCCAAACCCATGGGACCTTCTGCACGATCTGTCTGCCAGGTGGTGGCTCGGCGCTCAGACCTGAAGCTGATTGTCACGTCAGCCACTATGGATGCAGAGAAGTTTGCTGCCTTTTTTGGCAATGTTCCCATCTTCCACATCCCTGGCCGTACCTTCCCTGTAGACATTCTCTTCAGCAAGGTACTGAGGCCTCTGTTCTTTGGATTGACCCATCATGCCATGACTTCTCCAACGAGAAGCCAGCTAGCTGGGTGGGGTACCGAGTTGGGGAAGAGTTGGTGGGTGCCATGGGGCTGTGGGGGTATTACTTTGCTTGCTTCTATGGAGCTGAAGTATGGCTAGGGCCAAAAGGCACTGGGGCTTCCAGGTAGGCCCATCCACCAGTGAGTGGTGTGTGGCTTCCCCAAGGGACGCCTAGCCTGTGCTGTGAATTCATGCTTCTAAGAAGCTCTCCCCTGTTGGTGTTAGACCCCGCAGGAGGATTATGTGGAGGCTGCAGTGAAGCAGTCCTTGCAAGTGCACCTGTCGGGGGCCCCTGGGGACATCCTCATCTTCATGCCTGGCCAAGAGGACATCGAGGTGCGTTCCGTGGTCACCCCAGGGATGAGCAAGGTCCCGTCCATATGGGGCTCAGGAGTCTTATGGCTTTTCCCCATTCCTTCAGGTGACCTCAGACCAGATTGTGGAACACCTGGAGGAACTGGAGAACGCACCTGCCCTGGCCGTGCTGCCCATCTACTCGCAGCTGCCTTCTGACCTGCAAGCCAAAATCTTCCAGAAGGTGTGACACGGGAATGTCTGTTTTCAGTGTCTCCTGGTTTGCCCCAAAGGAGGGCACAAGCAGGGGCTGGAGGTTCCTTTTTTGGAAGGAGTGGTGGGAAGAGGGCTCCTTCCTCCCTGTGCAGCCTTTCTCTCCCGAGGACTCAGCTTCCCCTATGTGTCCTGCTGTTCCTAGGCTCCAGATGGTGTGCGGAAGTGTATTGTTGCCACTAACATTGCTGAGACGTCTCTCACTGTCGATGGCATCATGTTTGTTATTGATTCTGGTTATTGCAAATTAAAGGTAAGGAGAGGCACAGAAAATGGGCCCCAAGGTCTTCACCCAAAGCTAGTTCAGCTCAGCTCAGGGGCTGGGAAATCAGGTCCTGGTCTCTGCTCTAGAAGGAGAGGCACCTGGGAGTGGTGGCAGGCTAACATTTAGTGAGTACTGATTTTGTCATACACTTGATTCACTTACTCCTTCAGTAACTTGATGATGCAGGTAATTTAACTCTGTAAAGATTGCAGAGCTGCTGGGCGCTGGTGGCTCACGCCTGTAATCCTAGCTACTCAGGAGGCTGAGATTTGAGGACTCCGGTTCAAAGCCAGCTTGGGCAGGAAAGTTCATAAGACTCTTATCTACAATAAACCACTAGAAAACTAGAAGTGCTGCTGTGGCTGAAGTGGTAGAGTGCTCGCCTTGAGCTGAAGAGCTGAGGGACAGTGCCCAGGCCAGAGTTCAAGTCCCACGAACAACAACAACCAAAAGATTGCAGAGCTGATGGTCAAGGAGCAGGGAGGGGAGGGGGGTCTGGTTTTTTTTTTGGGGGGGGGTGGGGTTGGTTGTGGGGCTTGAAGTCTACGTGCTGTCCCTCAGCTCTTTAGCTCAAGGCTAGTGCTCTACCATTTTGAGCCACAGCATCACTTCTGGTTTTCTGGTGGTTAAGTGGAGATAAGAGTCTCATGGACTTTCCTGCCCGGGCTGGCTTTGAACCGTGATCCTCAGATCTCAGCCTTTTGAGTAGCTAGCATTATAGGCGTGAGCCACTGGCGCCCAGCTGGGTTTGTTCTTTCAGGGGTGCTTCCTGTTTCTCCCTTGGTCCATATTTAGCTCTATTCTGCCCCTCCTAGGTCTTCAACCCCAGGATTGGCATGGATGCCCTGCAGATCTACCCCATCAGCCAGGCCAATGCCAACCAGAGGTCAGGGCGAGCTGGCAGGACGGGCCCAGGTCAGTGTTTCAGGTAGGAGGCCGTGCTAGCTAGCCTGCTTACCGGGCAGTGCTGGGATTACTGAGTGTAAACCTAGGCTGGAGCATGCCTCACTGCAGCCGGCTCCCCAGCAGGAGCCGCTGGAAGGCTGCTCTTCGCTGGTGCTGCTGAGCAGGAGGCATAGCTTTTCTAGGGAGCATTGAGGCCCAAGGCTGACCTATAAGAATGAAGCTGCATTGGTGGATCAGTAATTGTAGCAGGCCAGCATTAGACAACAAATGACATTGTTGAATCTTCCTTAGTTTTACAACATTTTTTTTTTTTCTTTTGTGGTACTAGAGTTTGACTCAGGGCCTTCTGTTTGCTAGACAGGTGTTCTACCCTTGAGCCATGCTTCCAGTTCTGTTTTTTGCTGGTTATTTTTGAGGCCAGTTCTCACTTCCTGTCTAGGTGTGTGCCTGGGTGTGATCTGCCTGAATGGCTGGGATTACTGGCGTATGACAGTGTGTCCAGCTTTCTTGAGAAGCAGTCTCATGAGCTTTTTTTTTTTTTTGGGTCCGGTCGTGGGGCCTGAACTCTGGGTCTGGGCGCTGTCCCTCAGCTCTTCAGCTCAAGGCTAGCGCTCTACCACTTGAGCCACAGCGCCACTGCCGGCTTTTTTCTTTTTGCTTATGTGGTGCTGAGGAATCAAACCCAGGGCCTCGAGCATGCGAGGCAAGCGCTCTACCACTGAGCCACCTTCCCAGCCCCTCATGAGCTTTTTTATCGCATAGCCTCAAACCATGATCCTCTCAATCTCAGTTCCCAAGTAGCTATAATAGGTGTTAATTACTGGTATCTGGCTCTTTTTTTTTTTTTCTGATTTAAAAAATAGTGCATTCCTTGTAGAAACTCAGTAAGTACAGAAAGAAAACTGCTGCCACTCTGGCATTTGGAGGCTCTAGCAGAAGCGTTGGAAGCACGGGATTTTGAGCAGGCAGAAATGGGAGTGGGAGGTGGGGATAGAAAGTGCGCTATCTCCAGCCCTACAGCTCCCCTGTAGGACTAGTGCTGATACTCTGTTGTGTAGTCCCGTAGGCAGCCAGGCATTTGAATAGCCTGTAGACCACATTTATAATACTGTGCAAGCCCAGTACAACCAAAGACTTCTCCCTGGCAGGCTGTACACACAGAGTGCCTACAAAAACGAGCTCCTGACCACTACGGTGCCTGAGATCCAGAGGACCAACCTGGCCAATGTCGTGCTGCTGCTTAAGTCCCTTGGGGTGCAGGACCTGCTTCAGTTCCACTTCATGGACCCGCCCCCGGAGGACAACATGCTCAACTCCATGTATCAGCTGTGGATCCTCGGGGCCCTGGACAACACAGGTATGGCAGCTCCAGCAGCTGGTCGGGCATCAGGGGTCCTGGCATGTTGGCTTTTCTTTCTTTCTCTTGGGGTCCTATGCATGTCTGGGTTTGTTCTCTTCCAGGTGGTCTCACCTCCACTGGGCGGCTGATGGTAGAGTTTCCGCTGGACCCAGCTCTGTCCAAAATGCTCATCGTGTCCTGCGACATGGGCTGTAGTTCCGAGATCTTGCTCATTGTCTCCATGCTTTCGGTCCCTGCCATCTTCTACAGGCCCAAGGTGGGGAGGCAGGGGCAGTTCTGCAACTCGCAGGAGGTCTTGAGGGAGTGTTGGAGAGGGAAAGCTTTTGTTTGTCTGATACGGAAATGGAAATAGAATGGACGGCCAGAAACCCAGTTTCCAAGGCTTTCTTTTGTCTTGACAGTTGGGGGAGACAAAAGGGCAGGCTACAGCAGTGGTGTCCCTGGAAGGGTTTTGGAAATATGCGAGAGTATCTTTTGTCTTCTAGTATTTGGCTGTGTCTTATGAATGCTTTCTATTTCTTCTGTATGTTTTGAAAACACTGACGTGGTGGAAGGTTTGTGTGGACAGCTGTGCACCCCAGGACATGTGCTGTGCACCCCCCTGCCCAGGGTAAAGGTCCTTTTGCCCTTCCTAGGGTCGAGAGGAGGAGAGCGATCAAATACGGGAAAAGTTTGCCGTCCCCGAGAGTGATCACTTGACCTACCTGAACGTCTACCTGCAGTGGAAGAATAATAATTACTCCACGATCTGGTGCAATGACCACTTCATCCATGCCAAGGCCATGCGGAAGGTAGGGGCGGCATTTCGGATATGAGCAGGCGCCTGAAGGAGGGGGGCAGGAAGGAGGGGGAAGGAGACTCCACCGAGGCCTGTCTGTGTCCTGCTCTAGGTCCGGGAGGTCCGGGCCCAACTCAAAGACATCATGGTGCAGCAGCGGATGAGTCTGGCCTCGTGCGGCACTGACTGGGACATCGTCAGGAAGTGTATCTGCGCTGCCTATTTCCACCAGGCAGCCAAGCTCAAGGTGAGCCGGAAGCCCTGCGGAGCCCGGGTCCCTTCTGGCTATGGCACCTGTATGAGTCCCCTGTATGAGGTTAGTGGCCCCCCTAGGCGGCATGTTCTAATGTGGCTGCTTGTTGTACCTCTTCCTTAGGGAATTGGGGAGTATGTGAACATCCGCACGGGGATGCCCTGCCACTTGCACCCCACCAGCTCCCTCTTTGGAATGGGCTACACCCCGGACTACATAGTCTATCACGAGTTGGTCATGACCACCAAGGTGAGTCTTTGTAAGGTGCTCTCCCCTCCCTGCCTGTGCTGGCCTCGCAGGGTGAGGTGGAGGCCTTGTCACGTGGCTCTTCATTATGGGGCCGCTCTGGGAGGACACCGCTCCCTCCACTCCGGTGACCTCTCTCTCGCTGCCCTTCTGCCTGCAGGAGTACATGCAGTGCGTGACCGCCGTGGATGGAGAGTGGCTGGCAGAGCTGGGCCCCATGTTCTACAGCGTGAAGCAGGCCGGCAAATCACGGCAGGTAAGGGTCCTGCCTCCCTCGGAGGTAGCAGTGGATGGAATCGCTTTTTCCTCCATCTGCTATTGAAGACGTGCACTCACGTGACCCTCACTCGCCTCTCCAAACACAGAAGCTGGTACCCAGCTGTCCTGTCTGGGTCATGTCCTCCTCTCCTGCCCAGTGGCATGGATGGCTGAGCCCTTTTCGAACAACAACTAAAAGTTACTGCTTCAAATACTCATAAAAGGAGTAGAAACAGTGTAAATAAGCCACCTTAAATTTTTCTTCTATTCGTTGTAATTGCCAAATTCTATTAACCTTATTTTGATTATTCTTACTGCATTACATATGCAGCTTTTTCTCCTGTAAAGTTTTATCTCAGATACCATGTTATTTTATCTAGAAATGCTTGGTGTGTGTCTGTGTATTGTTAAAGTGTAACATTTATGTGATTATTACTCCCAACAGAATGAATCTTTTGTGTTATCTAAGTCTCTAACCCTTACTCAGCTTTCCTCATTTGTCTCAGAGATAACCTCTTGGTTTACTTTGACTGGAATCCAGATACTGCTGTTGGCTGTTGTGTGTTCATGGTCTCCTTCCAAAACAGGCTCTGTCCTTTCCCTTTCCCTTCCCTTTGTTGGGGCAATCATCATTTGTCCTGTAGAATAGTCCAGAGCATGTATTTATTTAGTCAGTTGCTTCCTCATGATAGTGTTTACCAAGTGCCTTTTGGTGGTGTACTCTTTGTAACTTAGTTAATTTAAAGGCTCGATGAGATTCCAGCCCAGGTGTGGTTTGTGTGTGGCACTGTGAACTTCCTTTTAGATGTCAGAAGGCTCTGTGAGGCTAGGTGGCTCTACTTGAGATGATGCTGACATGAGTTAGTTGTAGCCTTGGTGCTATCAGCCTGATCTTTTCCAAGTTTTCTGTTACTCCACTTTCTTAAGAGTATGGCATCCACCAATGAACATCAAATGCTCATATCTGTTATTTAGTGTTATTAAGTGTTGCTGGGCCTTTGCTTTCCTCCTCCTTAGCATAGTTGTTTACACACTGAGCTGAAAGCATCTCCCTTTCCAGCTAGAGGGCTGTGTTTTCTAGGACTTTTTGGCAGAGTTGTGAGCTTGATTAAAAGATTGACTGTAAGTACTTACAAGGTTTTGAATGGCGTGTGGAGGTATGACTGGCTTTAGAACTGAATCATCTAATGTCTATCTGGGATCTATGAAAAAGAAAGTAATAGTGAGATGTACAAGTCGTTATGTCGAAAAATGAACTTGACAACTTTGGCGGGGGTGGTAGGAGAAGGGGATGGAAAAGGATGGGAAGGGGAAACAAAGGAGGAGGCAGCAATGCTTGATAAGAAATGTACTCATTATCTTGCCCATGTAAGTATAACCCCTCTATATGGTATTTTCACAATTAAAAAAAAAGGGATATGGAAAAAAAAAGAAAAAGTAAGAGTCGGGTGCTGGTGGCTCATGCCTGGAATGGTTGCTACTCAGGAGGCTGAGATGTGAGGATCGCAGTTTGAAGCCAGCCTGGGCAGGAGTTTGTGAGACTCCTATCTCCAATTAACTAGTGGAGCTGTGGCTCAACGTGGTATAATGATATCCTTGTAAAAGCTCAGGGACAGTGCCCAGGCCCTGAGTTCAAGCCCTGCAACTGACAGAGAAAAGAAAAAAGTAAGACGTAAGTTGCAGAAGGAAAGGCAGAGTTGGTGCTGAGGTAGGGAGCCACGCAAGAACCTGGGTATAGACATGGCCTCTTCACCTGAGCCTCTCTGTTCTTCTCCAGGAGAATCGCCGTCGGGCCAAAGAGGAAGCCTCTGCCATGGAGGAGGAAATGGCCCTGGCTGAAGAGCAGCTGCGAGCCCGGCGGCAGGAGCAGGAGAAGCGCAGCCCCTTGGGCAGCGTCAGGTGAGCCGTGGCCTTTGGACCTGGCTGAGATGGAGCCTGTCAGGGACTGGGCCTCCGTGGCCATACCGTTGAACTTACTTGGTCTGTGGCCTTCTTCCTCTCCTCATGGTCAGGCTGATAGCACATGGCTCAGAACAACTGTAATCACACTATGGGTCTTTCTGGCCGGCACCATCTGACTCAAGATTAAGTGTGAACTGTGAGTGTGGTCTGCGGGGCCCACTATGGGCAGTAGACACTCTCCAATCATTTGGGTAGTTCCTCCCAGGTCCAACTGGTTATCGCTGAGGTGGCTGAAGCTTCCTTCTGAAGCCCCCTAAGGGGGCCTGAGGGTTGTTTACAAATCCTTTTTAGCCAGGTGCTGGTGGCTCATGCCTGTAACCCTAGCTACTCAAAAGACTGGGGTGGGAAGATTGTGATTCAAAGCCAGTGGGGGCAGAAAAGTCCAAAGACCCTTATCTCCAGTTCACCAGCAAGAGGCTGGAAGTAGATGTGTGGCTCAAGTGGTAGAGTGCCATCTTCCTTGAGCAAAACTCCAAGTGAGAGAATACAAGGCCCTGAGTTCAAGCTATAGTACCAGCACAAAAAACAAATCCATTTTGAAGACTGAATAATAGATATCTGAATGAGATGACTTCCTTTATTTTATACTCTGCTGACAACACAGGCATGCAAGGAGCAGAAGCGTGCTAGGGATGAGATCCTCCAGTCCCGTAGCTGCCGCATACCTGAGTTAGAAAGGCTCAGGCTCTTTGTCCTGACATGGTGCGGAGTGGTGTGTTTCTTACTCTTTCTTTCTGTATCTCCAGGTCCACAAAGATTTACACGCCAGGTCGGAAGGAGCAGGGGGAGCCCATGACACCTCGCCGCACACCAGCCCGCTTTGGGCTATGAGCTGAGGGTGGCACCAGTACCTGGGTGCTGTGGACTCCATCTGTGCCCATCAAGGAAGGCTTCTGGAGCCGTTCCTGCCAGGCCAGGCTCCACCACAGAGGACAGAAGGAGCTCTCAGTGCAGGCGCTCGGCAGGTGGAAGCCCTGGAGCAGCTGCAGTGCTGCCCCAGCTGCAGGAGGTGGCTGGACCCATCACACCACATCACCTGTCCCTGGGACGCTTGCTGTCTAAGTGTCTTGGCTGTGACTATCTTTTTTATCCTTGTATAAAGCAGCAAGATAGACTTAGAGGCAATTGTAATTTGATTATGATTCAAGATTTGGAAATAAATTTATTATTTGTAAAATGTGATTGCATTCCTGATTTCCTTTTTCTTTACCACCCTACAGTAAAGTAAGGAGGGACAGCGTGCCTTTCTCCTTGGATGAGTCTTCCTGGGGCTGCAGATGGGAGCCGCCAGTGCCTGGCACTAACTGTCTTAAAGGGCGTCTTGTATACTTAAGACTTAGTTTCTTCTATTGGCCTACCTGTCTTTATGTCAGTACCACCCAGTTTTAATTTCTGAAACTTTATAGTAAATGTGTGTGTGTGTGTGTGCGCGCGTGCACGCACGTGCGCATATACATGCTGTGTATGTATTTGTGTGCTGGTCCTGGCCTTTTGCTCTTTCTTAGCTTTTTTGCTTTCCCTTAGGATTTTTGCCTCCAGGCTGATTCTCCACCATTGAAGCCACACCTCCAATCCCAGCACTTGTTGGTTAATTAGTTAAGAGTCTCTTGGAGGGGCTGGGAAGGTGGCTCAGTGGTAGAGCGCTTGCCTTGCATGCGTGAGGCCTTGGGTTCGATTCCTCAGCACCACATAAGCAGAAAAAAAAAAAAGCTGGAAGTGGCGCTGTGGCTCAAGTGGTAGAGCACTAGCCTTGAGCTGAAG
>NW_012267234.1:10876094-10927572 GCF_000151885.1 Dipodomys ordii | reverse complement strand
TGTGGCTCAAGTGGTAGAGCACTAGCCTTGAGCTGAAGAGCTGAGGGACAGTGCCTAGGCCCAGAGTTCAGGCCCCACGACCGGACCAAAGAAAAAAAAAAAAAAAAAAAAGAGTCTCTTGGACTTTTCTGCTGTGGGCTCTGAAGTGCAATCCTCAGGCATGAGCCACCAGTGCCCCGGTTGTAGTTAAGTTTTAAAATGAGTTTTGTTCTTTTTCTTACTGTTTTGGCCATTTGGGTTCCTTCCCTTAAAGTTCCTTGTGAATTTTAGAATGGGTTTTTCTATTTTTCTAAAAGATACTATTTGGATTTTGATGAAGACTAAATTCATAATCCCTTTGGATAATACTGGAAGTTTAATATTAAGCAACCCATGAACATGGGATGTGTTTCCATTTATTTTTTAGATTTCAGCAATGTTTTGTAGTTTTCATTATGTAAATCTTTTCCTTCTTTGGTTAATTCCTAAATAATTCTTTTTGATGTTATAGTAAATGGAATTATTTTTATTATTTTTATAATTTCCCTTCCAGTGTATAGAAATTCAGCTGATGTGTTGCCTTTTTTTTGGTGTGACTTTGCTGAATCTTTGTTTTCAATATCTTAAATTTTATCAGCAGAGATAATTTTACTCCTTTCTAATTTGTCTGCCTTTTGTTTCTCCTGCTCAATTACTTTGGCTAGAACTTCTAGTACTATGTTGAAAAGTAGCAGCAAAAGTGGGGTTTTTGCCTAGTTCCTGTTCTTAAAGGAAAACTTTGGTCTTTTATCAATGAGTATGAAGCTGTAGATTTTTTTTTTTGTCAGTCGTGGACTTGAATTCAAGGCCTAAGTGCTGTCCCTTTTGCTCAAGGCTAATGCTCTACCATTTGAGCCAAAGCTCTACTTCAGGTTTGTGGTTTTTTTTTTTTTTTTCTGGTGGTTAACTGGAGACAAAAGTCTTACAGGTACTTTTCTGTCCCAGGTGGCTTCAAATCATGATCCTCAGATCTCAGCCTCCTGAGTAGTTAGGATTACAGGCATGAGCTATGGGTGCTGAGCAGTGATATAGATTTTTGATGGTTATCTTTCATTCTTAGAATTTTGTAATCAGAGAAATTTTTTGTTGTTGTTATTGTTGGTTCTGAGGCTTGAACTCTGGGCCTGGGCACTGTCCCTCAGCTCTTTCAGCTCAAGCCATGGCATCACTTCCAGCTTTTTCTGCTTATGTGGTGCTGAGGAATCCAACCCAAGGCCTCATGAATGCAAGGCAAGCACTCTACCACTGAGCCACCTTCCCAGCAACAGAAAGTAATTTTTGTAACCATTTATTTTTTTTTTCTTCCCCCCCTACCCTTTTATCTTTCTAAGCCTATTCTATCTACTTGGTCTATCTGGATGGGCTTTTGTAGTCAAGTGACTGGGTGATACGCCAATTTCTTATTCTGTCTCTTTGCTCTGCACAGTACACTACTTGGCTGTGATGTAGTTGCCCAACAGGAAGTGAAAGACAACTTGGAAGAAATGTACAACATTGACAATAACCAGGGATTGCATTTTTGACCAACATATAGGGAGTCTTTGCTAGATTATGGAAAATATGTTTAGTAGATTAGACTAGGATCTCAATGACATTGACCTTTTGTTTGAATGAATGGAGCACAGCTAGGCCTTGAATGTGATTTCATTAGTACCACGTTTTTCAGTCTTAGTTTTCTCTACAGAATAGACCCTTGTGCTAATCTAATTGGGGGAAATGGTCAAAAAGAGCATAAGTAGGAGAATAATAAAAACGTAGAGATTCTCATCACTCAGTCTCACACTATATCTCTGGAACTTGCCCATCCCAAGTCCTGACGGGCATCCTGTGAAACAAGCTGCTGTTTAGGCAGTGACTTTTGGCCTTTATTTGCCTGGGCAAAGAGGCTGGAATATTTAAGAATTATCACCACCTGGTAGGCTTCTTCCTTCACTTGTTTTGTGCTCTCAGAAATACAAGGGCTTTCATTACTTTCTCTTACTTTACCCTAGCAGCTATTTGTCTCCATTTCCTATAGACTAGAAATAGATATTCTAGACGTGTACTCAGTTTAACAAAATCCTACCACAATAAAACAGTTTAGCTGTCCTTGGAGTTTGTTATAATGGAATTTTACTTGTATTGAGGTGGCAGGGGAGAAGAATAAAGTCATTAAAAGAAGGAGTGTAATATGGCAGCGAGGGAAGAAGCAGATGGCTTGCTTTCACTTCCCCTCTTGGAAAATCCATCACTTATGTCTCACTTTCTTCTGCATCTCAAGATTACTTTCCTTTTTTTGGAAAAAAGGGGGGGTGTTCAGCTTTGTTTTCCTATTTAAAATTGTAGAAAGACACAGAAAACAAAACAACAACAAAAAAGGAGCTAATTATCTCTTGTTGGTTTACAAGCAATCCCAGGCAATCTAGAAACTTGCTTTGGGAATGGTGGTTTGCTATGTAAGTGAGAGAGACTAATGTCTTTCAGAATCCCGAGAACACGTGGCTGGGAGCAGGTGTGAGGGCTGAGATGCCTACAAGACACCAGGCGCTCACTGCAGCTGCATTGTTCATATCTTTATTTCAGAGTCTGGGCCTGGAGGTGGAACTTTGGTGCCAAGGCTCATTCCACTGCAGGAAGTAGACAAAACTTAGCAAAACATTAGTATGGTGTGAAGCAGGCTGGGACCTTGATATATTCTCCTGAGTGCAAAGACAGGTCGAGAGAGAGAGACGGGAACTCACTTTTCCACCGAAAACATCTGTGGCAGCGGTGTTCAGGGTAAGGCGCTGATCCTAGCAAAACGAGGAACCTGAGGGAATTGGGAGGATATGGGAGGTTTTGATCTGAGGAGCAATGAATGAGGTCATTCCCCCAAAGACTGGCCTTATCATAAGCCAGGCAGCTCTGGGGTAACACGGAGTTTAGAAGTGGTAGGAAATGTAAGCGTAGAGCCAGGCCAAGTGGGGGCTTGGGCTGCTCCTGTTGAGTTTCTAGGTCCATAACTGGAGGAAGAGGCTTGTCCTTCCTTTCTTCCTCTCTTCCCCAAGTGGGGGAGAAGCTAGATCCAAGATAGGTATTTGGTTATCACAAATGGCCATAGCTGGTCTCCTCCTTCGACAGATGTGGCAACATCTCCACATGGATCACTGCTCTGTGTAACTAAGTAACTAGAGTGACCCATTTCCTTCTCCTTAAGTGATTTCCCAGCCCAGTGATCTTTGGGGGGAAAAATGATGCTATACTCTTACGGTTTTGGCACATGGGACAAAGAATGGAGACATTCTGGCAGCAAAGGTCATACAGGGCAGACCTACCTGAGTAGTGGGGCAACCCTATACACTTGGACATGTCTGCTTTCTGACCTGGATCCTTCCAGCCCAGTGCGCCGCATGGCCTTCCCCTTGGTGTGTGCTCCAGTTTGCTGGGGATTAGGGCTTTGGGGCACGGCCTTGTGTTCCCGGATTTCATCTTCTTCTCTTCAATCTCGTTCTTGAGCTTCTTGTTTTCCTGCTGTAGATGGACCATGACATTGTGGAGCTGGCTGTGAGGAGAGGGAAGGAAGGACACGTGGGCCTTTGGTCTGCTTGCTGTGCTTAGCTTCCTGCTGAGGAGATCTGGTAAATGGGGACCATCCCAGGAAGGAGGGTATGGATACCCACTGTGGACATGGGACCCTGTGGAAGAAGCCCAGGCCTAAGAGTGGGGAAAACCTAGAACTAGTACTTCTGAGTCATTCGGTCGGCTCTGGATCTGTAGTCTTATCTGTTAGGTAGGGACAATCAAGCTGAACCTGTTAGCTTTGGGGTTTGTGTACAATCCTGTTTGACAAGTAATAGACATTTGACTGGAGGATCATTCATTTGTTAAGAGCAACTCTGGCCATGTGGGCTGGGGTGTTCATGGATTACTTGGGAAACTCTCAGCCAGAATGAATACCAAAGCATTGCTGAACAGTTAGGAGTATAGGAATCTTGGCTGTGTACAACTTGAGGAAATGTTTTTGTTCTTCCTTTTTTTTTTTTTTTTTGGGTCCGGTCGTGGGGCCCAAACTCTGGGTCTGGGCACTGTCCCTCAGCTCTTCAGCTCAAGGCTAGAGCTCTACCACTTGAGCCACTTCCGGCTTTTTTCTTTTTGCTTATGTGGTGCTGAGGAATCGAACTCAGGGCCTCAGGCATGCAAGGCAAGCGCTCTACCACTGAGCCACCTTCCCAGCCCCCCCTTTTTTTTTTTGAGATAGGGTTCTACCCTGGAGTCTAGTAATCTAGACTGGTTTTGACTCACGATTCTTTTGCCTCTGCTGAGATTATCGTCATGTACCACCATGTGTGGTGAGAACTTGGGAAAGTTCTGTGTGAGTGTGTGTGTGAATGTGTTTCCATTTTACAGATAGAAAGTGCATGTTACAATAGAGGTGGAGTAACACTTAACATTACCCTGTGTCCTGTGTGTTATAAACAGCAGCGATGGCTACCATTTGTACTTGCCATCACAACTGCACTTCCTCAATGTGAGAGCGGCCGGATGGAAGTATTCTGAAACAAGACTTTCAGAGCTGGAATTCTGGGTGTGTCACTGTGGAGTTCTGAGACCAGGGATAAAGGATTGATCTTCCCTAATTGTTTCTTTCCCCATTTATAAATGCAGTTTATACCTACTGACAGTCCTTGACTTACAAGCTTTTAATTTTGTAATGGTGCCCAAACCATACACATTCAGTAGAAACTGTACTGGGAATTTTGAATATGGATCTTTCCCAGGCTAGCAGTATGTGGTTCAATTCTTCCTTAAGATCCTGGGCAGTGGTAGATAGTAGGAGTCCCCCTATGTTCCCAATTGGCCATGGGGTTACCAGGCAAGATGACTGCTACTCTTCATAGCACTGTGCTGCTAAGCTGTGTCTGATAGGTTAGTTGTTGCACTTTTGATGGTATTGGGGTTTAGACTCGGGGCCTTATGCTTGCCAGGCAGGTTCTCTACAACTTGAGAACTATGTTCCCAGACCATTTTTAGTTAATTTTCAGATAGGATCTCATGTTTTTTTTCCCCCAGATCTGGCCTTGGATCACAGTCCTATGTCTGCCTCCTGTGTAGCTGAGATGATAGGCATGCACCACCACATCTGACTCTTAAATGCATTGTGTGGGGCTGAAAGGTGGCTCAGTGGTAGAGCGCTTGCCTTGCGTGCATGAGGCCCTGGGTTTGATTATTCAGCACCACATAAGCAGAAAAAGCTGGAAGTGGTGCTGTGGCTCAAGTGGTACAGTGCTAGACTTGAGCTGAAGAGCTGAGAGACAGTGTCCAGGCCCAGAGTTCAGGCCCCATGACAGACAAAAAAAAGCTTTTTTTTTTTGTTTTCTGTTTCTGGGGCTTAAATTCAGGGAATGGGTGCTGTCCCTGAGCTTCTTTTGCCACATTTTGAGCCACAGCACTACTTCTGGCCTTTATTGGTGATAAGAGTCTCATAGTCTTTCTTGTCAGAGGTGGTTTTGAACCACAGTCCTCAGATCTCAGCCTCCTGAATAGCTAGGATTATAGGTGTGAGGATCTGGTGCCCGGCTTCTTAAATGCATTTTTGATTTAATACTATTTTCAACTTATGCTGGCCTTATTCAGACAACCCCATCTTCAGTTGAGCACCTATGTACTGAACTCCTGGTATCTTAAGAAGATTAAGCAAGGTAATACGTGTAAAGCACTTAGAAGAGTGTCTCACATACCCCAACCAATTAATTATTAGTTGAGCTACTTTTTATTATTAAAAAAATTTCCTTTCAACAGGATCAAGGAAACTCAAGAATGATTTTTTTTTTTGGTGAAACAAAACATCTTAGATCTTGGTGCAATATAAAGAAAAACTTGAAATGATTTAAGTTTTTTTTTTTCAGATTCTGTCAACTTTTAGTTAACTCTCCCTAGACAATGTTTATATCCAGGGGCAAATATCACAGGCCTTTCTAGCGGAAATCAAAGAATTCATCTGCAAACTCTTCTCTGGGAATACGCTCTTTACAAACTTGGCTGGTCTTGAAGGTCCTCACTCCATGTGCCTTTGGCAGGAGCTGGGGTCCAGGCACTTCCCTGGTTCTGTGGCTCTCTGTCCTGTCGGTATGCCTGATGCCTCCAATAACCCACATGGTGCATCCAAAGTCCCAGTTGGCCTCTATGCTGCAGTGGTCTTATCCCTTCTGACCAAAATCTATAATAGTGCCTCACCCCTGAGTGTCATACGTGGGTTCCAGGCTGGATTCCTGTGGGCTCAGCCCCCTGGGGCAGAGTTTGGAGGGCAGCTCCTGCTTGAACCATTCTGTCACCAGTAAGCCTATCCCCAGATCCTTCCAGTAGGCCATAAACACACGGTCATTTTGGACAAAAGCCCAGGACGCCATCTCCTAGGGTCTGCTCTCACCTCCCAAATCTCAGTTTTTTTTTTTTACATTCATTCCTTTACCTCTATCCTGAAACCTCCTACACTCTTCCATCTTATCTCTCGGTGGGCCCAGCTTTGACCACACAGGTGAGGCAAGACTGCAGAGGAGGGTGGGGGTGGGGGTGGGGAGCATACAAGCAGAGGTTCCTTGATGATTGGGTGGAACAGAGGAACCCCCAGTCTGAAGCGCTCATCTCAGGACACGCCACGGTGAGCTGTCCCTCTGTGCTCCTTCATTTGGGGGAATCTGTGTTACGGTTGCTTAGTCCGTGGCTGTCTTTCAGTGCCTGTCCCCTTCTCAGCCTTCCTGACCTCTGAGAACTACAGAGAGGAGAACAGGAAGGGGCATGTACACTAGTGACCCCAGCTTGTCCTGCTGGTGAGGGAATTAAGGCCCAGTGTGGCCAAGGGCCCACAGATTCAGGACTTGAGGGTCCTTCCCTGGGGTGGGAGCTGCATGGTGATTGATAAAGCCAGGCTGGCTCCTGTTGGCCCTTCTTACTGGGTCCCAGGAGCAGCCAGGGTGGGGTGGGGTCACTTACTCCTTTTCACCAGTCAGCTTGGCAATGTATTTGACCTGCTCACGGAGCTTGTTTCCTAGCTTCTCGTTGGCGATCCTGTAAAGAAACGAACAGAGGAGTGGCTGATTCCCTCCCTAGCTTCTGGTGAGCAAGCGTGGCAGTGGAGATTGGGTCTTCTCAACAGGGCTTTGGCTGGACACCAGGCCGCCTCACATCACTCTGTCCCCAGAGCTAAGCACCTGGTGACCCAGAACTCTTCCTATTCGACAGGGAGGCACTGAACAAGTTTAAAGGGTCCAAGTGAAGCTGGAGCTCAGGTCGGGAAGAGAAAACTAGAGCCCCAGCAAAACTTCCCTTCCATCTTGATGCTGCCCTATCCCTATGCTGCAGGACTTTCTAAACCTGCCTAATGAGCTGGGTCTCTTGGTCTTAGCCTAATGGTTAGGTGTGGGCTGACACTGGATATGTTTCCCAGCAGGGCAGGGCAAGGCAGGGCAGGGCCAGGGCAGGGCAAGGCAGGGTAGAGTGTGTATGTGACTGACCACTGGCATGCAAGTGGTTTCTCATCTCCTCTGAGCCTTGGGACCCGCCTCCTCTTCTTCCATACTTACTTCTGCTCTTTTGCCCACTGCTCCATGTTGCACATTGTCTGATCATTTTCTCGGTGGATTCTACGGGTTTCTTTAGGCACAGTTGGTGGGTGCGGGCAGTAGGGCTTCCGAGTAAAAAGAAAATGAGAGAGTAAAGGAGTGGGAACAGAGAGCTTCATGTCCCCTGCCACCCTAAATCCTACGTCTTGTCTTCCTGTGCTGTCTATGCTGAGACCAGTGTCGCTCACATCACGTGATGTTTCTGAGGTCACTATTTAGAGCAGACGTGCATAGAGTAAGTCTCCAGACCAAAGGCATTGCAGTGACTTGTTCTAAAATAACGGTATGCTATAGCAACCGTTGTTGTTGTTGTTTTTGGTCATGGGGCTTGAGCTCTGGGCCTGGGCGCTGTCCCTCAGCTCTTCAGCTCAAGGCTAGCACCCTACCACTTGAGCCACAGCACCACTTCCAGTTTTCTGGTGGTTTACTGGAGATAAGAGTCTCATGGAGTTTCCTGCCCCAGCTGGCTTTGAACCACGATCCTCAGATCTCAGCCTCCTGAGTAGCTGGCATTACAGGCGTGAGCCACTCGTGCCTGCCCCCACCTTTTTTTGGTGGTGGTATCGGGGTTTGAACTCAGGGCTTTATGCTAAACAAGTGCTGTATTACCTACTTGCTCTACACCCTCAGTCCTTTTTAAAGTTACTTTTCAGAAAGAAGCTAATAGTACCTGGAGCTGGCCTCTGACCAGGATCCTTCTACTCCTAACTTCTGCAATACTGAGATCATAGGTGTGTAATACCATGCCCAGCTCACTGACTGGAATAGGGTCTTGTTAACTTTTTGCCTTGGCTGATCTCAAACCTCATTCCTCTCATCTCTGCCTCTTGTGTAGCTGGGATTACAGGAAGCGAACCATTATGCCCAGGCTGAAGATATATTTTCAACAGATGGGAAGAAAACTATTTGGAGGAAGAGCTAGCCTCCTTCTCGTTTGGACAAAAACTGCAGCCACCTCAAGATGTTCTGAGGCCTACTAACGTAAGTTTCAGTGCTCAGGTAGTAGGGCGTGTCTACTTAGCCAATTCTACCTTAGGGTCTAGGGCTGCTGTATGTATGGAGTGTATCCTGGAGGAGGAACACTCAGAGAGGTGTCTGAGTCAGAGGCAGCTGATGTGCTAGACGATCTCTTCTCTGGAATGAGGGGTTTGTGTTTGGTCAAAATGTATTGACCAAGCCATTAGACTATATTCGGGTTGAAGCAGGGGCTGTGGCCCGGTAGTACCTACCCCTGTATCACACTGAACACACTACCCGCTCACCAAGGGCTATGTGGGCAGGATGGTACAAAAGGAAGCAATAGTATCCAAGGGTTGCCCACCTCTTTCTCATCTGCAAGGAGGTTTTCTTTCAGGGTGGCCATTTCCTCTTGAAACGACCTGAGCTGTGATTCCTTTGCTGCCAGCATCTTGAGGTCACACTGGTGTTGTTTTTGCCACTGCAGCACTTGGTTGCTCATCTCCTCCAGCTTCTTGTCGAAGGCGCGCACCTGCCCAGGAGCACAAAAGGACAGATCACACAAGGACAAGGCAGAGAGGGTGGGCTTTCTTGGCCTAGGAGGACTTGTTGCGGGTATTTTATTTCCAGCGGCCAGCAGAGGGCGCTCCTGCTCTGATCTTCGTTACTTCTGCCCATCAAGGAGCAGAGTAGGTGGAGGGAATGTGTTAGCCAAAGGGCATGGCTTTTAAACGCTAAATAATTCTGGATGCAAAAGGTGACCTTGTGCGCCCCTAAGAGAAAGGCAGCCCAAGCCCCTGGCTTCTTCTCACCTCTAGTTCGCTCTCCTGGTGGAAGTTCTGCAGTTTTTTTAATTCCACATTGACCTTTTTCATCCTGTCTTCGTAAGCGAGGATTTCATCTTCCAGTTGACTTTTCCTCTCTTGGGCCTGTTGCAAGTTTCGCTGCAGGTTCTTTGTCTCTGTGGTCGCATGAGCGAGCTTCCAGTAAAGACAAAGGGGATGAAAGTGGCCATCAGAGCCCTTTGGCTCTTTGCTGAGTCCTGAACAGAGAAGGGTTCAGTCCCTCCCTGTCCTCTGATTGGCACTGATGGTCACTTTGCCTAGTGTTCCAGAAAGGGGTAGTTTTTGGAATGTCTGCACGCCTGTGTTCTCTCCCCCAGTCCTTCTTCTTCAAGTGTGATGAATTGATTTGTCGGCATGATCAGCGGGGGGAGCGAGGGGGTGGACAGAGCACAGTTTCCCCCGAAAGCCTTGCTCCAGAGTCACCCATGGGCAGAAAGATTGGCTCAACGTGGCTCCCATCTTTGCCTGTTCCTACCCCCCAACAAAAGCCTAACTAAGCAAGCCTTCTCTTGACAGGAGACCCAGTCCAGCCCCAGGAGAAGGGTCTGCGATGCCTGGAGGATAGCCAGCCCTGCAGGAAAGTGTCTCTGGAGTCTTTGGCATGTCTTTGCAAACTTCCCTAGGGATGAGGGGGTGTGGCCTCACCTTCTCCAGGGCTTTGGTCAGGTCATCTTGACAGGTGTGTGACTTCTGCGTTAGTTCCTCATAAGCGTCTTTGGAGACCATGTTCTGCTGGCAGAGCTTCTCTTTCTTGATAGCCGAGTCCAGCTGCGTCTGCAGATTCATTCTGGACTCTTTCAGGGAGGTTAACTGTGGGAAGCAAGAATGTCACTGCTAGAGACCCAGCTCCTGGACCTCTGTGGATAAGAGCTGGGCTCATTCCGCGGCTGTAATCAGTCAGTGTTCATGCTCACACCGTTACCTTCTCTGTTGTAAAAGGTTCGAGCTATCTTTCCAGGTTCTCATCTAATGATATTTAGAGTATTAGCCCTCCACTCCCTTCCCCTCCGCTTCCCTTTCCTTCCCTTCTCTTTCTCTCTCTGTGTCTTTCTCTCTGTCTGTGTCTCTTTCTCTCTGGTTGTCTCTGTCTCTCTCAGCATTACAGTTGTTTAATTTCAGGCCTTGTGTTTTCTAGTCTGGTGTTGTATCGCTAAATGAGCCTTGTGTTTCACTGGCTATTTATTTATTTTTGTCCGTCATGGGGCTTCAACTCTGGGCCTGGGCACTGTCCCTCAGCTCTTCAGCTCAAGGTGAGTACTTTACCACTTGAGCCACAGTGCCACCTCTGGTTTTCTGGTGGTTAATTGGAGATAAGAGTCTCAGGGACCTTCCTGCCCAGGCTGGCCTTAAACTGTGATCCTCAGATCTCAGCCTCTTGAGTAGCTAGGATTATAGGCATGAGCGACCAGCGCCTGGCTTCACTGGTTATTTTTAGGATGAGGACTCATTTCCCATCCAGGCCAGTGCTTGGACTGTGGTCCATTTACTTTAGGCTTCCCACTGTTGTCTGGGATCACAGGCATACACACAGAGTCTCCTTCTCTAGAGATGGAGTCTCATGGACATTCTGACCATGATGGCTAAGCTTGACAGGTGCATGCCACCACAGCCAGGTATGAGTTGTGAAAATGTCTCATAAACTTTCTGATTGAAGCCAGCTTCAAATCATGATCCTCCAGGTCTCAGCCTCCTAAGTTGCAAGGATCATGTGTGTGAGCCACTGGTACCCCATTTCCCGGGCTATTCTTAAAGAATAGCAATTCAATGTTAATAACTTTTTAAAATAGATAATATGAAGCCATAAGAATTGCTTAATGTTTCCTTTGTATGCCAAGATGCTCTCTATTCCTCCCCCACCCCGAAAGATGCAATGTATTCAGTTGTGGGAAATGTCACTGCTCGTGATGGAGAGGAACAGATGCTAGTGCTTCACAAGCCAAGTTCAGTACGCTTTTCTCCTCTGCTTGCTACGTAGTGACCTGGAGCTTCAGATTTTCTTCCAGCTGTAGACAGGGGAGCACAGCAATATCTATCTATCTATCTATCGATCTATCGATCTATCGATCTATCTATCTATCTATCTATCTATCTATCTATCTATCTATCTATCTATCTATCTATCTATCTCTATCTCTATGTATGTAAAGTTTTACACAAATGATACTGGATTGAAGCATAGTGCCTAGCTCATGTCAGATGCCATTTTCTATTTCCTGTCATTTTTACCGATGTGAAGTACCCAATAAAATGTTTCTCGTCTTATCCCCTTTCTATGTTTTATGACTAGCTCTGGAAATGTTCTCTAACAAATTGTCCCAAACAACCAATTCACTTAATTCTGGCCTAAAACACAACACCGAAAGGTTTGGTATGAAAGTCCAGATAGTTGGGGACTCCACTGAGGATGAAATAAAACTTTGCACATAGGAAAGAAATGTTTTGTTGGGAGGGAGGGAGAGAGAGAGAGAGACCTCATCTAAGGGAAGGGAAGGGTAGAGGCTGCAAGGGCCACAGAATATATAGTTGGCCGAGCCAGTCAGTTTCGTGGTTGCACCAGAGGTGCAGTCCACACAGGTGGATTTCAAATCAAGGGTCACAGGATCCAGGCTCTCCTTTCTCTGAGGTTCTACCTCCTTACCTGTGAGTTCAGATCATCGACAATTTTCTGGGTAGCACTGCATTTGTTGGTAGCAGATTCTAGTTGTGAAGCAGCATTGGTCAACTCTTCCTGGAGATGCTTGTTTTCATCCTGCAACTTTCTCCAACTGTCTTTCCACTGTTCCCCCAGTAGAGAGCAAAATATAGAAGAGAAATGTTCACTGAGTCTACTGTTAAAACTCCACTCTCTCCCCACCCCACTGTTCCTTCTCCTACTCCGTGGTCTTTCCCAATGTCCCTCCTTTCTCTCCTGAGCGCTGGATACCCATAACCTCTGCATCTCTCCCGAGCCAGGGAGGTTCATGAAATTGGCCCTGGATTCATGATCTGACTCTCGCCAGATTCCCCTTCTTACCACCTTTTCCTTCCTTTTTACTTCCTGTTGTAAAGCGTCAAGTTCATCCTCCAGCAACTTCTCCTTTTCTTTGCTCTTTTTCAACAGTTCCTGTTTTTCTTCCAGTGACCTTATTGTATCCTGAAGGTCACCTTCTGCCTGGGTTTTGGCCCTTTCTAGTTCCCTTTGCTGAGAAAATAAAAGGCAGAAAGACAGTCTTACACTACATTTGTATTTGGACAAAAATTTCAGACCATTATAGACAGAAAAAGATCAAGATATATATGAGAACAATCCTTTAGTTCTATGGTATATGCAATGGAAAAATGTGTTCCCGTGTGCCGTCAACAGTTTTTCTTTAATTAGTTTAATCAATTTTGTTTGTTGATCTAATTCCCATAGTGTCAGTATTTCCTCCCATTTACCAATCTATTAAGACAGAAACCTCTTTGAATAAAGTTTTAAACTATCTTAGAAGAGTACAAAAAAGAACAGTTAGGGAAGCAAAGATTTAAAATTGATCCACAAGGAGACCTTTTGAATTATTGAAAGAATAACATTGTTATTTGATTCATTTTGAGCTTATTCTTTTAAAAATGCTTATTACTGGCCATGGGAATTCTTGCCAAGTGGCTGATATAGCAACTAACATACATTCTGGGCCATCCATCTGCCTGGATCTTTCCAAATAAAGAAGGATTCATTTAACCTCAGAGCAGGACAGCTGCTGGTATTGGCTGCCTACTTGCCCTCCATACCTGGTGCTGAATGACTTTGCCATAACTCATCATGTCATTTATTTTTATATCCTGCTCAACTAGTGACTTCTGAAGCTGCTTCTTCTCCTTCTCTGCATTTTCAAGCTTTCTCAGAGCCTCTGCCAGTTCTGAGACCAACTCTTCTCCCTGTTTCCTAAAGCAAAGAGGCAACAACAAGGAAAACATTCCAGTGCCAATTGCTGGCAGGCTGTGGGCTGGCCTTCTAGGGAGGTCTTGCTTGTCTCATTTCTGGCTGTCATCCACTGTGGTCCAGGCTGGCTCCCAGGGAAGGGAACGGGAGGTACCTGTTTTCTAACAGCTCTGCTTCAATGGCTGAGCCCTTCCTTTGGTTTTTCTGTAGCTCTTTCTGCAGGTTCTCGATGATTTCCGCCTTCTCCTTCTCCTTGAGAATGCAGTTCTGCAGTTTCCTCTGGGTCTCCTCTAGTTTGTGCTTTACTTCCTCTTTCTCATTCTTACATTGGCATAATTGCTGACCTGCAGAAACCAAGAGACAGGTTGATGGCATGTCCATGTAGAAGAGCATATGGGAAGGTTGCACTCTCCAACAAGGCTGGTTAGAGTCTAGAACTGTTCTTTTTCCGTTTCCCATCTGTCCTCTCCATTTTATGATCAGGTCTAAAGATCTCTGTTAAATTATCTGCCTTCCAAAATTGGTTAACTACTTGTAGAAAACTAAAGCTAGATCCTTATATATCACCCTGCACCAGAATCAACTCCAAATGGATCAAAGACCTCGGAGTCAAAGCTGACACTCTGAAAACATTACAGGATAGAATAGGAGAAACCCTAGGTCTCCTTGGCACAGGCAGAAATTTTCTTAATAGAGACCTAGAAACACAACAAATCAAAGAAAGGTTGGACAAATGGGATTGAATAAAATTGCAGAGCTTCTGCATGGCAAAGGACATAGCTAGCAAGATCACTAGAAAGCCTACGGATTGGAAGAAGATCTTCACTAGCCATACAATGGACAAGGGTCTCATATCTAAAATATACTTGGAGCTCAAAAAATTAAATTGCCCAACAACAAATAGTCAAAGAAACAACTGCCCAATAAATAAGTGGGCTAAAGACTTAAAGAGAAACTTCTCTAAGGAGGAAGTAACAATGGCCAATAGACACATGAAGAAATGCTCAACCTCTCTAGCCAGAAAAGAAATGCAAATCAAAACAACATTGAGATACCACCTCACCCCCAGTTAGGATGGCATAATCAAGAACTCTAATAACAACAGATGCTGGAGGGGATGTGGACAGAAGGGAACCTTACTGCATTGTTGGTGGGAGTGTAACTTGTTCAACTACTTTGGAAAGTAGTATGGAGGTTCCTCAAAAGACTCCATATAGAGCTCCCTTATGACCCAGCAATCCCACTTTTGGGCATTTACCCAAATGTTCACAAACAAGACCACACTAAAGCTACCAGCACAACTATGTTTATTGCGGCCTTATTTACCATAGCTAAGATATGGAACCAACCCAGATGCCCCTCAGTAGATGAATGGATGAAGAAAATGTGGTATATATACACAATGGAATTCTATGCCTCCATCAGAAAGAATGGCATTGCTCCATTTGTTAGGAAATGGAAAGACTTGGAAAAAATTATATTAAGTGAAGTAAGCCAGGCCCAAAGAAACATAGGTCCCATGGTTTCCTTTATTTGCAATAACTAGTATATGTCTGAGTCAAGCAGAAAAGGTCAGATAAGGTGATGTTAGGGAAATGAACCCCAAGATAAGTATTCAAATGTTTTTTTCTTTCATGCTCTTGTTTCTAACATATTTATAAGATGATTTCTTTGTTGCTTTGTATGTCCCTCCCCCACAGTATAAACCTCTGCTTTCACTGTATTTGATGTTGGTATAATTTGTGAAGGGGAAGGGAAAAAACAACTCATTTAAATAGGGATACAGGTGGTTCCATTGCAACAATGAGATGTACAAGTTGTTATGTGGAAAAATGAACTTTACAACTTCGGTGGGGGGGAGGGGTGGGGGCGGATTGGGTAGGGGGGCAAGGGGGATGGGAAGGGATGGGAAGGGGAAACAAAGGAGGAGGCAACAATGCTTGATAAGAAATGTACTCATTACCTTGCCCATGTAATTGTAACCCCTCTGTACAGTATTTTCACAATAAAAAATTTAAAAAATTATCTGCCTTCTATCTCTTGGACAAAATTATGAAAATTAGTAGAAGTTACTCAGAGTCTCCTGCATTTCTTGTCCTGCTATGAAAGACAAATATTGATTCCTCCCCTGCTCCCCTCCAATGGAGTTTTACAGCCATAACTGGCTTACTCATCAGAGACCACTGGAATGTTATTATTTTTGGATGCTTTCTGGAGATTAAGTTTAGGATCCTGTGCATGCTAAGCAATGCTCTACCGCACAGTGACACCCTTGGCTTGAGAACTCTGGAATGTTAAAATCTCACCGACTATGAGGGCAGGAAGAAAGATCCATGTGGGATGGAGATGGAGAAAAAGATATGGGGAAGACGTGAGAGCTGGTTCAGTTTGAAAGGCAAAATGGGAGCTAAGTAGGTAAGTGTATTCAAGGAGGTTGCAGAGGACTTTGAAGGCTTGAGAAAAATATTTAAACTTGACTCATTGAGCAGAGACTTGGTATGAAAGAGTGCTTTAGGCAAACCAGAACACATTAGATTAGAGAAGACTTCCATTTCCTTTCTCCCATGCTCTTGCCTCAATGGAAGAACTCCTAAGTAAGTTGCTCACTTGTTTGTGTGTGTGTGTGTGTGTGTGTGTGTGTGTGTGTATAAGAGAGAGAGAGAGAAAGAGAGAGAAAGAGAAAGAGAGAGAGAGAGGCAGACAGACAGGGGAAGGGGTACTGGGGCTTGAATTTAGGGTCTCTCAATTTCCTTTTCTCTGCTCAAGGCTTGAGCTACACCTCTACTTTGGCTTTTTGCTGGTTAATTGGAGATAAAGGTTCTCTTGGATTTGTCTGCTTGGGATGGCTTTGGAAAGTGAGGATTACAGGCATGAGCCACTGGTCCCCAGCTCTCATTGGGATTTCTTCATGTCAAGTATGTTCTTCATGCTCCAGTTTCGACTTAAACACCATTCCTCCTCAAAGTTTCCTGATCTGAAAAAGGAAGACACCCCTCGAAATGTGGTGGACAGTTCAGTTTTAGGAATCTGAGTCAGAAGAGGAGATGGAGTGTCCAGGGGAAACAAGATAGGGTTGACCATAGCTGCAAAACCAGGCTGGGGCTGTATGTTTGGAGGTCATCAGCAGAGTAATGGAGCTACAAGGAGGGAGCTCACTAGAGAGAGTACAGAGAGACAGGGGAAAGGAAGGAAGGCAGAGTCTTCAGGGGTGGACTACTACAGTCTGAGCAGGGTGGGGAGAGAGAAGCCAGAAACAAGCTCTATGGATGAATGAGACACAGAGTGTCTCCAGAGCTGAAAAATGAGATTTTGAGTGAGAATGGCGACCTTGTAAGGTAGCATACAGAGAGACAAAGGACGCCCAGCCTCAGATCTTTTTAGATTGATAGCACCTTCACATAACATACATTTATCCCTTGAAGGTGGACAATTCAGTAGCTTTAATATACTCACTGGTTGTTTAATCACCACCAATACATCTAATTCAAGCACACTGTCTTCTTCCCCAAAGAAACCCTATAGCCAAGGGGCAAATGCTAGTAGCCTAAGAAAGCAGTCTCCGCAGAGGGGCAAGGACATGACCTCTGTAGTCTAAGCTGGGTGGAGAGCATGTGTTTGAAAGTGAAAGGGAGAGAGGAAGTTGAAAACCAGGCAGGGGAGGGGCCAACTATGTGAGAAGATGGAGAAGAATCTGGTGCAGAGCCCAGACTCTGAGCCCAGTCCTCCCTATGGGATCTTCATCTGAGAGAGTCCAGGGAAGGGTGTGTATGTTTGTGAGTTCAGCTGTGGTGGAGGTTTCAGAGAGGTGGTGAGCTCGGGGTAAGTAAGGGAGTTCAGAAGGGTGGAGGGACCCACTTGGAGCTACCACTGGAGGGGAGACATTGGGGTGGCCATCTGGGGAGGGAGGGGCAGCCTCACCCGTGGTCTTCTGATGCTGTTTGGATTCCTCCAGGAGGTCGGTCAGGTTCTGGACTTCAGCCCGCAGGGTCTCGCACTCCAGCTTGCTCTTGGAGTCCTGCCTGGCCTCCTTGAGGGTCTCTTCCATGTCTCTCAGTGTGGACTGGTTCTTCTCCAGCTCCAGCTCCTTTTTCCTGAGGAGGCACTGAACCTGGCTCACCTTCCTTTCCAGCTCATGAAGCGTATCTTCCTTCTCTTGGAGCAGCTGAAGAAAGCCAAGTGGAGATGCTTGGAAAGGCCTGAGCCCCAGCCGGCACAGTCTGTCAGGAGCAGCCCCGAGTCCTCCTCCACGTCACCAGCATCTCTTGCCTGGATATTGCCAGAGCCTCCTCTTTATGCTCTCTGACACTAGGATGGGTACCCCCAGCCACAGGGGACCTCAGAAAACACAAGTCAGGAGTGCAGGAGAGAGTGCTGGGAGTCAGGGGTTGGGGTTGGGGAGCACATTGTTAGCTTTGGCTAACAGCACCAGGGGAAGGGGCTGAGTATCACATTCACACAAATTTCATTGTAGCTTATGGCAATTTCTCTATCATTAGTTACCTTTTTGGTTAAGATCTTACTGAGCCTAATTTATATAATTTTTTTTTTTTTGGGTCCAGTCGTGGGCCTGAACTCTGGGCCTGGGCGCTGTCCCTCAGCTCTTCAGCTCAAGGCTAGCGCTCTACCACTTGAGCCACAGCGCCACTTCCGGCTTTTTTCTTTTTGTTTATGTGGTGCTGAGGAATCGAACCCAGGGCCTCATGTACACAAAGCAAGCACTCTACCACTGAGCCACCTTCCCAGCCCCTAATTTATATAATTTTATCAGCTTAATTTTATCAGTGGTACTATCATTGGTATAGGAAAAAATAGGTATAGAGGACTCAATATTATCTATGGTTGCAGGTATCCATGGGGGTCTTGGAATGTATCCAGTGGATACACTGGATAAGGATAGAATGGTTAAGGAGTCACTGCTGTATACAACTTTGGATATAGTGGATGTCCAAATAGTCTCTGCTGGCTTCCATCTCATCTAGAGAAGAATGTGGCATGTCACATTCTTAGTGCCTACAACACTGCTTAGAATGTTGTAGGGCCTCAAGAGTATTTGCTGAATGATACAGGAGAGGCTTAGAGATGTCTATTCAGACTCCTTGCTTCATGTCGCTCTGTTTCCTCTTACTTTGAAGCAAGGGGCTTTACTGAGCAACCAGTCAATCCAACGGGATGATAAGTGATAGGGAAGGCTAGTGTTGGAACAGTCCTGACTGTAAAGTTTGCACTGGCTTCACAGTCTTTCCATTCTTGGTTTCATTTCAAGGCATTTCTGGGAACTTAGTTCATGTTGGCAACTACAACTCATCTAGGCCATTGCATAACACCATTAACATTTCCAACTGCTTTGTGTATTCATAAGATTTGTAATTTTAAAAGGTGGAATTCACATAGAATTCTTAATAAGGAGACTTCTTATTTCTTTTATAGCATTTCCTTCCAATTCAAGTGTGAGAAAAGTATAAGAGAACAATGCAAGTGTGTCTCAAACTTGCTTGTTACCCTCAAACTTGCTTGTTACCCTCAAACTTGCTTGTTACTCTCAAACTTGCTTGCTACCCTTCAGGATGGGGGACGGTCCTTTCTTATGCCTCTATAGTCCCAACATAATCTATACAGTTATTACATGTTACAAAAAAAAAAGTGCCAGAACCAGGTGCCAGTGGCTCACGCCTGTAATCCTAGCTGCACAGGAGGCTGAGATCTGAGGATCTTGATTCAAAAGCCAGCCCAGGCAGAAAAGTCTATGAGATGCATATCTCCATTGAACAATCAAAAAGCTGAGAGTAGAGTTGTGGCTCAAGTAGTGGAACACCAGTTTTGAGTACAAAAGTTCAGGGACAGTGCCCAGGTCCTGGTTCAAGCCACAGGACTAGGACCAAAAACTTCCAGAGAAATACCCCAAGCTGTGTCTGGGACAAAAGAGCACGCTGGGACACTGTGCAGTGTCTCTGGTAGCAAGTATAGTGGTGGGGGTGGAGAGGGTGGCAGAATTGGTTTAGCCCAAAGCCCGGTCTCACACCTGCCAACAAGAAAGCCCCTGATCTCACCTTGTCTTTATCCAAAATCATCTTTTTTGCCTCTGCGCACTGCAGCTGTAGCTCCTCCAGCTGGCGCTGCAGAATGCACATCTCTCTGTCCTTCTTCTCGCTGTGGGCAGATGACTCCTCCCGTAGCCGGTGCAGGTCCAGCTCCAGCTTCATCATGTCTACAATGGGTGGACAGGATGTGGTTGCTCAGAAGAGAGCTCCGCTTCCTTCTGGCTCTCCAGCTGAGCCCGGCAGCCTCGGCTAACCCTTCATGATGTTCTTCTTCTGCTCTGACACCATTTCCAGTTCCATGCGCAGGTCCTTCACGAGGTTCTTGTACTCCTCCACATGTTGGCACTGGCTGTCCTTCTGCTCCTGCAGGTGTTTCAGAATCTGGCATCAGGGAGAAGAGCAAGGAAGCATGAGGACATTGGAGACATGTCCACAGTGCAACTTTGAGCAGGCGCGGGGGATGGTAGTGCTTGCCAGGGACTAAGGAGGGAGGGGGAGCCACTCCATGGAGTTTCTCTGGGGTGGTAAAAACGCCCTGGAATTAGATAGCGATGAATTTTATGGTTTGTGCATTCTCTTTATTGTAGAGGTGATGTACACAGGGGTGACAGTTACATAAGTAAGGTAATGTAAAGTAATGAGTGCATTTGTTTTTCTTTTCTTTTGCCAGTTATGGGGCTTGCACTCTGGGTTTGGGTGCTGTCCCTGAGCTCTTCAGCTTAAGGCTAGCGCTCTACCACCTTGAGCCACAGGCGCCATTTCCAGTTTCTTGGAAGAAAGTCTCAAGGACTTTCTTGTCTGGGCTGGCTTTGAACTGTGATCCTCAGATCTCAGCCTCCTGAATAGCTAGGATTACAGGCGTGAGCCACTGGTGCCTGGCTCATTTCTGCAGTGTTACCCCCACTTTCATTTTCTCCTGCTTTCCCCCCTTCACAAAAATTTAAAAAGAGAATGATTTGAAGAAGGATGTTGCAGACTGCTCATGTTTACACAGAATGTACGTAAAGGAAACAGGCACTGATGGAGCACTGTACACTCCAGGCACTGTCCTAGGTGCTAGAGACTGTGGAACAATGAACAAAGACCATGAATCCTCAGTCTTGCTGGAAATGACCTTCTAGTGAGGTGAGACCAAGGGCATAATAAGTAGTGACTTATAGAAAAAGTCAAGCATTGATGCATCCATGGGAAAAACGGGACAGCAAAGGAGACATGGAGGTCCAGGGGAGCAGGGAGGAGTATGTGTGCTGCAATTTTAGACAGGAAGATGGGCTGGCCTCACTGAGAAGGGGGCCTCTGAGCGCAGACCTGGGAGGAGGAGGAGGATCCCTCTTATAGGTATCTGAGAGGGGAGCTTTGTAGGGCAGAGGGATGGGCCAGTGACAAGAGTCTGCAGGAAGGACACCAGGGAGGCCAGTGGGGTTAGCATGGGGCAGAAGATTGGTGTGTAGGAGGGCATGGGGAGTTACGGGCAGTCGCATCTTGTGGGGGTTGAAGTCCCTCTACAAGAACTGTGGCTACTCTGAAAGAGTAGAAACACTTTTTGTTGTTGTTGTTGTTGGTCGTGGGGCCTGAACTCTGGGCCTGGGTGCTGTCCCTCAGCTCTTCAGCTCAAGGCTAGCCTCTACCACTTGAGCCACAGCACCATTTATGGTTTTTTTTTTTCTGAGTGGTTTATTGGAGATAGGAGTCTCATGGACTTTCCTATCCAGGCTGGCTTTGAACCGTGATACTCAGATCTCAGCCTCCTGAGTAGCTAGGATTACGGGCATGAGCCACCAGCGCATGGCTAGGAAACACTTTTTTCTTTGGGTGGAACTGGGGACTGAACTCAGGGCCTCATTTTTGCAGGACAGGTGCTCTACCCACTTTAGCTATGCCTTCAGCCCATTTCTGTCTTGATTGCTTTTTTATTTTTATTTTTTGATGGTTGTGGGATTTGAACTCAGTGCCTGGGCACTGTCCCTGAGCTTCTTTGTGTTCAAGGATAGTACTCTACCACTTGAGTCACAGCCTTACTTCTGGTTTTTGAGTGGTTAATTGGAGATAATATTCTCATGGGGACTTTTCTGCCCAGGCTGGCTTTGAACATGATTCTCAGATCTCAGCCTCTTGAGTAGCTAGGATTACAGGTCTTGTCTTGGTTATTTTTTTTTTGGTCAGTCCTGGGGTTTGAACTCAGGGCCTGGGCACTGTGCCTATGTCTTTGCTCAAGGATAGCACTCTACCACTTGAGCCACAGCACCACTTTTGGCCTTTCCTGTTTATGTGGTAATAAGGAATTGAATCCAGGGCTTCCTGCATATTAGGGAAGCACTCTACCACTAAGCCACATTCCTAGCCCATTTTGGTTTTATATATATATATATTTAGTCAGTCATGGGGCTTGAAATCTGGGCCTGGGTGCTGTCCCTCAGCTCTTCAGCTTAAGGATAACACTCTACCACTTGAGCCATAGCACCACTTCTGGTCTTCTGGTGGTTTACTGAAGATAAGAGTCTCATGGACTTTCTTGCCTGGGCTGGCTTTGAACTGTGATCCTCGGATCTCGGCCTCCTGAGTAGCTAGGATTTCAGGTGTGAGCCACTGGTACCCAGTCATCCTAGTTATTTTTGATGTAAGGCTTCGCTTCATGGTCATAACCTGGGTTGTAATCCTCCTACTTGAGCTTCCTAGTGTCCTGGGAATGATAGGTATACTTGGCCTTTGTACTTCCTCTGTAGCTGATATGACAGGCACAATCCACTACACCCAGTTGTTGGTTGAAATGGAGTTTCCTGCACTCTTACGCACTGGCTGGCCCCAAACAGATCCTTAATCTTAACCTCCCAATTAGCTGGGATTACAGGCTTGAGATAATGCACCTGATAAAGGAATATTTTGTCACCTAGGGGAGGCAGGGACACATGACTGAAGAATGATTGATTGCTTGGGCCTCGGGATGCTGGGTAGAGTTGTTAATGTGATTTCAGAATGGACAGGAAGTAGAAATATAGTCCAAAGACAGGAGAAAAGTGTGGGTACTGTAGGATTAAAGGTTCATACTAGGGTGGCACCGACTGACAGGGCAGTAGGGGACAGCTGTATCAAACCATGTATGCATCATTTCACACATAAAGGCACATACAGGCAGCATGAAGGCTCGGATGGGAACTATAAAATGGCTATTTTATGGGGAGGTTTCTCATCTGTATCATTTTAAAAATGGAGTGCTATGAGGTGTTGCCATAGGTCAGATATGAATAACATGAAATTGACTTTCAAAATAAGTATTGATGGTATCTGCAGTAACAAAGAAGAACGACTACAAAGTTCAATATTGATCCCTTGTTCATCCAACTTTCTGCAATTGGAAAGTGAGAATGAGAAGTCTCTGGCTCCCCATGATAGGACCCCCTGGGGCAGATCATGTGTTTGTTCTCTCTCTCTTCTCTCCCCACTGCAGCATCCAACGTGCCCCACCTGACCCACACAGTACAGGCTCTCCAGTGGCTGGCTCTGCCATGCACCTTACGTTCAGGTAAGACTGGCCTGTCAGGACCTGGCCTGGCAGACCTTGATCATTGGCTCATCAAATCTCTGTTTCTATGGCTTAACTTTTATTTATTTTTAAAATCAATTAAAATGCTCTGAATGTTCTAGAGTTAAAAAGGGCAGGAAATTGCATTCGAAATCCTCCCTAGATCTGCAGCTTTCAATTCTAGCTAGACACTAGGTGGATGGTCCTTTTGAATTCACCAAGCCAACAGGAATACCATCATGTTTAGGTCTATCATGAGAAGTTGATTAAGAGATAGACACAATTCTAAAATCCAATGCTCGCACCATCTTTGGGGCTTGATATACATTATACACAGAATGCCTGTAGCAGAGTCAATTAAAGCCACACAAAATGTGAACTATAATAGTTTGAAAATAAAAATAAGCTAGATGCTAGTGACTCATGCCTCTAATTGTAGCTACTCAGAAAGCTGAGTTCTGAGGATCAAGAGTTGAAGGTAGCTTGGAGAGACAAATCTGAGAGACTCTCATCTCCAATTAACCCAAAAAGAAATCTGGAAGTGGAGACATGACTTAAGTGGTAGAGCACCAGCCAGGAGCAAGCAAAAACACCTGGCTCTGAGTTCAAGCTCGGATTCTAGCACAAAAATGAAATAAAATAGAAGTAACCAGGAAAGCTTAGAAGAAAACCCAGCTCAGGCTGATCCTGCCAGGCACAAAGAAGCCAAAGGGCTGTCACCTTTTTGATGTCTTCAGCGTCTTCTGAGCAGCTAGGAGGGTATCTGTGGGTGGCTGTATAGGAAGCGAAGTCAGCTTGTAATTTGATCAAAGTCTCTTCACGCTCCAGAACCTGGGAAAGAATACAAGTCAGTCACAGGGTGGATGATCAACAGCATATGACTATTATTGCTTTGCATTCCTTCTTCAGGAGAAGTTTGTTAACACGATGATGTAATTTCACTGTGTAGTTCCCATGGGGTCAGCGGGAAGAAGGAGTTATGATCTCAATCTGGGATCAAGGAGTGATTTGACTCCAGCCTGTCTGTGACCACATTTTGGACCCTCTCCTGAACTTTTGGGGGATCCACTTTATGAGCTAAAAGAAGGTTCTTTGGAGGCGATGATGGAGACATGTGCTTAAGCGATTAGATGACATGATTTAGGATCTGAGAATTAAGGGAAAGCATTTCTTATGCAATGGGTGAATGCACATGTATAGCAAGAAAAAGTTAAAGAACACTCAGTTTTCTTTTTAATGTCATACGTTTTGAATTTATGGAAAACAATTCAAGCAAAACCCAAACATTGAAAAAAAGAAAGCTTCCACTTCTGCCCTCTCTTACTTCCATGAAGAGAGGGAGAACATGATTGAGAACTGACAGTATATACATATGATCAGTGATTTAAAAATCTTAAGAAATTACCCTTAGTTGTATAAAGGGTTTCAAGTCAACATGCCAGTTTATGAGTACCATGCATTAGTGGTCATTGATTTAAAAAAACAAAAGTTATGCTGGGTGCTTGTGGCTCACATCTGTGAACCTAGCTACTCAGGAGGCTGAGATTTGAAGATTGTGGGTTGAAGCCGGCCTAGGCAGAAAAGTCCCCAATTAACCACTCAAAACCCCAGAAGCAACGCTGAGGCTCAAGTGGTAGAGCGCTAGCCATGAGCACAAAGAGGCTGAAGGACAGTGTAGAAGCTCTGAGGTTCAAGCCCCACAACTGACAAAAAAAAAGTTAGATCACACTATACATGGGATTCTGCAATTTACTGTCAACACATGCCACAAACTTCCTTGCATGCAGCTCTAACACATCTACTTCACCCATTTTATTGACAGCATATTATCCTATAATATAGATATTTTAAAAGCATTTCTCTCTTCATTTTGTTATTTATTAACCTGTGAATGGGCACTTAAGTTGTTGTGTGAGTGGTTTAAAGTTATTTATTTATTTATTTTAAGAATCTAAAAATTAAGCCTGTGCCAGTGGCTCATGCCTATAATCCTAGTTACTCAGGAGGCTGAGATCTGAGGATCGTGGTTCATAGCCAGCCCGGGCAGGAAAGTCTCTGAGACTCTCATCTCCAACAAACCACCAGAAAACCAGAAGTGGTGCTGTGGCTCAAGTGGTAGAGTGCTAGCCTTGAGCGCCCAAGCCCCCCCCCCCAGTAACCTCCCTCCCCCACCCCCCACCTCCGGTGCCAAAAAAAATCTGGAAATTAATAAAAACAGGAGAGATGCATTTGACAGAGGATGTGAACCAAAGGTGGTGCAGGTCTTGGTGAAAAGATTAATTTAGATGATACTCTTTCCTTTGTTTCTTCCATATGGCTTATTGAGGATTTTTTTCAGACAAATGTTCTAGAATGAGGCACTTACCAAAGCATTGCTGCAGGCCAGCTTATTTCGAAGCTCCTGGACTAGGTCATCCTGTTCAGAGACCTTTTGCCAGACTTCAGACAGTCGTTTCAGGGTCTCCTGATGCTCTGGAGACATGCAGGGAGAAGGGCAGACCCGCACCTTTGAGTGATCACCTTTGTTCTCAGGATCCTGGGGTATTTAAAAATAATGAGTTGGGCTGGGTGCTGGTGGCTCACCCCTATAATCCTAATTTCTCAGGAGACTTAGATCTGAGAATTGTGGTTCAAAGCCAGCCCAGGCAGGAAAGTCCATGAGACTCTTATCTCCAATAAACTACTCAGAAAACAATCAGAAGTGATGCTGTAGCTTATGTGGTAGCGTACTAGCCCTGAGCAAAGATGAAACTCAAGGACAGCAGCCAGGCCCTGAGCTCAAGTCCTAAGACTGGCACACACACATAAAAGTGAATTGGTTTTGCCGGGTACCAGTGTCTCATGCCTGTAATCCTAGCTATTCAGGAAGCTGAGATCTGAGGATCAGGGTTCAAAGCCAGCTTGGGCAGGAAAGTCTGTGAGACTCTAATCTCCAATAAACCACTAGAAAACAGGAAGTGGCGGTGTAGCTCAAACGGTAGAGTATTTGCCTTGAGCTGAAGAGCTGAGGGACAGTGTCCAAGCCCAGAGCTCAAGCCCCATGACTGATTAAAAAAAAAAAAAACAGAAGGAAAAAAAGCGAATTGGTTTCATTTCTTATTTGTGAGTCAGCAACAGAATTCCGTAAGCATAGAAAATCTCTAAGTACATGTTTATATATGGGAGGTATAGATTCCGTAACATAAAGAAAAAACAGTTCTCCAAGAACTATGCTTTTTTTTGTCTTTTTGATAATTGTTCCTTAGATATCTGAAATCATCCATGAAGGTTATTATCCTCTCATTAGTCTGTACTAATAACAGGGCGAAGTTACACACAAGGTTAAAAAAGAAGTATAGAGAGTTCTGGTATAGATTGTAGATCCTGTTCCCATTAAACTTGTCTCCCTAACTGGGCTTTTCAGGCAAAGTTAGAAATAGTTCATGTTCACTGAGCATGAAAGCTGCCCATGAGCGGGCTGCAGAAAGGTCAGCCAGCAATCTAAACGTGGTCACAAATCATATTCATGTAAATAATTTAGTATATTAGCAGACAGAGAATACAACAGTTAAGAAACTGTTTAGGTTCTAATACTTTCTTAACACTGTAGGAATAAAAAAGGACTGATTTAAAAGCAATAGAAGAAAAATTCCTTGAAGGAAAAAATATAAAATTTCATATTAAAAGTCATATATCAATATATGATATCTATCTACCTACCTACCTACCTACCTACCTACCTACCTACCTACCTACCTACCTACCTACCTACCTACCTATCAATCTATCTAATGTGAAAACTAGCAATTTAAAAACCACGGTCTGCAAAATTCAAGGGCAAGGGATGACATTTGCCTGGAGTTTTGGGTTTCCGGTGAAAGAGGCTAGGACCATGAATGGGACACAGCTGCGTGTACGTCTGCTTGCTGGAACTCGTGATCTGAGGAGTCCGAACACCGAAATCCTACCTGACTGACAATCCCATTGAGCTCGCCCTCCAGCATCTTCACCTGGCACTCCAGTAACTCGATGTTGCTCAGGGAAGTCTGGTATTTATCCCTGTAGAGATTTAAGCTTCTTTCTAGGGAGACAATCTTGTCCCCGGCCAAGGCAAGTTGCTTGTGTGCCAGAAGGAGCTTCTCCCCTGTATCCACGTTATGATTTCCCATTTCTTCCTCATAGAGGATTACCTGTTAGTGCAGGAACAAAAGCTCACTGAGCCTATGCAAGCATCAAATGAGGAATGGATATGGTTCTGAGACTCCAATCACGGCAGTTTTCTATCTAAACTAGAAACCCAGACGTATGGAATAGGGACAGCATAGATTTAAAAGCTGTGGTAAGTAATATCAAGATGGGAATGAATAGGAATAAAGATCATCCTATTTGCAGGTTAAGTTCTTTAAAGGAAGAGATCTTTCTATGTTCCATCCTGTCCAACATTTGGAAGGAACTCAGTAAATACTAGTTGAGTCACAGGAATGGATTTGTATTGCTCCATTTTTAAGGGTTTGAAATTTCAGTATCCATTCTTTTCCATACATTCTCTAGAGATCTAATTTGGAAAATGTACAGACCCTCATGCACACAGTTCCCTGTCAGCAAAGTTTCCAAGAGAGAGTGGGAGAGCATGACCCAAAGTTCCTCTGAGATTTGTAGGATCCTTATTTAGATTCCTTTTCTTCCTTATCAAGTAATGAGCTGCCCAATGGTCATGAGCATGTATACAAATGAGACATAGTCTCACCTCTCAAAGACTTCAAAATACTCACAACTTGGGGAGATAATATAAAACTGGCTCTGTTAAGTTTCGCAGCTCAAATTGCATGTGTTAAAGGGGTTGATAGTTCTAATAGCACATATTCCATTAGTTAGGCTAATTATACTTGCTGCCTAATATTTGAGCTTCTTCTCAGGAAAGGGCCATTTAGTTTAAGGTGTTTGTTAGAAAAGAAGAAGAGAGGGGTATTTTAAATTCATGTCTGTAACAGAAGCTGTCAGTGGCCTACTCACATCCAATTGGAATTCAGTATTTGCACACCAGGCTCCTTCCGATAGCTCTTTCTCTGAGAGCTTTTCTTATTCAGAGGGCCAAGACAGTGGCGGTTGAAAGTGTTGGTGAGTACCCTCAGAAGCGGCCCTCAACTTATAACTGGGTTGATAGAGTGGGTTAATTTAGAGGCATGTTCTATTGTAGTATCTCCCAGAGCTCCCAGGGGTTACAGCAAGTAACTTGCTCCATAGTGATTGCTTCACTGACTTCCTGCTCCTCTTTGATCATCACTCTAGTGCTTTCTGGAATCATCTCCTGAGTGAACTACCTATTTGGATTTGTATGTGCACCCCAGGGGGCTTGCTGTTGGCCTACCTTAGGCAGAAGTTTGATGCTTCTGTGTAAATTTGTATGTATTTCCCGCCCCCCCCCCAGCTCCTTAATTACAGAACCTTGACTTGATTGGGTGCAGGAGTATACCTCCCCAAAAGCCGCATTCCCATGCTTCCTGGGAACTAGCTGGAGCCATGTCACTAATAATGGACAACAGCATGAAAAGTGTCCTAGAAAGGAAGCAGTATGCCTTTATCTGGAGTATGTGGAACAAGGATAGGATGGTTGGAGCTCTAGCAGCCACCTTAGGTAGACTGAGAATGGAATCCTTGAGTGGCTGTGATGGTGTGGCCAAAGGGTAGGATGTAATACATGATGGAAACTGCAGTTGCCCTGATCACTGCTTATATGACATAGAAACAAATGGCTAATTATTATTCCAATTAATTCAGGATTGCTTTACCTAGGTGGGACTCTTGTTTACGCTAAAACCAGCCAGTTTTAATGTAGCTTTATACTAGCTTTATTAAACCATGGCTTATGCTCACAGGTGTTGGTTGGCCCAGCTTATATTGCAATAAGATAACCTTTCTTTGATCTTTTCCACTCAGTCTTTTACAGCAAATTATTTGTAGGTCATAATATTCCAACTAAAAAAATATTTTCTAAGACTCATTATAAAGACCCTGGAGTTAGTCCTTAAGCAACAGCACTGTCAAAAAGAGTCCTTGGAATTTACTTTAAAATCAGAAGGAAGAAAAAAAAAGCCTTCTGATATGAGTTTGTCTGTCCCACTACTTAGAACCATTTTTTTTTTTTTTTGCATTAGTGTCTGTACTGCTTAGCTGGCTTTAGTTCTGTAGCTGTCGGTCTTTGGAATTTATTTGGGATTCTACAGGGCTGCTTCCCTTTGGTTTAAAAAAATTGCCTTAGAGCATGAATATAGATGAATGCCCAGAATATACTTAAACTAAGGCTATAGGATCTAAAACTCCAGTCTGAAAAGATGATCCAGCATTCTCAGTGACTGACTCAGTGTCTGGCTATCTTATCAACTGTGCAGGTGCAGAAATTTATATATCATCAAAACCTGATTGTTCTAGTGGACCTTACACTTAGAAAAAAAGAATCCTCAGAGGCCTAGAGTCTTTTGCATTTAAATTGCAATGGGGATAGGATGGTGAAGATAGACACATACACACACACACACACAAATGTGTATGCACACCCCCCCTACATGACCCATATGCATGAATATTAGAACTCTCACCCAGTGATGTCATTCTGTTTAGTTTCTTTCTTGTCAGCTTCAAAAGGTACAAGAATGAAAAAAGAAAAGTTTTCAAAACCTTCTCAAGGTGTTGAAATGTTCTATGAGGACATGTTTGCCTCTTAGGTCTGGCCTGATTTGGCACAATGGCACCTGGACATTTCAATCTTTAATCTAGCCATACCTCATCCTCTTTCAGTTTGCAGTGATGGTGGAGAAGAACCAGGTCAGAAGTCTGCTTTTCCAGGATGGATTGGTACTGCAGGAGAGAACAATAAGAAGTCTGCAACTCCTCTGTGCGAAACTCCAGTTCTTGCTGCAGAGCCAGAAGTTTCTTCTTCAGTTGCTGGAGTTGTCTCAGATGACACTGTTTAGTAGACCCAAATTCTATCTGGGTATCTCTGAATGTTGACACCTTTACTTGCTTCTTGTTCTACAACACAGCACATACAGAAAGGCTTTAGTGTGTCACCAAGGATGAAGTTGATCTTTGACTTTTTTCATTTGTTCAATCATTTATGTCCACCAATTCACCCTTTTGTCATCCACAGATAACTTAGTAAATGTTTCTTTCTATTCCTAGGAAATGTATCACCATCCTATTCTGTAAGAAACTACAAAAAAGGTTCTTCCCTATCAGAAGCTTATGGTTTGTGGTCAGAATTAAAAAATCATACATGTAAAGGATCTGGAGACTCACAAATAGCATGCTTATAGTTTGCTTTCACATGTGAAAATGACACAATTGACTTGGAAGGAAAGGGGGTAGGAGCTACTGAGAGAATCCAGGCTAGAAAAGATGGTGGTGGGGAACAAGATGGTAACAGTAAAGAGAGGAAGTAGTTGGATTCTAGATATATTGAGTCCTGTTAACCTATTTGATGTCACATGGGGAGAAATTATGGCCATGAAAAGACAAGATTGGGGGAAATTATGGTCATGCAAAGACAAATTATGGTCAGGTCAAGGGTTTGACTTGATGAGTAACTGGAGAGATGGAGTTTTAGTGAGATCACGCTGAGACACAAAAGAGGAAATCTTAGTAAGAGTGAGAGGTGGTAGCATAGATAAGGAAAAGAAGGCCCAGCCCAGCTGTGGACACTGCTGTGTATAGACGAAATGTCTCAAGAGCCTAAAATCTCTTGTCTGAGCAGGCAAGCTGGGGACTTAGGGAAACAGTTATAACTCCCCTCCACCCCCTGAATGTCCTTTGATAGGGTTAATTCAGAAGGGTTTTTAGTGAAACAAATATGTAATAAAATCCCTATCACTTTAGTCAAAATCTTTTTTCTCTTGGCTCTGTTAAAGGGGAATCAATCAATCTGTAAGGACTAAGAGGTTGTCTTCCTGGTATTTCTAGTGATCCAGTGTGACTTCTGATTGGGCACTTCTTCCCTGTAGCTAGACAGGCATGATACAGCTGAAAACAGCTTGTGGTATCCTCCTTCCTATATTTCCTTTGCTTCTCCTTTCCAGCTCCCCGTTTTTCTCTTCATTCTCGAAAGGAATGAGAAATGCATTTTTTCAATTGTTTAAAAGAAGTCAAATTCTCCTCCTTGTACCTGGTATGTTATCTAGACTTTGATGTGCTCAGAGTTACTCTTTGGCTCTCAAATTTCCTGTGGGTAAACCATATCTTTTCCTAAAGACAATTAGGTGGGTATAAAGCTGAGCAGCTTGGCAGTGACACTAATGAATGAGTAATTTCCCATCTTCAGAGGTCCTGTTGAATCTTCTGGATTTAATTTTGGTCTGAGGTAGCACAATGGACACGTCACAATGATGAGAATTTTCTCAACTCTTCCAGCACAGGATAGATATAGTACTTGACCTGATGTGCTTGATTATAAGTATTGATTAGATCTATAGAGGGACTAGAACTCTCAGACAGGAATTTTAAAGATGATTAAAGATTATTATACATAAATACCTATGGGTTTGGAGGAATCAAAATTCAAAAACTTGGAGAAGTTCCTAAGCTCATTTGAGATGTATTAAATTTTTATTTGTCTTTATGAATTTAAATATTTTTATTTCTAAATGAATATAAAAGAATGTCAAGCTATAGATTAAACCCATATTCTCTATATATCACACACATACATATGCCAAAGAACAATTTCATGAAGCTACTAATGTATTTCCTTTTCCTTCTTCCTTCTAAAAACTTGCCGTTTTTCTAGTGGAGACATAGATATTATATTCTTCTTCAACTTTCTTCTTTTTTGGGGGGGATGAGTCCTTGGGCTCGAACTCAATGCCTAGGCCCTTGTTCCTGAGCTTTTATGCTCAAAGCTAGCACTCTACTGTGTAATCTACAGCTTCACTTAAAGTTGTGTGTGTGTGTGTGTGTAATTGGAGATAAGAATCTCACAGACTTTCCTGCCTAGGTTGGCTTTGAACTGCAATCCTCAGATCTCAGTTGCTCGAGTAGCTAGGATTATAGGCATGAGCCATCAGCGCCTGGCTCTTCAACTTTTAAGCTGAGATCTGGAGAAAGTGAGGGAGTGATCTTTATGGAGGTAAGATTAGATACTGGGGTTTGACCTCAGGACCTTACTCTTGTAGTACATGTGCTTTACTACCTTGAACCACATACCAAGAGCCTTTTGTGTTAGTTAGTATTATTATTTTTAGGTAGGAGCATGTGTCTTTTACCTGGACTGGCCTCGAACCACTTCTTCTTACACTTCCTGTGTAACTGGGATGACAGGTGTGTGCCATGGTGCCTAGCTTTTCATATTATTTATTTTAATGAGATGGGGTCTGGCTTGCTTTTTTTTTTTTTTTTTGTTCCAGGCTGGCTTGGATCCATGGTCATTCAGATCTCTGCTTCCTGAGTACCTGGCAGGCACCACTAATGCCTGACAGACTAGTTCTTAAGGTGACTATCCAGAGTTGAATGTGATTCTGGAGTCATCTCCTCTGCCAGTTTCTCGGCTATCTTGGCAGCACCAGATGCCCAAAAGGTGGAGAGCAATGGCTGCTAATAGGAACTTGTTCCCATATTTAGTCAACCTTTCAGCCCTACTTGTGGTCAAAGAGATTATAGCTATTGCTCCTTCCTTGCCTATGTGGCCACTTGATCACAGAAGGAAATTAATTAGCTTGGCACGATTTGCCTTTTGAAAAGTCACATTGGTTTCCACCCAATACTTTGTGCTTTTCAAGTTGATGCTAATTGATTGATGTTAAGTTCTATATTTTCCCTGATATTGAAGTTAAGCTGACAGGTCTATAATTACCAGGATTGTCCTTTTTCCCTTTTTAAAAAGATGAGCACTTCATTTACCCTTTTGGAGTCTACAGGGACTTTCTTTATCCTCTTGAGTTCTCAAAAATAATCGCTAGGAGCTATGTAATAACACCTGCCAATTCTTTAAGTACTCTTAGAAGAATGTCATCGGGCCCTGCTGATTTGCCTAAAGCCAGCTTTTCAAAATACCATTTAACCATTTTATTTCCTATTCAAATTCATATTCTCTTCTGTCATAGGTTGGCATTCTGATAAAGGGAGCCCTGATTATTTTTTTCATTAGGGAATTGATTGTTATTATAAAGGTGATGTACAGGAGGGTTACAGTTACGTGAGCTAGGTAAAGAGTACATTTCTTTTTGGACAATGCCCACCCCTTCTCTCACGCTCTCCTAGCTTTCCCCTCCCATCCTACCCACATGCTATATAGTTCATTTTCAACATAGTGTCTAGTGAGCTGCATTTGTTCACCCTTTGTCGCTCCATTTCTGTGCCCCCACTTGCCATCCTAAAGACAGATAAATGAACAAACATGCCAAAAAGAAAAGGAAACAAGGGGCTGGGAAGGTGGCTCAGTGGTAGAGTGCTTGCTTTGCATGCCTGAGGCCCTGGGTTCGATTCTTCAGCACCACATAAGCAGAAAAAGCCGGAAGTGGCGCTGTGGCTCAAGTGGTAGAGGGCTAGCCTTGAGCTGAAGAGCTGAGGGACAGCGCCCAGGCCCAGAATTCAAGCCCCACGACCGGACCCCCCCCCAAAAAAGAAAAGGAAACAAAAACAGCAACGAAGAGAAAACCTCTTGTTTCTGTTTCCTGGAGTTCATTTAGATAAATGTTATTTTATATGATCTGATGCACATAGGCATTGTGCCTTTGTGTTCCTCTCGTATGAATATCGTCCTTTGGTCTCATCATGTGTGAATGCCATCCTGTATAATTTATTATGTCTCAGTGAATTTTAGATCTAGCTTCTTCACATAAAAGAAAACATGCCCTGTTTGTGTCTCTGAGCTGGGCTTACCTCACTTAAAATGATTTGTTCTGGTTCCATCCATCTCCCTGCAAATGACATAATCTTATTCTCTCTCCCCTCTCTCTCCCCCTCTCTCTTTTGGTGCTGGTTCTACGGCTTGAACTCAGGGTCTGGACTCTATCTCTGATCTTCTTTTGCTCAAGGCTAGCATGCTACCACTTGAGCCACAGCACCCCTTCCAGCCTTTTCTGTTTATGTGGTACTGAGGAATTGAACCCAGGGCTTCATGAATGCTACCACTTCGAGTGCTACTCTATCACTAAGCCACAATCCTACCCCCCTGGCTTTTAAAAAAAGTTTTAGTGGGGATATGAGTCTCACAGACTTCCTTGTCTGGGATGTCTCTGAATCATCATCTTCAGATCTCAGCCTTCTGAGTAGCTAGGATTGATTGCATGTGTAAGTCATGGGCATTTGGTTAAATTTTTATTGGCAGTGCTAGGATTTGAACTCAGGGCCTCATGGGCTGGTACTCTACTACTCAAGCTATATACACTTGGAGCCCTTCTTTCTAATGGCTGTATACAATTCCAATGTGTATAGATACCACATTGTTTTGATTCACTCATGTCTTGTAGGGCATCTGGGCTGTTTCCATACTTTGCTATTGTGAATAGTGCAGCAATAAACACTTACATGCAAGTCTCTTTATGGTATCCTGGCTTGTGATGTTCTGGGTAGATGCCCAGGAGTGGTATGGCTGGATCATAAGGAAGTTATATGTTTAGTTTTTTTTTTTTTTGTCGGTTGTGGGGCCTGAACTCTGGGCCTGGGCGCTGTTCCTCAGCTCTTCAGCTCAAGGATAGCGCTCTACCACTTGAGCCACAGTGCCACGTCCAGCTTTTTCTGCTTATGTGGTGCTGAGGAATCGAACCCAGGGCCTCATGCATGCAAGGCAAGCACTCTGCCACTGAGCCACCTTCCCCACCCATATGTTTAGTTTTTTGAGGAACCTCTAGACTGCTTTGCAGAGTGATTGTACTAGCTTATATTTCCAACAGTGCAGAAAGGTTCCTTTCCCCCCACATCCCCACCAATATTTGTTGATCGAATCGATGATGTTGGCCTATCTAACAGGGGTGAGATGGAATCTCAGAGTTGTTTTGATTTGCATTTCTTTTATGGCTAGGGATGATGAGCATATTCTCATGTGTTTCTTTGTCATTCTATCTCTTCTTCTGACAAGTCTCGCCTTAGCTCTTTTGCCCAGTTAGTGACTCAAGCTTTGGGAGGGGTTAGTTTCTCTCTCTCTCTCTCTCTTTTCTTTCTTTTTTTCTTTGCCAGTCCTGGGATTTGAAATTCATGGGCCTGCGCACTGTCCCTGAGCTGCTTTTGCTCTACCACTTGAGCCATAGCGCCACTTCCAGCTTTTTCTGTTTATGTGGCTCTGAGGAATCGAACCCAGGGCTTCATGCATGCTAGGCAAGCACTCTACCACTAAACCACATTCCCAGCCTTCCTTGTATATTTTATTAGGCCCTTGTCAGATATATTGCTGATAAAGATATTCTCCCAGTTTGTGGGCTATCTTTCTAGTTCAGTAACTATGTCCTTTGTTGTGCCATACCTTTTAATTTTGATATAGTCCCATTTGTCAAGTCTCTTGTATCTGCTGTATCCCTGGAACTCTTTTCAAAAAAGTTTCTGCCTATGCTTATGAGTTCTATTTTTTTCCTACTCCCTATTGCAGTAATCTCACAGTTTCAGATCTGACATTGAGGTCTTTGAGTTGATATCAACGCATGGTGACAAACAAGAATCCACTTTTTGTTTTCTATATATGGATGCTCAGTTTTCCCAGTATCAACGATTGAAGATGCTGCCATTTTCTCCCTATGTATCTTTGGCTCTCTTATCAAATATCAGATAACTAAGTATATGGTTTTATTTCTGGGTCTTCTAGTCTGTTTCATTGATCTTCGGAGACCAATATTAAGCACTGTGGCAATATTAAGCACTGTCCCTCAGCTCTTCAGCTCACAGCTAGCACTCTACCACTTAAGCTACAGTGCCACTTCCATTTTTCTGGTGGTTTATTGGAGATAAGAATTTTATGGGCTTTCCTGCCTGGGCTGGCTTTGAACCATGATCCTCAGATCTCAGCCTCCTGGGTAGCTAGGATTACAGGCATGAGCCACTGGCACCCAGCCGGTGTTTTGTTTTTATTATTATTATTATTTTTGTTATTATAGCTCTGTAGTGGAGCTCAAGGTCTGGGATATGTGATACCACCAGTATTGCTTTTTTTTTTAAAGTCTAGAATTGCTTTGGCTATTTGTTGTTCCCTAGGGATTTTTGGATTGTTTTCTCTATCTTGGTAAATTCCATTGGGATTTTGATGCATTAAATTTGTAGATAATTTTTGGCAGTATGTCTATTCTCACAATATTAATTCTACCTATCCATGAACACAGGAAGTCTTTCCATTTCCTGATGGTGTCTTTGATTTCTTTAAATTTTTTTAATCATTTTCATTATAAAGGTCTTTTGCTTCATTGGTTATGCTTATTTTTTTGAAGCTGTTGAAAATGGAGTTGTTTTCCTGATTTCCCTCTCTGCTTTTGCACTGTTGACATACAGAAAGGCTACTAATTTTTGTGGGTTTATTTTCTGCCTTGCTGCTTTACCATAGTTAGTGATTGGCTCTAGGAACTTGGGGATGGAGTCTTTTAGGTCCTTTAGATATAAGGTCATGTCATCTGCAAGTAGGGATAATTTGATTTCTTTCTCTATGTAAATCCTTTTTATGTCTTTTTCTTGCCTTATTGCTTTAGCTAGGAATTCCACTATATTTAAGAGGAGTGGGGAGAATGGACATTCTTGCCTTGTTCCTAATTTTAGAGGAAATGGTCTTAGTTTTTCACTGTTCAGTATGGTGTTGGCTGTTGGTCTGTTTTATTTAGCCTTTATTATTTTGAAGTATGTATTTCTTCTATTCCTACCATCTCCAGAGCTTATAGTATGAATGGAGGTTGAATTTTGTTGTTCTGCATCTATTGAGATGATCATGTGGCTCTTGTCTTTGGCTCTGTTAATGTGATATATTACATTTGTTGATTTACATATGTTAAACCAGCTTTGCATCTCTGGGATAAACCCACTTGAACATAATGATTTTTTTTATTAGTTGATGAGTTCTGTTGATTAGTATTTTTTAAAAGAGCTTTGTGTCTGTGTTCCTCAGAGAGATTGGTCTATAAGTTCTCTTTTTCCCACTGGATCCCTATCTGGTTTTAGGATGAAGTTGATCCTGGCTTCATAAAATGAGTTTGGAATTGATCCTTATAGTTCATGGAAAAGTTTGAGGAGTATGGGTGTTGGCTCAACTTTACAAGTCATACAGAATTCAGCTGTGAATCCATCAGGAACTGGACTTTTTCTTATTGGAAGACTCCTGATTATTTCCTCAATCTTATTGCATGTCATAGGCCTGTTTAAGTGGTTTATATCTTCTTGGGTCAGCATAGGCAGTTTATAGGTCTCTAGGACTTTATCCATTTCTATTAGATTTTCCATCTTATCTGAGTATAGATTTTGAAAGCAGTCCTTCATAATCTTTTGAATTTTTTGGATGTTTGTTGTAATATTTCCTTTGGCATTTCTAATTTTGTTGATTTGAGTCTCTTCTTTTTTCATCAATATAACTAGTGGTCTATCAATTTTATTGACCTTTTTCAAAGAACCAGCTTTTCGTTTCGTTGATTTTATGTCTCTATTGATTTAGTTGATTTTTTTTTTGTTTTTTGGTCCGGTTGTGGGGCTTGAACTCAGGGCTTGGGGCTGTCCCTCAGCTCTTCAGCTCAAGGTTAGCGCTCTACCACTTGAGCCACAGCGCCACTTCCGGCTTTTTTCTTTTTGCTTATGTGGTGCTGGGGAATCGAACCCAGGGCCTCAGGCATGCAAGGCAAGCGCTCTACCACTGAGCCACTTTCCCAGCCCTGATTTAGTTGATTTTATGTATAGTTTTCTTAGTCTCTCATTGATTTCTGCTCTAATCTTTACTATCTCTGTCCAGTAGCTTTGAGTTTGGCTTGCTCCTGTTTTTCTAGCTGCTTTAGTTGCATCATGAGGTTAAATTCATGCTTTGTTTCTGTTTCCTTTATGTATGCACTTAGAGCTATGAACTTTCCTCTCAATACTGCTTCTAGGGTTCTGGTCTGATGTGTTTTTATTTTCATTGAATTGTAAGACATTCATGATTTCCTCCTTTATTTCTTCAGTGACCCATGTGTTGTTCAGCAGTATGTTATTCAGTCTCCCTGTATTTGAGAGTTTTCTGCAGTATGTTTTGCTGTTGAGAACTAGTTTAATTGCATTGTGATCAGATAGGATACAAGGAGTTATCTTGATCCTTTTGCATTTTCTCAGGCTTGTTGTGTATCCTAGGATATGGTGCATTTTGGAGAATGTTCCATGGGTTTCATTTGGGAATTTAAAATTTATCTTTTTTTCCCAATCATTGTCATGATCTTCTTTTGCTTTCTTTGATGAGTTAAATGACACATTTTCTTGGAACTCTAGGTTAGCTTCATCTCACTAGTTAAGTTTATCTGTTGCTTTTTTTCCTTTTTAATATCAGTTGTGGGGCTTGAACTGAGGGCCTGGCTGCGGTCCCTGAGCTTTTTTTGCACAAGGTTAGTGCTCTATCACTTTGAGCCATAGCACTACTTCCAGTCTTCTGGTGGTTAATTGTAGGTAAAAGTCTCATGGATTTTCCTGCCCTGGCTGGCTTTGATCCTCAGGTCTCAGCCGCCTGAATGTATCTGTTACTTCTTTTTATAAATTTCATTTCTTGTTCTTGTAATGGTAGAATATAGAACTAGGGGTTTAATTAACACTCATTTTCTTGGAATGCAAAGCTTAGTTGAAAAGCTATTCAGTATCCTTATACCTCTGACTGTGAATAGAACCTAGGAAAGGTCAGGTTGCTCAAGAAGGCCTTTTCTTTATTGATTTGATTATCATTTTATTATGGCATCTCTGTTGTTGCTTTCTCTTTTTACATTGGGACATTCAGTGTCTAGACAGGGCCAAGCCTTAGGTTTCTGAAGTGAGGTGCAAATTTTAAGAAGCAGTTAGTCTGAAGGCTAAGCATGTACAGGTTGGTACCTGAAGAATGAGCACCCATAAATTCTCTACCCTGAGCACCTCACTTTTTTCATCCCACTTGCTGCAATGTCACTGTGTTTTGGAGTGTAATGTTTTTAACTTTATAAGGTCATGGCATGTTCTTTCCTATTTCCTGCCTCCTCCATCTCTCCTTTTGTTACATATAACATCTGATGCAATATTTAACTTTCCCCTCATCACTGTGGTCCTGAATCATGACCTCTGCTCTATTTCTCCAGCTCTTTTTCAGATATATTAGTCGAAATTCCAAAAAGTCATGGGTTTTCTCTTTGTTCCTATATTACATTTCTTTCTAGAAGGCAAATCTTGAAGGGATTTTTCTGAGTACATGAATACAGGTCTACATGTAATTGTGTATTTGTATGCATAGTCTGCAATTTAAATTTTGTACTAAGTGCTAGGAAAAAAAAGAGCTTGTTTTAAAGCTTGTTTCAAGCTGTTAGACCTTCTTCTGGGCAATTAGAATAATAAAATGCAATTTAATACCTTTTTCCTTTCAAGTTGCCAGGTACATTTATAAGCCACATGGCTTTCCCTGGCTGGGGAATAAGTAAACTCATGATAGCTATGGTGAAAATATCCTAAAATGTTAATATTTAGAAGGAAGTAAATTATGATAATCTTCCTGAGATCCATTTAGGAATACCATGGATTTTTCTATATTCATAACTTCCTGAGAAAGGACAGCAATGCCTAGTAAGGTGAGGTAAGAGTACTTAGTAGCATTTTTAGGATCTTGCAGAGAACAAGATGTGGTTTCTATAGTGAGATGGTAAGTTCTGGCAGAACAGTGAAAGAACCCTGGTCCTTGACCACAAGAAACACAGTGGTTGCTTACACAGTAGCTAGGAGACTAAGTTGTGGGTTCAGCAAAGGCATGTGCAACTAGTATCTGCTTTATGTTTACACAGAACTTGTATCACTAAATGGAAATAAGGTTCCACCAGTAATGAGTCATTGGACACTCAAGTTTTCAGGAGTTGTGGGAAGATATATCCCAGTGGATTTTGTGCTTGTGCAGATAAATGTAAAAACTGGTTTTATTGCTGTCAAAGAGAGAGAGAGAGAGAGAGAGAGAGAGAGAGAGAGAGAGAGACAGAGAGACAGAGAGAGAGAGACAGAGACAGAGAGAGAGAGAGAGAGAGAGAGAGAGAGAGAGAGAGAAACCCAGGCTAACGTAAAATGGTCTCAATTGATATGTAGACTCTAGGTCAGCATTTGTTCAATTAACAGTGTCAAGATGGCGGCCATGCTAGGAGGTTTTACTGTTCAGGTGTGCATAGGCTAAGTATTACTGTGTGTCTTGCCTTGGGTACCCCAAAAGCTGGCCTTATAACAAAGAACTGAGTGTTGAACAGAAGTTTATGTGGTAGGTGATTATAGGAAACTCTACATTAAGCAGAGCTGGGAATTGGGACAAAAGAGGAAAGGAAGTGGATGAAAGGTGTGTTATCAAGCCAGTTTTCACTGTGGGGAACGGTGAGCCAGAGAAAATGAACGGTGAGCCAGAGAAAATAGTATGTCTTGAGTTAACTCAGGCTAAGGGGAAAAGGAAATAGGTAATTGAGTCAACTTGTTAGAGGCATTAATTCTCGGGTACCTCTGCTTGCCATATGATTGTGTTCTGGCCTTCAGAAGGATATCTCCTAGGTGATGAGATGCAGAGTTAGGTGGAATTAATGAGCACTGACTGCACTGATGAATGGTGATATATCAGAGTGGGAGAAGTGGCTTTTATTCACATGGGTTGGCTTTGAAGTTTTCTAAGGTTCCAATCAGGAGACAATACTCTCCTTATACCATTGTACTCTGGTATTTTCAGGGCTGTAAGCTAAAGTGTAAAAGGCCAGATAAGAAAAAGGCAGCATAGAGCCAGACCCTGGTGGCTCACACCTGTAATCCTAGGTACACAGGAGGCTGAGATCTGAGGATTATGATTGAAAGCCAGCCCAGGCAGGAAAGTCAACGAGACATCTCCAATTAACCACTGGAAAAGCAGAAATGGAGCTGTGGCTCAAAGTGGTAGAGCACTAGCCTTGGATAAAAAGGGCTCAGGGACAGCACTCAGACCCTGAGTTCAAGCCCTGCAACCAAAAAACAAAGAAAAGAAAAGGCAGTATCTCAGAAAGCTGATAAACTTGGAAATAGCTAGGTTAAAAAACCCAGAAGGAAGGATAATTTTTCTGTTAGTGTGTGTGTTTAGTTCTGAGTGCTTGCTAAGTAAGTACTATTGTGTGAACCATTTAAGAACTATCTGTTGTTCCTGCCCATGGATGCTCAAGTAGTCAAAGGAACAGAGTTGGCAGCAGTTGCCAATGCTTACGTGGTCATCGTTCATTATAGCCTCCTCCACACAGAGCTGGTTCTCTTGTAAGGTCTTCCCCTGTCTCTTGCAGACATCATGAAGATTCTTGATGTCAAGTTGAAGGCTTAAGAGCTTGCTGTTCAGGCCACTCACTTCTCTGTCTCTCTCCTGGACCTAGGCAGACAGAAAAATAAAAAGCATCAATGATAAACTATCAAGAACATGCTAACTTTCCTTCACTTAACAGGTTGACAGAGACTTTAAATTCTGGTGAAATTTGTCCATCAAGCCTTTGCTGCTATTACTCATCCTGTGTAACATTTATACAGTATCCATTTGCAAGGTGTCTAAGTGCTCTGACTTATTCAATTACTTATTTATATTAATTAATCTTTACCACAGTGCTGTGGATGCGGATGCATCAGACAATTCTGTTTCTGTGCCTAAAATAATTCCAGGTACCCAGTGAACTGTCTATAAATATTAATGGTTCTGCCACTGATGAAATGAACATATTGAGATGTGAAATGAACCTGTCAGGACTGTAGTAGGATTGGTGGTGGAGCCGATGTAGGATTCTGATGTCTCTTAACTTTCCCTTTTACCATTAACCAAAATCTTCCTCATCTATAAACCTAGTGGTTTTCCTTGTAGGGGTATACCAATGGGAACAAAAAATGAAAATTTTAGCTGATTAGGTAAGATATCTGTCTTTGATTGTGATTGAAAATGATAAGTGTTGCAAGGCTAAAATGGAAAGTATGGAAAGTGATGGAGCTCAAAATAGTGTGTGCAGTCTAGCAACATAGCATGGGCTAGGGTGGGGGCAGGAAGCAGAGCTGGTAAGATGGGGTGGGTGGGACTCCATCACCTCATGATTTCTGTGCTATGGATGCCCATAGTGTGAGGAGGAGTTAGGAGAAGTCCTCTGTGGACCTGTGCAGTGCTTCAAATTCTATCAGTGTGCTGCTTTTTCTCATATTTGTGATGCTAGGCATTACTACCTTGGACTTTTAGGCCTTGGATCTGACGCTGTTGAATGCATGTGAGGCGCCTGACTCCTTGGAAGTAGCTTCTTATGTGAGGAGTTGTCATTGATTAGAGAAACACGCCCAAGAGAAACTAGCAAGAAGAAAGGGGGAAAGAAGGAAAGGTGAGGGGAAAAGAAAGCAGGCAAAGGTATGATTTTCAGGCAAAGTCCAGTGGGTCATTCTAGTCTGATCCCACATGGAACTCTGGAGCCTATGTGATATGTGAGAATCAATCCTGATTGGCAGCAGTTAAAGCTGGGCTGTCAAACCTGACATCAACCAGTCAATGTGCTAGGGCTCTCCCTGAAATGTAAGTTCCCAAGGACATCCAGTTAAAACTGGACCCTAAAGGGTTCTACAGGCAAAGTGAGCTCAGAAGTCTAGGAATAATTCTTCTGAGAGAGAAAGCAGGATAAGGGCACAGAAGTGGCTCAGATCAGAGCTGTCTTAAGTCTGGTTAGCAGCAGGGTCAGGAAAGTGCATTCCACATTCTCCCCGTCCTTATAACCAGTGCTCACCTCCATTGCACATGGACTGGTCTGGCTTCTGAAATAGATGGGCTACATACCACACATTCCCAAGGGAACTGGAGACCTGATATGGACATCATAAATCAAGCCTTAGTGGACAGGTCAGTTTAAGAGACCTTTGTACAAGGCCAAGGGGGAGGAAGGTGGGCAGAGGACAACGTGAGAATCGGACACTGCAATGTCAGAGTATTCGGAATTGAGAAGGTTTCCCAGAAGTGCTGCTGTCTCAGCTGATTTATTCCTTCATTTCCATTTAGTACCTGGATTTTTTTTTTTACCACTTTACAGTTTAATTAGGTTAACGGCATGGCTCTGTCATTAAAAGAATTTCATTATCTCAAAACTCTCCCTCCTCCTCTCACTCCTGTCCCTCGTTCCTCACTTTCAGAAAAATAACAATGGATGTCAACTGCCCTAAGCATGTAATTACCATTAAGACAATTACCAGGGACTCTCTTAAGAGAATACTTGTAGTTTTTTTTTTAAACATGGAATGCAGACACTGTTTTCTAACTTGAAAATGAAATTCTCGACTTGATAAGCAGTCGCTACTTGATTTAATGCTTTGGAACTCTTTTCTCCTGATTACCACATCAGGGGGAGAGGGTACGAAGCCACACTAGAGAGGGAGACTCTTAGGGTCTCCTCCATTCTAGGTATAGAACCATTTTTCCCTCTTAGGCATCTATGAAAAAGTTGGTGACAGTGCCAAACTTGCCCAATGCTCTGCATTCTTGCTTTGATGCACAATATATGTGTCTTAAGGCAAAAAATCAGGTCACCAGATTGTCCCATAAGGGTTCTAGCGCTCTGTAGGCTAACAAAAGACCAATGACATACAACTTGAGCCTCTCTAAGTTAGCAGTTAAATGTTATCTTTCAGGGCTTGGAAAAAATTATATTAAGTGAAGTAAGCCAGGCCCAAAGAAACACAGGTCCCATGGTTTCCCTTATTTGCAATATCTAGTATATGTCTGAGTCAAGCAGAAAAGGTCAGATAAGGTGATGTTAGGGAAATGAACCCTAAGATATGTACTCAAATGTTTTTTTTTCTTTCATGCGATTGTTTCTAACACATTTATAAGATTATTCCTTTGTTGCTTTGTATGTCCCTCCCCCACGGTATAACCCCTGCTTTCACTGTTATTTGATGTCGGTATAATTTGTGGAGGGGAAGAGGAAAAACGAATCATTTAAATAGGGACAGAGGTGGACCCATTGCAACAATGAGATGTACAAGTCATTATATCGAAAACGAACTTTACAACTTAGGTCGGGGGTGGGCAGTGGGGAGGATTGGGTGTGGGCCCTGGGGGAGGATGGGAAGGGATGGGAAGGGGAAACAAAGGAGGAGGCTACAATGCTTGATAGGAAATGTACTCATCTTGCCCTTGTAATTGTAACCCCTCTATACAGTATTTTCACAATAAAAAAATAAAAAAAATGTTATCTTTCAGGTGAATAAAAATATCCCCTTTCTTTCAGATGACCTCTGAATAGAAGGCCTACTAACCCTGGTCTTTCTACCACAGGAATTCAGAATTAGATTTTACATGTAGATGCAAATTATGTCTATAATACTGGACTTTAGATCTTACCTAATTTGGACATTTAGCATTGGGTCAGAATCTCTCAGGAACATTTCTTTGTTCATAAAACAAGAGGGTGTATAATAAGCCATCTTTCTTTGAAGATTTTCTAAACCAGGTGAATAACAAATGTATTTGGCTTGGTCAAATAAAATTTTTTTTTGAAACCAAAACCTAACAAATCATTCTTAAAGACCAAATCATAAAAGGGTTTGAATGCGTGTGGATTGAAAGCACTTGAAGAACGTTAAGATGATTTCCATGAATCATATTTCATTTTTCACTTCAGGTGGTTAGAAGAAGATGCTGCACTCACCTCACCAACTCGAGAGAGATAAGTTTTCTCCTCCCCCGGGGTGCCAGTAAATCGAATTTCTTGCACAGATATTAGCTGTAAAGTATTTATAATTCTATGTACTTTATGAAGGCTAAATTCCAAGCGATGCCTTTCAAGTATTAATATGCAGCAGGAATAGATTTCATCTGACATTTCATCAATCATAGCTCTGTAACCAATCCTGGGTCATGAGATGAACTGAGAGTCATAATACTGACCCTCAGGCACTATCTGATCCTCTCCTGGATCTGAAGTCATTAGTGATAGCTGAAATCACAAGCCTCTCCACTGGCTAGTGAGTTTTCACTTAGACAAGCCATGTTCTCAGATACCTAGCTTTGGCTACTCTGCTTAGAAGCATGTGCATTATCAGGGTTACCTACCCACAGGCAAAATGATGAGTACAAACATCACGTTTTTCTGTTGTACTCATGATTATTATTGGAAAATAGGTAATTTACTGAGGTAAATTGTCTGTATTGATTAAATGGGTCTTTGGTCAAACAGCATGACTTCTCAAATATATATTTCAAAGGAGGCCTAGCAATCTGAAGGTCCTGAGTTCAATCCTTAGTACCACATACACACACAAAACTAAACAAAAACCAAAAAAGCTTGTTGTCTTTTGAAACTTGGGTGGTAGTTACCAGAGAAGGGGGTGGGGTCAATCATCTATGAATGTCATCACCTTTGGAGATTATTTGTCTGAGGATGAGGACAGATCTTCAACACAGAGTGAAAGAGTTGGAAATATGGCATTAGTGGTGCTTTCCCAGAGCATGAAGCTCTGGGTTTGATTCCTCAGTACCACATAAACAGAAAAAGCCAGAAGTGGCGCTGTGGCTCAAGTGGCAGAGTGCTAGCCTTGAGCAAAAGAAGTTTAGGGACAGTGTCCAGGCACTGAATTCAAGCCCCAGGACTGACAAAAGCAAAGAAACCAATAGTGAAACATTACTTTTAACAATAGATATCCATTTATGCTGCTTTAGAAACAATAGATATCCATTTTGAAAGGGGCTGGGAATATGGCTCAGTGGTAGAGTGCTTGCCTAGCATGCATGAAGCCCTGGGCTTGATTTCTCAGTACCACATACACAGAAAAAGCTTGAAGTGTCACTGTGGCTCAAGTGGTAGAGCACTAGCCTTGAGCAAAAGAAGCTCAGGGACAGTGCCCAGGCCCTGAGTTTAATTAAGCCCTAGGACTGGCAAAGAACAAATCAACTCCCCCAAAACAACAAAAAGCAGCAAAAAATAAAAAAGCAGCAAGCCTTAAAACCTAGTGTGATTTCAGAAATTTTTACATTTTGTCAACTAATAAGGTTGACAGTTCCCTATTTCACACATTCCTACTAATATTGCTATCAAGATTCCTGCATTTTTACATTTGCAGAAACACTCAAGTTGTTTGCACTACTTTCAATAGGAATTAATGGGTACTCATACAAGGTTTTGCCTATGAGCAAAAATGTTAAGTTCATCTGGTGAAGAATAAGAATGTTTTTTTTTTTTTTTGTTCTAAGTTCTGCAACCATTGGTGCATCGCTTAGGATGTATATGTTCCCCGGCAGAGAGAGGAGTTTATGGGCATATGGAATCTGTGCAATGTGGATTGCTTTTGTTGTCACTTGGGCAGTTGCCAGAAAGCTTTTTTTTTGGCCATCATTTGGCTTTGAAGGAATTCTTTCATTAGAAGATAAGCTCCATGAGAGAAAGGTCTTTGTCTATTTTATTCACTCCCAGCTCCTACAACAATGCTGACTGAGCACGTTGAAGGTGCTCAGTCAATTAAGTGAAAGAATGGCCATCTGGAAAATCTGTACTAGATCCTCATTCATTGTAGAACTGGCAGCAGTTCCTTCTGACTCCAGCAGTTCCAGTAGGAAGGAGTGGAAATGACTGTTTTAGAAGCCACTTACCTTTTGGGAGGAGGTCTTTCATTAAGCATATGTCACATAGGACAGCTCTATACTCACCAAGACAGACCTCTTCAATCTTTCTGGAACAGGCTAGAGAACACATATCTACAGTCTGGTCAAAATATTAGACAAACCAGAACACTCTATTTCTACATAATCCCACATAAGTAAGAACATTAGCAATGATAGAAAATATTTATTAAGTGCTTTTTTACACAAAGTGTTGTGCAATCCAGCAAGCCTTTGAAATAGGCACTCAACATTCCTGTTTTCTAGGTAAGGCAGCCTAGAGAGAGTAAGCGACATCCTCAGTATCATTCTGCCATTAGTATTGGACTCAGATCCACTGAAGCTTGAGTCTGGGCTCTTAAAGGCTATATTCCCCTGCCTATTTCTGTCCATGATATTTTATGATGGAATTTATATACAGAACTTTGAATCATGAAACTTGAAAAGGAGTTCCTCATAACAAAGGTTCAACTCTGTGTATGTAGAAAGTTAGGATCCTTACCTCATCTTTCAGTCCCTTGGCAGCTCTCAATTCTCCTTTAAGCTTTAGCATTTTGTGAGCTTTGTTATAAACCTGAAAAAGTCCAAGTGTTTAAGATGGAAAAAGCATAAATGAGTCCAGCCCTTTAAAAAACTTTCCCAGCTGGATCTGTGCCCTCAGCAGGAGGTTTGGAAAATTTTCCTAAACTGCTAGCAATACTGACTTTTCTTACCCATCTGTTTGTGTTTTCAAAAGTGTTAAAACACTCACTAGGGAAGCAGACCCATGGTTTTGCATCCTTTCCAAAAAACCACTGCTCTTTGGTTTCTGAATTCATCTATCTTGGGATCCGAAAGGTCTGAACTGAGCTTACTTTTTAAATTTCTAAGTATCCTGTAACTCAGATATAGTGAAATGCTGCGTACTTTTTAATGAACAAAACAGGACGTACGGGACCCAACTTCATACTCACACAACTCTTGAGGAGGTGTTATTGTCACCATCGGTTTACAAAGAAGAAAACCAAGGCTTAGGAAGGCGAAATGGCTTACCCAAGGTTACACAACATAGGCTGTTTTACCACTCTAGGAAGCTCTCCCATTTATTTGTAACTATTAACTTGAAATGTCTGATGATGTGAAGCATCAGCTTTCCATAAAGCTGGTGCTTATGAAGGTAGGATTCATATACAGTGCTGAGAATGATATAAAAAACTTCCAAGGACACCCAGGATTTTGTGTAAGTGTACGATGATGCATTTGAGGTCATAATGCACTGAACTTACTAAAATTATCTAATTCATTACGGTTTTAATTGTAACACGAGGGCAGATTTCCACCAAGGACTTACCTGCAGAATAGTTTCAAGAATGAGAAGCTATCAAAATGCTCATTCTTTGTAATGAACCACATCCCTCCCCCACTCCAATATAGGCCAAGAGGAGGAAAGAATGTTGTCGATCCATGGAATCTGGAATGTTTTAAGAAGTTGTGTTCAGATTTCACACATTGTGTACTCTCCCTGAAGTCTTCATGCATGGAGATGCATCATGGGACTGATGATGTTGTTCAGGCTTACCTGGAGGGAATAAGTTGGGTGATGTCTCAGTAACAGGCAAACCCCAAATGTTGGTGGCTTACAGCTATGAAGATTTCTTTTCACTCATACTACATGTCCCAGAGTCATCTAAGACTGTGCTCCATATTGTCCTTAGATGGTAGAACCTCTATTATATTGTACATTGCCCGTTGCTATGGCAGCAGGAAGAGAACTTGGTGAATGATCTCCTGCTTCTTAAAGCGGCAGCGAGGCACCTCACTTCTGTTCACATTTCATTGACCCAAACAAATAGCCATGCTTGGCTTTATCTCCCAAAGGCAGTATTGGTGAACATTATCTATGAATTCTACATCAGGCAAGTGAGACTGAAATAATGTGGTGGCAGTGTGAGGAGGGTTCACATTTGTAATTTTAGGTACTTGGGAGGCAAAGGTATGGAGGACTATACTTTGAGGCCAGCCAGGGGGCTGGAAGCGGGAGACTTCAGGAGACTACCATTAAAAGCTGGATGTAGTGGGCTGTCTGTCATCCCAGATATGTGGGAAGTGTGACTAGAAGGAAAAGGTCCAGGCTGGCCCTGTACACACTGGGCAAGACCTTGTTTCAAAAATAACCAAAGCAAAAGGGGCTGGCAAGTGTGGCTCAAGTGGCAGAGGCCCTGAGTTCAAATCCTATATCCTGAAGAGTGACTTTGGGGAATGCCTCATCTCTGTAAGTTTTCATTTCTGCCCTTAGAAATGAGGTGAATTACTTTTGAGATCTCTCCAACTGACTCAGAGTTATGCCATGATGGATATATTTCTTTAGTGAGAATTATAAACTCAGCCTGAAGCATCACACAAAAGTTATAATGGAAAAAATGTATCTTGAAGATGATATTTCTTTATAGGAAGAGCTCCTTGATCAGCACTAGGCGATTATTATTTGTTAATGCTGGTCCTGGGGTTTGAACTCAGAGCCTGGGCTCAGTCCCTGAGCTTCTGTGCTCAAAGCCAGTGCTCTAGCACTTGAGCTACAGCTCCACTTCTGGCTTCTTTTTTGGATGACTAATTGGAGGTAAGAGTCTCAAAGGCTTTCCTGTCCAAGCTAGCTTCAAATCATGATCCTCAGATCTCACTCTCCTCAGTAGCTAGGATTATAGGCATAATCCACCAGTACCCTATGATTTTTAAATAAAATCACCAGTAGGTGATTTTTAAACAAAACCTTATCACAATATAAAACAAGGATTTTTCTAGACTATCACTGCAAGGGCCAGGCATATTTCAAAGGAGAAGTAGAATGTATAGGTCTTAATATTTGTGTAAAAATACACTGGATTTTACTAAGTAAAACAAACCAGAGGAAAAAATATCTGAATTTTGTTCTGTGAAGGAGACAGAGGAATTCTGTGAGCTATTAGGTACAGGAGTGGATAATTTGGAAGTGCTTATGTGAAAAAGAAAAGAGGTCTGTATGATACATTTTTGATGCATTTGGCAGTAGTGTTTGCCAGATGAGTAGGAAAGAACGCTTAAGGGTGGCTGCAGGTTTTGTGAAATGATCCTGTAGTACATTCACAAGGCTCTCTGAGGTGTGCAGCTGGACAAGATTTTTGTACAAGGGAAAAACTCCTTCCGGAGGGAATGAGGTGCTTTACCAGATCCCTAGCTACTGATTCTCTGGGTCTTGGGCTTTGTTATTGTTGTTGTCTTTTCCCAAATCCTTACTCTTAAATCTTCCTGTCTCCCCTACATAATCTTTCTTCATGCCTCACCTCCTACATTTACCCAGGGAACTGCTTGTTTTCCTAAGTTTTCCATCTGTTTTCCAAAGAAGACCTTCTCTTGGTGACAGCTTTATTACCCCCCCCCCCCAAAAAAAAGAGTATAGTGCAATGCTTAGAACTTCTAGTGATGCTTTGTGCTTACCTTCAGCCTAACCTCAGAGCATCTTATACATATAAAGCAAACACTTATACATATAAAGCACGCACCTGGGTGACTAGTGTAGCTGGCAAGAAACTCAGGTAAAAGTTAACTACTTTTCTATTATTCAACCTTGTTATTGAGCTTCATTTCCATCATATAGCAAAAATCATATGCAATCTTCTTTCTAAGAAAGTGCTGCCATTTTCAGGTTGAAAACAAATCATTTTATCCTTCTCTCAAACTCTCTTAAGGTCTTTTGAGAGTATATGCAAGTTCCAGGATTAGGTTTTTCTCCAATACTTCGCCTCCTATCAAGGCATTAAGTGTTCTGAATCCCAGAGCTCTTAATTATTGAAATGAATCATTTCAACATGTTGTCTATTTCTATTTTTTTAAAAAAAATATGTGAACACTATAAATTGACCAAACCAGCTTTAAAAGAGAAAATCTCTAGACTTGGAAGAGGTGGTGGTGGTAGGAACAGATGATGCTGGAGATGTTTTTGCAGTGTAAAGTCTTCCATAGTGACAGGGAAGCAAAACCTAATGCCCAAAAGACTAACTGGGTTCTAGCCCAAGCTGAGGTCTGACATTTTTCTACAGAGAAAAATGGGGCCTGGAGAAGGGGGTCTTAGGATTTAATAGACTCAGTCTTAGGTGAAATTCTCTTCCTAGGTACCTCTTGGTACCTTTCACATGGGCTGTTGATTGCTTCTTCCAGTACGGATACTCGTATTTTCCTGAGAACTGGCATACTCATGTACTCATAGAAGGCTGAGTCTCAGTCTCTCTTGCAACTGGGTATGATTATGTCTATGTTTGGGTTATTGAAAAAGAATACTGCAGAGGACTTCTAGGAAATCTCTGAGAGGCAGTGCACTGCTCTTTGTTCCTTTTCTTCTCCCCAGTTGCTTGCAATGCCCAGCTAACGCTGCAGCATCCATGTGACACATGAGGGGATGCCCGCGGAGATGGAAGGGCTCCATGTCCTTCGTGGTGTGGAACCACCATGCCCATTCTGGGCAGAGGGCCGTGTCCGTCCTGTTTGACTCACTCGTATTTTCATTTTCCTGTTGTAGAATTTAATGGGAGTGGGCAACATTTGTGTTCCTCTCAGGGTAAAATTCTCTACAACTCATGGCCCCATTTCTAGCACCTCCACTGGTGGCATAATGCACAGCAGTCGGTATGTCGTAGACATACGGACCAGCTTTTTGGCCTCTACAGGTATTTTTGTCAAATACCTTTCCCTTCTGTCCACATCCCCTCCAGCATCTATTGTTATTAGAATTCTTGATTACAGCCATTCTAACTGGGGTGAGGTGGTATCTCAATGTTGTTTTGATTTGTATTTCATTTATGGTTAGAGAGATTGAGCATTTCTTCATGTGTCTATTGGCCATCCTTCTTTCCTCTTCAGAGAAGTTTCTCTTTAAGTCTTTAGCCCACTTATTTATTGGGCAGTT
>NW_012267234.1:10672693-10876044 GCF_000151885.1 Dipodomys ordii | reverse complement strand
ATATAATTGTACACTGTAGGAAAAGGGATAAGGTATACTTAGATAATATACACAATGCTAAGAATCTCACAATGAAAAATCCCAAGTCTCTCCTGGTAAAAATGTCTCAAGAGCACAGAGGACGTGTTCTTTCTGTATACACTTACCTTTTTCCACTGTTTCACTCTTTTCGTTCTTTTCACCATTGATCTAGTTCATAGGAAAAAAAAAAAGGTTTCAATTCCCATAGAAATCAAAAGTTCAATTTTATTTAATTGAAACGTGATATGCCAAGTAATGACATTTTATGAAAATACAGCTGAATAGTATTAGCATTACCAGAGTCTTTGGCAGTAGAAAACAACTAAAAAAAACTAGAACCATATTGGAATCACAGTACCTTCCCTCAAATTTTTCCTTAATTAAATGCCAAAACAATTTAAAGTCAATTATTACAGAAACTTTAATATTTAATTAGAAAGTGCTTTTTACAAGCAAACAATTTCTAACTACCCACTGTTCTATATAATTAAAGGAAAATTAAGTAACACTTATGTAATTTATATTTTCTAACCTAGACAACATAGGGTAATACAATCTTTTATAGATGGGAAACCAAATCCTACTGGCATCTATTAACTAAAATCATAAAAGACATGATACAATACTGTAATATCAAGCACACAGTAGCATCTATGAAGCACTTTTGCCATGAAACCATAGATGAATCTGACTTCAGGAAACAAAGGGAAAATGGGAAGCTGGGCCACTGCTCACGCCTGTAATCTGCCTGGGCAGAAAAGTCCCCATGAGATTCTTATCTCTAATAAACTACTCAAAAAACTAAAAGTGGCACTGTGGCTCAAGTGGTAGAGCATTAGCCTTGAGCAAAAAGAGGTTATGGGACAGTACCCAATCCCTAAATTCAAACCTCAAGACCAGCAAAAAAAAAAAAGGAAAATGGGAAATAGGACAGAGGAGCAAGTAGTCAAGCACACACAAAATGCAGCTGAGGCCAGGTGCTGGCAGCTCATGCCTGTCATCTTAGCTACTCAGGAGGCTGTGATCTGAGGATCATGGTCTAAAGCCAGCTTGGACACTAAAGGCCATGAGACTCTTATGTCCAATTAACCATCAGAAAACTGGAAGTGGTGCTGTGGGTCAAAGTGGTAGAGCACTCGCCTTGAGCAAATAAAAGCTCAGGAATAGCGCGTAGGCCCTGAGTTCAGCCCCATGACCAGAAAGGGAAAAAAAAGCAACTCAATGTTCAGTATTACATCAAGTGGAGACTACTGCAGAAACTTAAAAAGCATAGCAGCAAAAATAAGACACTTAGCCCACTTTGATTCTGTTTTTTTTTGGGTCCAGTCATGGGGCCTGAACTCTGTGCCTGGGCGCTGTCCCCAGAAAAGAAAATCTTCACCAATCCAGATGCACTGTATTTATAAACTGCTCTGATAAATGACAACTTCTTTGTACAACTATTTAAAGATAATTTAAAAAAAAATCTCCCCTTTTGAGCTATCCTGAAATATAGCAGCACACTAGCTACACTTCGCTCTGGAACACCCTAACAAAAATAAAATGACAGGAGACAGGTAAAAAAGCATGGTAATTGTAACTTAATTCTTCCCAAGCAAATTATCTGACAAACAAATCTGAATGTTACTTTACGCAATAAATGTGAAATACCCTTTGGGTTTTGTTTTTGGAATCCAATACATTCTCCAAAGGACCTTTAGCGGAAGCGCCCGCGTCATCTCTCCCTGCGCCCTCCCGCTGCTGCTGCTGGAGCTGCTCTTCCTCCTGCCTGTCCTTTTCTTCAAGTTTTTTCCGAACTTCAGCTTCTTCATATCTTGAAAAGAAAAGTCAGATGCCGTTTACTGGCATGCAGTGGAAAAGAAAGGAGTTTATATTTCAAAAACGGAGTGTCCTGTCTTGAGAATAGTTTCTGGCTGTAAAGTCTCTTCCCTCTCAATGGAATCCAATTCTGCTAGAGTTCCACTATAATCCACAATTCACACACTGCCCCTCCCAGGCCATCTGTACATTCCAACTGCCTGAGAACTCACACTCTGCTGCTCCACAATTGATAACCTGCACCCTTTCTGATACTCCAAATCTGCTGTCATTCCACTTTAGAAGGATTTATGTAAAATAAATCTATGTAAAATAAATGGTCAAATATCATAGTTTATGATTTAGACTGAAAATGTTAAAATGAGAGGAAAAGGTATCAGTTTGTTGCTGGGGTTTGTTGTTGTTTCTAATGTTAGCAGATACTTAACGAATCTGGAACCGAGCAGCATGAGGGAACAGACAATATCAAGAACTCACAATCAGGGCAGGACAAGGGTCAGCAACAGAGTACCTGCCTGGCAAGCCTGAGGCCCTGAGTTAAAACCCCAAAACTGCTACCTGGTGCCTAAGTTCAATGGCAAGGCTATTGAGTTTCAAATCCAGGCGAAGAGAGGAGGGTAGGTGAGGGGGAGAAGGGAAGACAACAGAGGAGAGAGAAAGACTAAGGTCAACAGTTACTAAAGAACAAATCAAAGTCGGGCACTGGTGGCTCATGCCTATAATCCAAGCTGCTCTGGAGGCTGGGATTTGAGGATTGAGGTTCAAAGCCAGTCCAGGCAGGAAGGTACGTGAGACTCTTATCTTCAATGAACCACCAGAAAACCCGAAGTGGTCCTGTGGCTCAAGTGGTAGAGCGCCTGGAGCTGAAGGGCTGAGGGATAGCGCCCAGGCCCAGAGTTCAAGCCCCACGACCAAAAAAAAAAAAAGAACAAATCAATAGTTTTCCTTTGATTCCTTTGGTACATATTTACATTTCATGCACACAGAATATCTCACAATGAAAAGTTTCTAAATGATCAAACACAAATATGGGAAGGCAATGGTGACTAGTCAAATAACCACATTGTGCTTCATTTGCTAAAATTTAATTTAAGAATGACTTCTAAGCTTGAACTTATTATTATTTTTTGTCTGGGGACAGAAGGAGCGCTTCTCCAGGTCCTTCCCAGATACCTGCCTGCTGCAACCTAAACCCCACAAAAATCCACAATCAAACCACATCAAACCAACAGTCAAACATACAAGATATGAACAGCACATAACACTGACCTAAATTATATATATATATATATATATATATATATTACATATATGTTTATTTTATTTTATTTTTTGGTCGGTTGTGGGGCTTGAACTCAGGGCCTGGGTGCTGTCCCTGAGCTTTTTCACTCAAGGCTAGCATTCTACCACTTGGGCCATAGTGCGACTTCCAGTTGTTTTTGTGGTTAACTGGAGATAAAAGTCTAAAAGTCTCGGAGGAGAAACAAAGGAGGAGGCAACAATGCTTGATAAGAAATGTACTCATTACCTTGCCCATGTAATTGTAACCCCTCTGTACAGTATGTTCACAATAAAAAAAACACCTTTCCCTTTCTTTGACTTGATTCCCTCCCAATCCATCAGTTAAGTTCTTTGTTTCCACTTTCTCCTTCTCCCCTTGCTGCATGGAGGAGGAGGTACCAGGAAAAGGAAGAGAGTGCCTACTCACTCTACCTACTGCGACTACTACCGTTATCGTTTCTTCTTGTCATCTAGAAAAATTTCCTTTTTAAAAAAATTACATGCTCCATCAAATCTTTGTTGCCATGAACATTAACTGACATGTAGAAAATTGTCCCACCGGCTTGCTCTATATCTTTATGAGAGATTCTTGCTGTCTGTCAAAATCGCATACCTTCAAGACCCAACTCAATTCTGTCATCATCTCTACAAATACATGTGATAGTAGTACGTGCATGGCAGCTTCTTCTAACCCAACCAGCTTGCCTTTATTATGTGCGTCAGTGATTTGCTTTTATTCCTCTGCAGTAAGGTAGTGGTGGTCTACACTGGTAAAAGAACAAAAATACAAATGCCTTCTTGAAATAAGATTTCCAGAAAAGTTGTAAAGCATCTCTTTAGATTTCTCCAATACAATAGTTTCAGTTTTTCATAACTTAGGCACCTTGGAGAATACTGGACAGTTGTTTTATAGAATGACCTGCAACTTGGATTTGCCTCATACTTACTGAAGCTATGCATTTTGGACAAGTGTATCATATACCTTCTTAGTGAATCATATTAGGGGATATATATTTATATATAATATCAAGATGTCTTAACCCTGATAATGTTAACTTTGGGTTACTTGCTTATGCTGGTTTCTACTGCTACTGGGTTTACCTCTTAGAAAGTTACTATTTTCCCTAATAAATAAATATATAGAGTGGGGAAATACTTTGAGAGTATACAAGTATTATTTTGACCTGATCTTGCTGGCAATAATTATGACTATGCTATTCAATAAGGATTTTCTATTTCTTGTGTTCTGTCTATGTTTATTCACCAGAATTCCTCTGGAAGGAAGAATTATTCCTATTTGTTTATATCAGCATGTGTTTCTGGATATCTTTTATCTTACTGTTTATAATCTAATGCATTTACCTTGTTACCCAGCTGTTCCAATATTGGCCATTGGGCCACTAGGTCCTGTCCTCATCCTCTCTTGAGCACATCCTTAATTTCTGGCCCCATGACCTGCTCTAGGATCATCTTACATTTTTCTGCCTTAGTCACTTTTTCATGGACCGAGGGACCACATTTTGACTCAAGTCATATGACCCATGAGCAAGTTAACTTTTTGTCTCAATTACCTCACTTGGAAATAACTGTAATAATAGTACCTACCTTACAGGATTGTTAAGTGAGTTAAATAAAGAACATGTACACATATGGCATAACATATATATCTCTATCTCTGTCTGTCTGTCTTTAACGGGCTTTTCTTCTTTGACTTTTGTAGGGTGGATGCCTTTTTCTCTGTTGACCTCAGCTGTATTCTGCCTGGTACTATGCCACAAGACTCTTGAGAAAGGATTTTCCAAATCCCTTTCTTCTTCCCTTATCTTATCCCCTCTTTACTCTCTCTCAGGTTTTACAGGGATCCTGGAATAAGTCATGTGGAGGGTGATAGTTCTCCTAGGTGCCTGTGCCAGCACAGTAAGGGTTAAATACTTTGTGATAACTTCAGCACCGAACTGCCAAGTCTCTTAGGTTCAGCTCAGCAATCAAACTGCATAACCTAATAGAGCCCCTGGTGCTACGGGAAACACAAGACACTGATTTATATTTTAATATCAGTAATTTCCACAAGAGCAACATTTCTGAGTGTCATTTTACAATTTCTGTCAAATGCCAGCTCAGTTTTTCTTAATTCTGTTTATTGTGTCTGAATTTGCAACCTCATCGGCAATGCAGATTCTTGGCTCCCAAGGGAGAACATTTCCATCTTTCTCTGCAAGGGGAGAGACAGGGATAGAGGGCAGAAATGGATCTATAAAATAATTGGAAATGTAAATATGGGACTGTCTATTAGGAAGTGGTTATGAAGTACTTTTAGTTAAAGAGGCAGTCCAGAATAAGATGCAAAAATAAATAATAAGGAAAGAAAGAAGAAAAGCAAGCAAGTAAGCAAGCCGAAAGGGTTATTGGGGATCCAAACTGGAATCTTTCCATCTAGCAGCAAGAACTTGTGTACACTTCAAAAAATAGAGAAGAGGCACTGGTCTGGTCTGGGGATATTTGGCCACATTTACTGTAAGATTGTTGCCTGTGGTCATTAGCACTCTAGCAGGTTGTAAAGTGTTCTGGGATCCTGAAGGATCAAAGATGCACAGCTACATAAATGCCAGATGTTGCCATTAGGAAGAAGGAGCCTGGTTCTCTCCTGTACTCTTTGAACATCTAATAAAAGAACAAAGCTGGTGCTGTTGGCACAGACCACATCGAGTCGGCATGTTTGGGAAGGGTGGGAGTGCTTCCTGGGGCTGCTGGCTGCAGATGTACACCCTTGCATTCCCAGTGTTGTTCACTAGCACCTTATAGGCCTGAAGCTCAAATTTCTGCATTGGACCATTTCTGGACAGTTTGTGTGCAACCTCCCCCAAGAGTTCAATGTCACGCTCTTCTCTGAGTGCTAAGAGTTCTGGTTGGAAAGGATGTCATAGAAAGGCAGCCAAGAGTCAGAAGCCAGGTACTGGCAACTCTCAGGGTACTTCATGAATGGGGATGTTGTTCTTCATAATCTTCCTTTTCTCCAATGCCACAGCTCCCGTAGGTCATCTCAAATCCTGAGCCACTTTTTTTTTTTTTAAACCTCTGGCCAGTATTAGGATCTCATGCATTTCACCAGCATCCTTCAGTTTCATACACTCTAAATCCAACATCATGTCTCATTGCCAAACCTCTGGCAGAAGCCGTGTTGAGTTTCTCAGTGGAGCTATCGACCACATTGACTGAAGCCGCAGCAACGTGTTTCTCCCCATCCAAAAGGGTAAAAATAACAGGAACAAGTTGTCGGAAATGAAATTTCAATTCATCCACGCCCTTTCTACACTTCTGCTGCGACTCCCAAGCAGGGATCGATAGTGTTTAGACAGCCAAGGAGATTTTTTCCCCCTCTTAAAGCACCAGATCAATAGTAAAAAAAAAATCCTCCAGCCCTCTGTATGTGTTGTAGTAAATGTGAACAAATCAGAGGCCTTCGGCTAAACGGATTGACTGAAGGCGGCAGCAGTCCGGCGCTTTGTAACTAAGAGTGCATCAACCGCACAAGTGGCATCGAGGGAGGAAACCCCAGTGCTCCCAGGGTTCCAATAACAAGGAGGCTTCAAAGGGAATTTCTGTCCCCAAAATGAATGGAAGAAATGAAAAGATTCCTGTGCACTGCAGCATGTGGGCGTGACTTCTTTAAGAATTAGGAACCCCTTACAAGGATCACTGACCAGCAAGGAAGTGCATTTGGTAGGGAGATAGCTTAGTTAGTGGGTACCACACACTTCCACTCTATTTTGTCTTTTGCCCTTGTACTTAGGTATGTATTTAAAGTTCCTGGTTCTCTATATCATTTTCTCATTGCCCTACAAGTTTTCTTTGCATAATTCTATCTTTTGAGCCCTGCATGTCTAGATTACCTGTCATGACTTCAGTGCACATCATTTCCTTATTTACCACTGATGTTCTCTGAGGCCTGTTTTGTTTCCTCCTCTTAATCTTATTATTCATGTGTGAGAGCAACTGGGTCAAAGCTCAATTCTGATTTTCCTCAAATGACTTACCCACGTGCAGACTTCTGTTCCCATTAGGAAAATTTCTGTATTATATTGTGTCCCTTTCTCCCCCGCCCCCCGCCCCCCGCCCCATCAGTGATAAACAACAGTGTGTAAATATTCATGCAAATCAGATTGATTTTCAAAGTTGGTTTTTTGTTTCAAGAGTCATACAAGTAATGGATTAGATCCCTAATTAAGTAACAGGAAGAACTTCTGAGGTGAACTGTCACAAACACTAATTTCACTTGGAAAACCCAATCCAGGGATACAGTAGATGATCACATAGCTGGTCTTCCTTTGTGAGATTCTAAAGGAAATCTTCAAGTTGTACAATGTCAAAGTGAACTGCCATGAGCAGTCCTCACTATAATAGACTTGGCCCTCCCTTCCCTTCCTTCCCTTTCCTTTCTCCTTACCTTTCTTTTCCTATTCTTTTCCTCTTTCCCTCCCTTTCTTCCTCCATCCTGCCCTTTCTCCCTTCTTCCCTCTTCTCTTCCTCCTTGCTTGGATTTGAACTCAAAGCTTTACATTTGCTAGGCAGATATTCTACTTCTGAGACATGTCTCTAACCTTTTTTGCTCTGGTTTATTTTTGAGATAGGGTCTTGTGGTTTTTGCCTGAATGTGTGCCTATTTTTTTTTTGCAAAAACAAACACCACCACCGCCCACAACAACAATAACAACAAACACATGGATTATTTTGCCCAGACTGGCCTGAAACCTCAATATTCTCAACCTTAGTCTCCCGTTGGGCTAGGAGGACAGGTGCATGCAACCATACCCAGGGTGAGAAGTGGGTCTCACATGTATGCCTGGGCTGACCTCAAACGGATTCACCTGATCTTGCTTTCCCAAGTAGCTAGGATTACAAGTGTGAACCAATAAAACAAACCACTGGCTAAATCTAGTGTAGAAGCATAAAGCTAGCATGTCATGCATTAGTTTTGGTAGTCTTTAATAGTACATTTAAGTACATGTTTATAATCATAGATAAGTGATCCTTACCATTTGTGCTACAGACTTCTAGAAGCTTGTCTTGGAGTCACATCTTGTTAAGCCCATACATCAAACTAGACTTGCTCTTGTGGCACCGGTATATCTCCAAAGTATGCCAGAAGAACAGAGATGCATTTCAGTTTCTTCAAAAGACAATATGTTACGTGATATCAGGGCCTGTGTTTCTCAATGATTATTCCCAACAATGAAGAGAAGAGAAATAGAAGCCAGGCATGGTGGTACATAGCTGTAATCGCAGCACTTGGGAGGCTGAGTCAGGTTTGAGGCCAGCTTGGGCTGTGCCCAAAACTAAATTAAACAAAACAATGCAAAGCAAAGCAAAACAAACAACAGCAACAGAGAGAGAGAGAGAGAGAGAGAGAGAGAGAGAGAGAGAGAGAGAGAGAGAACATTAACTTACTGAGTAATTCATAAATGCTGAGCACTCAGTATACATTAGGTGAAGGAGAAATGGACAGGTACAACTATAGCTATGAGCATGCCAGCATCATAAAATAACCCATATAAGAGGCACATAGCCTCTCACAGTTATAAGCTCTAGAGAGCTTATAACTGGTAGCTTCTTCCTTTGTGTGTGCCAGTCTTGGGGCTTGGATTCAGGGTCAGGGTGCTGTCCCTGAGCTTTTTGCTCAAGGCTAGTGCTCTATTATTTTGAGCCACAGTGCCACTTTCTAGCCTCTTCCTCTGCAATGGCTTGTCCTATTGGGATTATTGATTTATTTATAATCTTTAAGTAGTTGTACAGAGAGGTTTCATTTCAATGAAATCAATGCATCCTAATCAATGCCAGTCATTTCACAACCCTCCCAAGCCCACCCCTGCCCTCAAGTTTCCTAGTTCCATTTACACACACACACACACACACACACACACTATTATGACTGCATTCGTCCACCCTTCTTCTCTCCTCTACCTCCTTCCTCTTACATCTCCCCCCTTGGCAGCACAAATTCTAGCTTCTTGGTATTCATTTCATTAAACTGTTAGTTGTTAAAGGAGTTAGAATCCTCTCCTACCTGTATCCTACTTTAGTTGGTATGTTTGTGCATAAATGCATATGGCCCTGTTGCCTATTAGGATTGTAGAAGTTTAAATATTTGAATATGGGATGTAATCACGTGGTTCTAAATGTAAAACTAGCTGGCTTTCCAACTGCCCCTTACAATAGTCAGTCTCTTCTTTCCCTTCTGTCCATGTCCCTGAGATGAGCCCTTGTATTGTACTGACATGTTCTCTTACCCTTTGGCTTGTAGGTGGTTTTGCCAGAGCAGAGCATCATCAGGAGCTCACAGGGAGACAGAATTGTGCAGTATTTTCATGCATGCACTCAGCTTTTGCACTGGAAGGTCTCCAGGAATGTCTGAGACTCCATCTCTTAGGGTCTTTTCTTTGTACAGCTACTTTCTTACCCATTTCTCTGACCTCTATCTCTGCAAATGGTCAAGGCTACCCCGGACACTGTAGGACACTGTGTAGTTTCCTCACATCATGCTCAGACTTTGTAAGATATCTACAAATTACTTGGCCTTAGTAGTTAATTGTGATCTCCTGGCAGAAAGTCTCATTTGCAATTGTATTCTTTTCTGAGGGTTGCACTAACAAAATAGCACAAACTAAGTGGGTTAAAACAATAGAAATTTATTGTATCGCCATTCTGCATATTAGAAGTCTGAGATCGAGCTGGCAACAGTGTTGGCGAGAGTTGGATCTTTGGAGAGTCATGAGAGAGCATCTGTCTCAGGATTCTCTATAGGTTCTGATGGTTTGCTGGTAATATTTGGTATTGCTTAGCTTGTAGAATCATCATTCCTACCTGTGCTTTCATTCTTACATGGCACTCTCTCTGTGTGTGAATGTCTATCTCCAAATTTCCTTTTTAGAAGGACACATGTTATGTATGATTAGGAGCCTACATTAACCCAGTATGACCTCGTCTTAACTGCTGCTGCAATAACCATACTTCCAAGTAAGATCACACTTTGAAGGACTTGGGGATTAGGACTTCCATATATGAATTTGGCAGGGGAACATATTTTAACTCATCTACTTTAAAATAAAAATAAATAATAAAAAAATAAAAAAATTCTTTCCTGATCTCTATATCTGCTCTCCCATTTTCCTGCCTCTCGCCAACTGTCTTCATGAATAACTTGTTTACACTTGTGGTTGATATTTCCTTTACCAAACCCACTTACAACCTCCCCCTAGCAACAGATAGCACCTGTGATCAAGATCTTAACTTTTCCATCAGATCTGATGGATCAGAAGTCACTTTGGTCCAATTAGCCTGACATCTGTGTGTGGGAGATAGGGAAATCAGAAGAAGGAAGAAGAGGAACTGCTCTAAAGAGCTAGATAGGAGTTAGAAGATGACTATTCTAAAAGAAGAATAGCCAACTGAGCAGAGCAATGGTTAAGAAATCAATTTCTTTGCCCCTATTATAGCATGCTATTATATCAAAATATAGAAATGCATCCTATAGTTCATTAAGCATGGATTAAAGGCAAACAAAGGAATTTAATATCCGAAGAGGTATTCATTAAATGAAGACTTGTGGTGGGTGAGATTCAAAACCACCATTGGGATCATATTGTATTTCTGAATGGCTCATTGTTTTTCAACCAGTAGGTAGGCTAATCTAATCAACAGATTAGGCCTACTCTAGTGGGCACCAAAAAGTGTTTGCAGTAGAGGTTGGGTTAAATTTGAAATACTCATCAAGAACTGCTTGCAACTTTTTGGTCTAAGCAATTTCTGTTTGACTTGGATCAGTCTTGTACTCTCCAGTATTATATATTATTATCAGTATGATTACAATCTTCCTTTGTCACCCAAGAGAGTCAAGATGAAAGGAAGCTGGCAGGGGAAGAGTGGTGGTAGACAAGTAGGCTACTCATATCAATTGGTTTGTATTTTGTGATCTTTTTTCCTTGTATCTGTTCCCAGCGATCGCGTCGTAGAAGGGAAGGGAGAGTAAGGTGGGTACATATGGGTGCTGCTATTGTTATGTCGGAAAATACTTTTTGATGAACAGTCATTTCCTTCCACTGCCGGAGGGTGTTGATAATGAGCAAATTACCTTTTACTCCCTCTGGTGTGGATGTGAAATTGGCTGTTAATAGAGTTGCTAATGCTACTGGGTTAGCATGTGATTGTTCTATTTTAAGCCAATTTAAGTTATATTTGGGGAGTAGCCAATCAGACATCTTGCTAGGAATAGGGGCCCAACTGCAGCATTTAATATCGAGAAACCTGCCTAACCCACAGATGTGGCTGGGACCCAAAAGCACTGAACATGCTGTCATTAGCAAGAAATGTTATAATACAATGTCTTTTTTCCTTTGTAGGTACAAGAATGGTCTCATTAGGAAAATACCAAATGTTTTCATCATAGGATAGGACTCATTTCAAACCCCAATAATATAGAACGCCATCAGCCAATGATGTACTTTGTTTAATCTAACAATGGGTTAATATCGGTCATTTCATTACTGGCTTGTTATGCAGTGAAAGCTTACTAGAAAATGAAGTGTTCAGAGATTAGTTGAAAGGAGCAAAAGAGGTGAGAGATTTTACTGAGTTATATGCTCAATTGGGCTAATTAAAGGTACAGATGCATTAATGGGTTATGGGAACATCTTTGATTTCTAAAGATGCTTGCCTACGAGGGAGTGATATATTCTAATCATATATGGCATTGAGAATCCTCAAGGGCAGAGAACACAGCTTTTTTTTTCTCTTACATGCTCTCTGCTCCCATTTCCCCAAAGCCATCTGGTAGCTGGAGGGTGAACTGAGTGCATTACTTGGGAAAGTTTCTTGATTAAATAAGACATTCTTGAACAAAGCACTGTTGATTTGTGGTTTTGGTTTTTTATTGGCTTTTCATGTTTTAAATATAAAGCCCATTAATGACACACAGAGAAGGAAACAGGTATGGAGGATGGAAAATAAAGTTCCACTGATGTGATATAGAAAGGTACAGTGTGTGCCGATCTGGTTTGCAATAATTAGGCTTGGCAATGTTAGGGAACCTGCCACAAGATCAGCTTACAGGGTTGAAGAAATTGTGGCAATGGAAAGTGCTGGTGCTTAATAACATCCCAACCCCACCCTCTACCAAACTAGCTCTAAGGAAATCTTAGGCCTGTGTCCTCTAACTTGTCATGGAAAACTCACTGCTGATGGAGAGTCTCCCACTCCTTCAACAAACATTTGCTCAGCTTTTATAGAAAGGGTAGAATGCATGGTGACAAATGGGCTACGAAGAGGTGATTAAAAGCTTAGGTGCTCAAGAAATACTTTTAGCGTTGACTTTTTTCCCCCTTAAACAAACATACAAAGTACTTGCGATATAGGCTAGGCATCACTCTATGGATGTTACACTCGTTAACTCATCAATTTTCCCAATAATATCCAGAGGCAGATATGGTGTAGTATAGGATAGCATATGCTGCATTCTATCATTGAGTAAACCAAGGCACAGGCAACTTGCCCTAGGTCAGGCAGATCAACGAGAGCTAGGATTTAAAGCTGTACCTCTGCCTCTAGAGTCCCACACTCAGCTACGACATGCTGCCTTCCATTTAAGCTAGTCCCTAGATAATGAGTGGGATTTAAGAAGATGGGGAAAGGGGCTGGGAAGGTGTCTCAGTAGTCGAGAGCTTGCCTTGCATGTGTGAGGCCCTGGGTTCGATTCCTTGGCACCACATAAACAAAAAGAAAAAAGCCGGAAGTGGCGCTGTGGCTCAAGTAGTAGAGTGTTAGCCTTGAGCTGAAGAGCTGAGGGACAGTGCCCAGGCCCAGAGTTCAGGCTCCACAACCGGACCCAAAAAATAAATAAATAAAGAAAAAGAAGATGGGGAAAAGAATAACTGATTTAAAAATGTGAGGGACAGCATTTCAGGCACAGAGATAAGCTGACCCAAAGACCCCCCAGGAGCAACTATGAGTTAGCCCATGAGGAGAGCATGTGCTTTCCCAGTGGTCAGAGCAGCGAGATAAGATGGGGGTACATTTGGCGTGTGAGTGTTAATCCTGGAGGGATGGGTTAATAAAGGGGAGCTGGTGAAGGGGCTAGGAAAGAGCCCACAGAAGGAAAAGCAGAAGGGTCTCTGCAAAGCGCAAAAGCAGAGGGATGATGTCAGGTTCCCAGCATCAGAAAGTAAATGAGAAGAGGAAAGCAAAGCTGTCATTTGAGAGCTTAGGATGCCAAAGCAAACCTTAGTGAGTAGTGCCAACCGTAGCATGGGTAGAGCAGAGGACTGAAGTGAGAGCATAGTGGTTGAAGAGTTTCTGGAAGAGAGAGCAGCGTGAATGTGTTTAGTAAAGGGGAGAGAGAAGAGAGAGAGGGAGAGGGAAAGGAAATGAACAGGGAGGAAAGGAGATGACGTGAAACAGAAGGGAAGTGAATACAGCGCAGGGTCAGGGGCACACGGAGATGTGAAGTGAGCGGCTAACACAGAGGCGAGTGGAAGAGGCAGGTACGGTGAGCACAGTAGAGGCATGGAACTTCTCCCTCGTAGACTCCTGATCTGAGCAACCCTGGAAGAAGAGCCATTTTTCTTTGTCTTCTTCCTCAGGGAATGAAGGGACTACACAAAGGCTGTAAAACAGCGTTAGTGCAGGGCCTTCATAAGATATCCTGGACTTGAAAGATTAGGAGGGCAGTCCTCAGCATCCCCAATGGAGTACCAGGCAAGAAAGAGCAGGTGCTTCATGGGTTTGTTGAATAAATGGGTCTTATTTACATTTTTATTGTGAATATTATAAAAAAAGGATACAGCCGCGATTTTGAAACACATTGGAAATGTAGTCATAAAAAAAAAACTAAAATTTTATGGTCTGCAAGTCATTTTAGGAAATGTTGCAAATACACATATCCATCCTGCCCGAGGCTGTGAGGTAATAGCGCCATTATGGGATTTCTCATTGGGTCATCAGAAAACTTTCTGCCCTCATATTCCTGCTGTTTTAACGACAGATTCTGTATTTTATTAAAGGTAGGAAATATAAATTGTTTTTGAGGCATAAGGTCTAGTTAACGGTGTTCAGAAAATGTAAAACAATTTTACCAGTGTCCCAACTACTAATTTGGATAAATGTTTATTCTCAAAATGTTCCAGCATTATCTTTCTTCTTTTAGAAAGGTCAGACATATGCCACTAAAAATACATTTAGTGCATTTGAGAATATTTTTCAAATGATTTATTAGGGTAATGTATGGACTATTTATTTAAATATATCACTTATTTCCAGTAATGCCACAACCTCATTAGAAGTGACTTGGCTCATTGCTTAAGCAAAATGATCTAGCTATTTGGGACCTCTACTTTAAAAATAGGCTATTTTCCTCTAATAGTTTACCAGAATTTGGAATGTATTTTTAGAAAAGGACTGGAGAATGGGCAAGGTCATAGCTGTCAGCCTTAGGGAATTCCTCTAGAACCATGTCTGTTGTAGGTTCTGCTTCATTTCTCTCCCTTCCTGATTCTCCAGAGGAGAGGAATTCTCTACTTGAGGGGTGAGGGCACAGCCACTTCTCTGAGGGGATTGCAGAATCCTCAAGAGACGTACTGTAATGTATTCTTGCAGCCATCCAGCCAGCAAGGTATTGAGCCTGGGTTTAGCAGTGAAAAACTGTTTATGCTTTTGGGGACATTAGAACACTATATGAAGTATTAGAAAGTGAAAATTTAAAACTACTGAGTGAACATAATCCCCTCTCTGCAGCTGATACATTCAGATGCTTCTAACACATATATAAGTTATGAAGCAGAACAATAGAGTTGAGTGTGTGATGCTCGATGGGAGCTGAAACACTGCCAGTGTTGTAGCACCTAAGTATCTTTGCTCATTCCTCTGAAACTTGGCTTTCCCTGTGGAGGCAGCCACCATTCTAAATTTTGTGTTTGTTTTTTATCTGATAAAAAAATCCCTTTATTGCATATATGGATACTTCTAAGAGGAGGAGTGAGAAGCACACACAAACCACACTTCCTCCCCCAAATCATTTGAATCAGTATAGAAATGGTACACATTTCCTTATTTAGGTGCCATGTTCTATCTGATGTTAAAAAATGTTGCTGTGCTGAAAAGATAATTTTTTATGACCTCTAGTTGGTGTGCATACGAGAAAGCTGATGGTTCATTTATTGTTTGTGGAATATTAATGCTTTCTTTCTTGAAAGTAAGTTAGCAATACAGAACAAAATTCCTAAAAGAAGGACACTTGGATGGGCAATTCTTTGTACAGAATTTTATTCTAGTGCTCATTTAGGCAGTGTATGTACTAAAATTGGAATGATACAGAGAAGATTAGTATGGCCCCTGCACAAACAAGTATGACATGTAAATTCATGAAGCATTCCATATTTTTGTATGTATGACTATATGAGATGAAGCTACATGAAATGAACCCCAAGATATGGACACAAGAGGTTTTTCTTTGTTGTTGTTTTTAATGCACTATGTGATTTTTTTTGTTTCTTTTGTATGTTCTTCCTCCAATGGTATGCCCTGTTGTCACTGTATCTGGGTTAAATACCTTGCATCTTGTATATACATTTATCTAATTTGGGGAGGGAAAGGGGAATAACAAAATGTTGAAACAAGGGTACAGTATGACCCTTTGTAACAATGATATTCACAAGATACTATGTTGGAAATGAACTTTACAACTTTGAGGGGGGAAAAAGGGGAGGTGGGGGAGGGAAAGGATGGTAGGAGAAAAACAAAGGAGGGGGTAACAATGCTCAACAAGAAATGTATCCATCACCTTACTGATGTAACTGTAATCCCTCTGTACAGCATATTTATAAGAAAATAAAATTAAAAAATTATTCTAAGGGAAGGAAAGCATGAGTATTCAGAGGTATTTTTTAAAGAAATATTAAAAATGACAAAGAAGAAAACTGGAGAAATAATCTAAATATTTCAAGTTATTGGTTAAATAACAGTAGCAATTTAAAATGTAAAGATGTTAAAAACAATGACAACAAGGAAAAACCTCTTGTGTCCATGCCTTGGAGTTCATTTAGCTTAGCATCGTCCTATATGGTCATATGTACATAGCTATTGAGCTACTTTATTGATCTGCTAAGATTATCCTAGACTTATACTAATGATTGCCAATAAGAGAAACCATGGGACCTATGTTTCTTTGGGTCTGGCTTACTTCACTTAATATGATCTTTTCCAAGTCTTTCCATTTTCTAACAAATGGGGCGGTGTCATTCTTTCTGATGGAAGCATAGAATTCCAGTGTGTGTGTGTGTGTGTGTGTGTGTGCATATATGTGTATCACATTTTCTTTCTTTTTTTGGGGGGGGGGTCCGGTCGTGGGGTCTGAACTCTGGGCCTGAGTGCTGTCCCTCAGCTCTTCAGCTCAAGGCTAGCACTCTACCACTTGAGCCACGGCGCCACTTCCGGCTTTTTTCTTTTTGCTTATGTGGTGCTGAGGAATCGAACCCAGGGCCTTAGGCATGCAAGGCGCTCTACCACTGAGCCACCTTCCCAGCCCCTCACATTTTCTTGATCTATTCATCTACTGAGGGGCATCTGGGTTGATTCCATATCTTAACTATGGTGAATAATGCTGCAATAAACACAGTTGTGCTGGTAGCTTTAGTATGACCTTTTTTGTGATCATTTGGGTAAATCCCCAGAAGTGGGATTGCTGGGTCATAGGGGAGCTCTATGTGGAGTCTTTTGAGGAATCTCCATACTGCTTTCCAGAGTGGTTGAAGAAGTTTACACTCTAACCAACAGTGTAGTAGTGTTCCCTTTTGGCTACATCCCCTCCGGCATCTGTTGTTATTAGATTTCTTGATTATAACCATTCTAACTGGGGTGAGGTGGAATCTCAATGTTGTTTTGATTTGCATTTCTTTTATAGCCAGAGAAGTGTTTGTTTTTTTAAAATGTATTATGTGATTCTTTTTGTTTCTTTTGTTGGTTCTTCTCCCTGTAATATAGCTCCTGTTTCACTGTATTTGATTTTGGTACCCTGGTATTGTATATACATTTTATTTGAATTAGGGAAAAGAAGGGGAACTACAGGATGGTGAGACAAAGGACAAGGGAGGGACCAATGCAACAGCGACACACACATAACACAGAACAAGTTTGAAAAGTACTTATTGCCTATGTTATATAACTGTAATCCCTCTATACATCACCTTGACAATGAAAAAGTTCAAAAAAATGAAATGAACAGATGTGCATTTATAATGTGTAGGAAAAAGCCAGTTATATTACATACATACATATATATATATATATATATATATATATACACATACACACACACCCCACACACACACCATCTTATTTTAGGATCATCTCATCTTTATAAACATAACTTCTATCTTTATATTCACTGGAAAACTTATGGATATAAATGTACCAAGTTTTAGATGATTAGTGTTGATTATTTGTATTTTTGTTTTTCTATAAGAATGTGTTACTTGGTTCGATAAAATAAAGAATAACTTATTGCAATCTATTTATTAAAGGGCAAGCTGGGAGGTCCTCAATACTGCATGTACATGCCATTACATATCTGTAGATTATCCTTGGAAAACTGAACATCCTAGATTGACACCTACTATGGAACTTTTCTCTCCTTTGCAATACTTCCTGGGATGTGAACTGATTTTTATATCAGCCCAGATCATGGAAATAGAATTATACAATCCCAAATGCATTCAGTTGAGCAGAAAGTCAAACACCTGTATTATGCCTGATCTTATACCATGTACTATTACCAGCTAACTGCTCCCTTCCCTTGGCTTCTTTCAGGTGTTTTACTCTTTCAATTTCCATTTGTCATTATAACTTCCTCAAGGCAAGGGAGAAAATATATAGTGGCAGGTAAACTAATTACCAAAGCCCCCTATTTTATTTGGTAAAAAAAATTGGCCAAATATTTTCATTTTATAGTCCTTGGTCTCTTGGAGCCTTTGAAAATAATGGCCAGTGGTTCTGCAAGTTCATTAACCAATTCCCTAAAGGTTAGGGTACGTGCATTATCTGGACCTGCTGCTTTACATATTGTACCATGTTTTCAAGTATTCCCTTACCTGGTTTATTTCAACATCTATATTTAAAGGTCTTCATTACTTCCTAATTATCTATGCTCCCTTCCTTTATTTTTCTTGTTAAAGACCAATTTAAAAGAGCAGCTCGGTATCAGTGCCACTCAGAGTCATCATTAATTTCACTCCCCTTCTCATTTATTAGTCCAGCTACTTTATTGCCGGTGCTAACCCTCCCCAGACTGTCTGCCTTTGCCTTGCCTCTAATTTCCTTGGTTATGTCAACTCATTCTTTCTCTTTTGCCCTTATCTTCTTTTCTTGATGAGCCTTAGAAAGAGCTATACATTCATTCTTCTTTTTCATTTTTTTAGCTCTTCCCCCTCTCTCTCTCTCATTTATTCTTTCTACTTCTGTAGTGGCCTTTCTTCCACTCTTAGATCTTTCCAAGAGGCTCCTTGCATTTCTTTTTTCATTTTAGGCATCCTGGGTCTTTGTGGCTTCACTGTGATTTGAAAACTTAGTGCCCTTGCCTGTAGTGCTGCTTCTTAATTCACCCAAATTGGATTTTTAAAAATCCTTGAACTTACGTTTCTTCATGTTTTCAAATACAGAGATCAGGTCATATCACCTGGGTAGCAGCATCTTGTGGTCAATAGTATCAAAGACCATTTGTGGGCAGGAGAGAATTGGTAGAAATGTGAGGTCACTCACTGTTCATGCCTTGGGCAGGATATAGACATTTTCAGACCCAATGTATGCTGTATAAAGAAGCTTAAGTGCAGTTGGTGTTCCAGGTTGTTGACATTGAACTTGGTTTCCTGGGCAGAGAACACACTGGGAAAGGCAGGCAGCTTGCTGTTTAGAAAGGGGAGATTAGTAAATGCTGCCCAGGAGTTCCTATTTCTAGTTGATATTAGTTAATGGGATGGCAGAATAAGTGCTAGATTTTCAACTCCTCGATTTAGATGCATTAATCCACAGTGTTCCTTTTGACAGTGTGTGGACATGAGGAGCTGCAGGTAAATACAGGATCATAGGGCAGCTGCCCTTCAAGTCCCCAGCAGCTGTAGAGGCATGCTGTTCAGGTCTCCCTCAAGGGGGAACCCGTCACAGAGTGCACTTAGTTGATGGCATCCACTTGTGAATGGAGCAGCTACTGGCCGATGACCATGCACAGTGGGCCTATCTCTGCCAGAAGACGGCCCCTCTCTTCTGTCACTATAGGACTCCTCCCCACCAGTCATCTTTGCACCAGGTTGCTTCGTTGGATTGGCCAAGCTGCTCTCTGAGCTGGACTGTAACCTGAGGTCCTTCCCACCTCAACCTTCCTTTCTTCCCCCTCTTTCTGACAGATGTCAGACTTGCATGGCAGAATCAAAGACTCTACCGGACTACCCTGATTTGACTCCACTTTATCTCTCACTAAATCTCTTGTACTTCTAATACTATCTCAATACCTGCTTCTGGGGGAACCTGAACTGACACAATAACCCAGGCTCCTTTTAATCTTGCTAACTCCTCCTGCCTCCCACATTGGTCCTGCCTGGCATGAACTCACTCTCTTTCATGTTACCTTATGGAAAACTTGAAAGCTCTATAGTTACACAATACATTCCAGAGTAAATACAAATGGAATTGAAGTCATCTTCAGTTTGGGATTATCTATCCTATTCTTCTTATTAACGTGGATAATTGATCTTATTGCAGTTTGATCAAACAGTTGCCAGGAAAAAAGAGCTTGTACTTAGATCACTGCATCACTAGGTGATGCTGCTGCCCCACACAAAGGCTGCAGCCCAAGCTAGGCTTGGCCGAAGTGATTCTAGGCTAGGTGTCCTGTTTTTACTTGACTGGACAAGGCCTGTGGTTCTGTAATCCAACCCAGAATCTGAAAAAGCAATACTCATACTCAGTATTCCAGACTTTTGGAAAAGTGTCTTAAATTGATCTTTTGTTTTCTCTGTCCTAGAGCTCACAAAATCTTGTGTGTGTGTGTGTGTGTGTGTGTGTGTGTGTGTGTGTGTGTGTGAAGTCTTGGATTGATTCAGGAATTAACTCTCATTGCTCTAATTTCTTTAAGTGCCCACCAGTTCACCTTACATAGTTATTTACACTTCTGGATCAATAGAACAACTTCTTTACACTATACTTACAGATAAGGAAAAAAAAGATTGACTTCAGGGGTATTGACATCAAAGGCTTTATCTTGAGTTCCTCAAAAAAAAAAAAAAAAAAAAGAGTTGCATATCCAGACAGTACTTACTTTGTAGAATAGGCAGACATACAGTACAGGGGACCTGGGTTTGTTCTATGCTTGCTTATCTTCTCTGCTGAACACTGAACACGCACATCCCTGGCCAGCTTCTGACTTTAACGCTGTCATCTTTGATGCTGGCTCCCTTACACGTACAGTTAGCAATATGTAAGCAAAACACTGGTCTTATAAATCCTCATAATCAAAACTGCTGAATGGGATTAAAAGTTCAACCGTACAATTCACCTTCAACATCTAATCAGTCATATCCATTCTATATGTACACTCTTTCCTTGGAGCAGTTGGATTGGCATGTTGTTCAATCTGTTTTTTTTTTTTAAAGGAAGCTTTTAAAAAATTATTTGGTGGCCTAGAAAATGCGTTCATCTGAACAGGACTGAATTCATGCATGTCTCTAATAGGGAATCTCTATAACCACAGCTATCAACCCACTCCTCACATTTAAAAAATAGTCTTTCTCTTTTTTGTCCCATTCTATATGAGTAATGGTTGGGAATTTCCCAGGAGACTTCTAGCATTGAGCTTGCCTTATAAGGAGACACTATGATGTTAGTGGAATAAGTTTTTAAAGACAGTCCTAATATTTCTGTGCACGTGCAGTATTAGTCAATTTGTTTGGTTGTAAGACTGCAGATTTTCACACCTCTCACGGGGTGATTCAGACTGACCAGGTTTGAGGTATTTCAGACTTGGGTATTTCAAACCAGCATCTCAGTGACTTCTGGGTTCTAGCTATGAAACTAGCATGTGATTCCAATTAGACTCTGTAGCAGCCACAGCACAAAAAGAAATCATGGAGATTTTAATAGTGAGAGAGAGAACCATCTGTGAGTCATGGGATGCCCTCAGCAGGTAATTGGGCACCTAGGGTCATTGCAGCCACCTGGAAGCTTCTGATAGAGAAAGCATTTGGGAATCTTTTATTAACATATTTAATATGCTTGACTAAGGGGAAAAAGTCTACAAAGCTAGGAGGCCTCGTTAGCAACCCATCCCCCGTCTAGTACATGGCCAAGAAATAATGATTTCTTTCTCAGGAAAGGTTTAGTTTAACCCTTGGCTGTCTTCCTCCAGGGAGAAGCCAGTGGCCACGTATAAGTCTTCCTAAAAGGGCTGGGGGTAGGGAAGGAGAGCTCCTGAAGTTCCATGCTAAGTGTTTGGAAGGAGCAGAAAAGCCACGTGGAACAAAATTATGGCTTCTAGGGAAGCAAAGTCTGAAATGTTATGGCCCAGACCTCCCTCTTCTTTTACTGGGGTAAGAATTGAGACTCCTTAGGGACCCCAGAATATGGACCCATCAAATGAGAGGTCCCTTTACCCTTTCCTCATGACTGAGAGGTGAGGGAAGCTCTTTCTCAGCTGCTTTGACGAAGATAAAGTGTTGCAGTACCTTAGTGGGAAGCTCAAATTGGAACCATGTGCCTCAGAGAGTCAAATGGAAAGTCTGATCTGCAGCTTTTCAAGGCCACTTCTGTCATTCTGCATTCAGTCCGACACCACACCTGCACACAAAAACCACAGTAGGTAAGATTCCAACTTGCACCCTCCCCAACAAAGTTGACCACCTCACGGGAAATTTTTTGTTTGGTGGCCATAGTGAAAAGAAAATGCAATATTCTCTTCTTGTCTGCAGATAAATCATTTTGCATCAGGGTTCTTTTTTTTTTTTATTTTCTATCCCTGCAAGAGTGTGGAGGTGGCTTTTCCTTTCTTTCCTTTCCTTTCCCTTTTTTTTCCCCCAGCCTTTTTTCATAAATAAATATTTTAACTGGAAATTTCCAAACGAATGACAGGCCTAGAATGTGCACTTGAATGTACTGTAATAGAAATCATCAGTTGCCATGGTGATGTGTTCCAAGAGCAGATCGCACCGAGTCACGTGAGCAGAGAGTGCTCAGTAATACTAATGCATCAGAGAGCCAGGCCACTTAACCTCAATCGCTTCTAGCTATTGTGCAGAATGCAATTGAATTTATTCCTAATTTCTGCCAGTGCTAAGGAACAAAATTTCCCTGCAGATTTTAATCTTACTCAGCCAGCCCCGGCCGGTCCTCAGACACTGTTCAGCACCAATATTCAGCCTTGCTACGCACCCACTTTACAGCTCTATTTTCTTATTCTTATTTTTAATAATAGCTTTCCTCTCCCTGCTGGATGCTGCACATCCCCCTGCCCTGGGGAGAACTGCCCTCCTCCTTTCCAAGTGGCTGCATGGTTTCTCTGACTCCGGCTGCTAATGCAAGGAACAGAGCCTTCATAATAATACCAATAAAAAAAATGACAGGTCTCCATTTTTAGCAATGGTTTTAATTTCCCTACTCAAAACCTGTTCTGAAATATTATCTTTGCCTGCTTTGGGTTGTACCTTGGAATGCCACAATTAACATCACCATGACAATAAGGCAAATCCATAAATCAGTGACTAATGACACCAAAATGTATATTTGTAGTTCCTATCAGTGACTTCCCTTCTGCCCTCCAACCGGGAGAGCAACACACCCAGACTACCAGGAGGTACAGCTGCCGATCACAGAACACTTATTTTGAGAGCTTATCAGCTCTTATGAAGGCTGATAAATCAGAGTCTCTCATATGGACAGTCTCAAGTTAGCAGCGTCATCGATCTCCCCTACCCCTTTTAAGTTATTTGTCTTATTCACTCCCAAAGATGTTATCAGAGATGCCAAACGAGCCTTTGTTTTCTGTGCTCTTGTGCTACCCAGGGTGAGTTTCTGTGTTGTGGCAGGGAACTAGGAAGCAGGCTTCCAGGGCTTAGCCCTTTGTTTCCAACCCAAGGTCACCTCTCACCCATCAGTTCAGGTGCTGTCAGCAGTCCGCCTGTGTTCCAAGGCAGGGTGCAGTGTCCTCCCTGGCTACATCCCTCCAGTGACTTCCCCTTTTATAGATGTCACTTTTACAAAGACATTAAAAACCTGCTTGAATAGCTAATTGGAGACAGGGCACAATCCAGCTTTCAGAAAGTCCACAGCTAAAGGTCAAGCCAAAGGAATCTTAAAAATATAGGGCGATTATCAGGAAGGTTTTTTTTGAGAAAGAGAAAGGATGGTCTCGGTAGTGGCTTCTTTTGGCAGATAGGTTCCTCAAAGGGAAATAGGGAAGGGAGAGGAGAGTAGTTATAAATTGCTTACTCAGCGAGTACCAAGCCATTGTTCTAGCCTTGTGCTAGGAAAGGAAATGGGGAGAAAGATTGAGAGGAAAGGGAACAGCAGCCCTTAGGACAGGCTGTTGGTGATTGGAGATTACTCTAGGTAGAAAGCTTGGTAACTATGGAAATCTTCATGGAGCCTGTGAGAGAGAAGCAGCCAGCGAGGTAATGAAGAGAAGACTTGCAATGAATTTCATATCAGCAGTGTGACATTTAGTTTCAGAGAGAGAAACTGCATGCTAAGCTGTCGGTAGTGCTGCTGGCCCTGTGCTCACTCTGCTGTGATGGAGTCTCATTCTGGCCTTTGTCAAACAGCTGCCCATCCACAGAGCAGGGTTACCAGGTGCCCGCAGGTAAAGCTGGCCAGCCAGCTCCTACCAGGGTCTACAAGTCAGCACAGATTCTCTCTGGCTAGGATGAGAAGTACTGTCCTATAATTGGCAAAAATGTCCAGCTATTTGCAAAACTTGAGTGTGTTTTAAAAACCAATTTGATTTCTACTGGAGTTTCTTTTTCACACTTACCAGTCTAAAATACTTGTTGACCCTTTTACTAGAGCTGTTCAGGGAGCTGTTCATCTAGAAGATGTCTAATCTGAATCTAAACAATGTCTTGTTAGGCAGAATGGCCTTCTGGAACCTTCAGAGGCATATGCCTGATGAACAATGAACTGCATGGCCTCTTCTTGAAGAAAGATGGTGAGAAAACGTAAGGACAAAGAGGAGCATTTTTATCTGTGATGAATCTCATTAAAGGGAAGGACAATCTGTGCTATTATGCTAATACTGGCAATAGCAATTTTATTATATTCGTTAATCTATAGTCAAGGAATAACATTATTATAATTCTTACAGCTTCCCAAAGTACTTTCATAACCACTGCATTATTTGAATTGCACAGCAAACCTATGGTGGAGATAAAGTCACTTTTACAGATGGGAAAATTAAGAGCTGACATGTTGGTGATAAAACAAAATCTCAAGGGGTAAGGATAAGATCTAGATCTCAGGACACTTGGTACAATGTTCCTTCCACTGTCCTTGACCTCTTGGACAGGCTGAGGGACAGGGCACATAACATTTACATGCTCCCTTCACAGGGAAATGGCCCCCAAGGAGCTATTTTCAGCACAATTTGTTGTAGTCCTATTTTGGAAAGAACCAACCCACAGGTGAGTGGAAGAAGTCTGATAGCTGAACAGAGGCCAAACCTCTATGAGCTAAGAATTAAGAGACTAGATGTCCTTAAAAAATTTCAGTGTGGATTCTGCTCAGGAAGAGTTTTACACATCCAGTGGAAACAATCCAACTCCATCTAGTCTTCTCTTTTGAGATGTGTAAATCCTGGTGGCAAATGGGGTGGGGGTGGAGGCAAGTTTTATTTTCCTCCACAAGAAGCCTGCCATGCAGGGAGATTCAGAGTGCAGGTGGCTTATGAAGTTTTGATGCTAATTCTGCCCAAATATAAGCCATTGTATTTTCAGCTGCCAAGTCATGGCTGCCAGACATCTCTTGGTATGTCTTTCTCCATTCTAGACTCACTTCCCTACCCATCCTTGGTGATACAGGGACCTGGGTCAAGCATAGGCTGAAGATCAGGGGTGTCTGTGAAGACATTACCTAGCAATAAGAAAATAGTTTTAACCTTGGCTGTTGGAAGAAGGATACATCCAAAAGGCTTTGTGGAAATGGCCCCAGGAAAGCATTGAGATTGATAATAATTTGGCTGATAGAAAAAAGAACCCTTGTGTTGCTCCAAGTTTTTAGCATTGAATGTAAGGAAGTAACCTGAATGTTGACAGACTATTACTGAGATAATAGCAAGCTACTAGTTTTTCTCTAGCTTTGTGTTCTCTTCTTTATCAAGCCATTAGTTTGACTGGTTGGTTATTGCCTCTAACAAGGCATGCAGCAAGGCATGGTAAAAGTTTTTCCGGTCTCCATATCACTAAAGCAAAAGCTTAGGACAATAATTCCTAAGCGGTTATGCCAGTGCCAGGAGGGCATTTAGAAATGCATGCCATGAGATTAAATGAATGGTAGGTACTACTGGCATTTTGTGATACTAAATATCTAACAATGAAAGTTTATGAAACTTTATGAAAGTTTTCTGCACAACACAATTTTCCTTTATTTAAGACAGTGCTTTCCCCCTCCCCCATGTTTATCAACTCAGGGAGAAAACTCCCCAAATGCACACGTTTTATGGTTTGGGGAATTTAATATTCTCCTTTGATACAAATGTTTCTATATTTAACAAGCATTGATTTGTCAAATGGGAAGACGTGATGGCTGGACAAAAATGGGTGAGAATTTTAAAAGAAGCAGTGTCATGTGTCTCCAGAAGAATGTGGAACCATCTTCTGACCAACACCTTCTTGTATTTTGGCAGCACCAAGTTTTGCTTCAGTGGATTATCCACAATGATTGGGTGCAGATCACAATGGGTGCAGATCACGAATTCACCATGATTTCAGGTGTTCTGTCCAACACCTCTGTATTGGAGAGACAAGGCAACAGTCCACTTGGTAATAGGCTCTCCTCGAATGAGTCTCATCACCTTGGGCCTGCTCTATGAGGCCTTGGGAAATAGAAAGCCTGGGGAAAATGGGAGTTACTTGTGGGTCCTTGTTCTACTTGCTGCTGGTAACACACTGTCTTTAGTGAGATTCCTGGGTGGTTTAGCTGCATGATGATCCTCTTTCTGGATAACTATCCACTTATTCTTTCCTTATTCTTTTATACACCAAATAACTCCTTGTCTCCATCCCACTTTTGGAACAGATTTGAAGAGTGTGTGAGACACAATATTTGTGATGATCTCATTGCTTTTCCAGAATTTTCCTCAGTAATGCTCTATCACTGACCTAGAGGTGTCTGACGGAAAAGTTCAAATTTGGTCCTCGGTTTTCAGGATTTCCCTTAAGAGAATGATGAAACGCTAGTTTGAGTTCTTAATTTTATGCTGACCAATTGTCCTTGGCATAGTACATTTTGGATTTAAGTTTAACTTGGAGTTAGAGAAGTGAAAAAAATAAAAGGTCAGAACTACATTCATATTTCCATGATAGAGTCTCTTCATTCATCCACAGAAAGATAATCATCTGGCTTTTAATTAAATTAAAACCATATATGTTTGCTCTAAATATCATAGAGACATATTTTTTTCCTCAGAGAAATGACCCCAAACATGACAATGACCCTTTCTCAAGATACAGAAGGACAGACTTCCCCCAAAATAACAAAGAATCCAGTAAAAGCTGCAATTCTAACTCCCATCCTGGAATTTTAACATTATTTTATTTCACCTGCCAGCATGTTACTAGAGCTACTTATCCACCTCTCACTTCCATATTAGAAATAAATTACTTTAGAAAAGATTGTCTCTTTTACTCATCTCCCCATGGTTACCGTGACTAGCCCAATTCACTGTCCATCCGAACCCAGCATACCTTTAATGAATTAATGAATGAGTTGACTTGGGGCTGGAGGTGGATCTTGAAGGACAGGAAGGCTTAGACACTCTTCAATAATAGATTAGTCACTATACACTATAAACCATTCTGTCTGGCATTCTTCATAGACTCTACTGATGTTTTTGTCTAACCAAGTTAAGGGTCAAGAAATCCCTTCTGCCCTTGGGTCCCACCCTGACACTGGTTAGAAGCTGGTTTCATGGTAGCATGATCTTTAGCAACATCAAGACTTTACTGGTGTGTGTGTGTGTGTGGGGTGGCACTTTGTTTCAGAGATCCCATTACTGCCCCTGTAGGAGGCTGTCACTCTTTCAAAGTGCAACACTTCTGGTGCCAATCTCTCACTGGCTCACGCATTCTCCTCCCTACTGCTGGGAGCACATAGGCATGCTGCATGTCACCTGCTCCTCCAGCTTTTGACAATCTCCTTCCTTTGTTTCCAAATCCTAAGCAAATTGCTTGGTTGACAATCAAAGCCTGCTAACATCAAACAGCTGCTATAGACAGGTGTGTTCTACAGTTACCTGCTGTTTGCTTTCCTCAGCAGGGACTGATATGACAAACAAAACTCAGAGCTGGGTTCCAACTTTCAGATTCACTCCTGAAAGCTCAGTCTAGTGTCTGTTTCTTTTGCTTTACCTAGCATTTTTTTTAGACTTGGAAATGCACCCTAAAAATAGCCCCCTTTAGTCTCCCATCAGTTTGTGGCTGGACAGGATGTTTAAACAAACAATCCTATCAATTCCTGCAGTTCTTTGCAAACCAGACTCACAATGGCTTCACTGAAGCCAAGTGGTTGCATAGTTCTGGAATCTTTGATCTATCTAGAACACCCAGTCTCCTTAAAATGCTGCTAGACTTTTCTTTTTCCTCAATGTTGGTAATCTGACTATTGCTTCCTGCTTTCTGGTGACAGCTGAAAAGGTCTGTGGTTCTCAGCATTGAATGTTACTCTCTGGGAGCTTTGAGAGGGTGTCAGGTTGGAGGTGGAGTGGATCCCTATTTCTTTTAGCATTCTTCCCTGGACTTTAGATCCTAGAAAGTTAGCAACCACTGTTTTCCATATTGGTTTTTTTTTTTTTTTTGTTTTTGTACTTATGGTTCTGCCAGTTAGGCAGTTAGGTGTACCTCGGTGAAATGTGGAAGGTAAATGTGAGTTAGAGCCAGTGTCTTCTTGGGTCACTGTTTCTCCAGAAGTGAGATCTGGCTGAGCCGGGTATTTTCTGAGGCTACTTTGGATGATGTCCACTTCCTGATTTGATTGTACTGCTTCTTAACCATGGTGAATTCCTGATCACAAATGAGGGAGGATTTTCTTCGGTGGCCAGGACTCTCTTCTAAAAGCTCAACCTAGTGCTTATCCCTGTAGTGTTCTTGGAAAACTTTGTGTCCTTTAATATCCTGCTTTAACTTGTTGGAATGAATTCTCTTCTCCATGACTGACCCTTAATCAAAACAGAGGGCAATTGGGCGAGGACAGTAATCCCCTTGTGCACAGCAGGGTACATCAAGGTAATCAGTCAATCAGCAGGGGTTCACAAAGAGCCTCAGGCTGGATATTTTAAGAGGGGAGGACCACTGCTCTACCAAAGAGAACTCTGTCTGCCTATGTGCCTTACTCATGCCCATTCTTTTGCTTGGGATGGTCTTCCTTCCACCTCCAGGTTCTTCCTTGGAGAGCTCATCTTTTCTCCCTGTTTGAAGCAATTTTTCCTTCTCTGAGCAAATGATCATTTCTACTTGGTATTGTTTCTTATGTACATGTCTCATCTTTTGAACTGAACGTTTGGCCTTCTAGGGGCAAGGCTGAATCTGCATCAGTCTTGTTAGATTACAAGAGTCCCAGACTTGGGGATGCCATGTTTCTGTAGACCCACAACGAGCGTTATGATGTAAAGGAATGGACAGAGGAAAGAACATACATGGAGGTACTACTCTTTTGGTTAGGCTCTGGTTACCACTCATCATTTGTCTTCACATGGGTTTGGGGAACCTTTCAAAAACTTTATTCCAACTTAAATGATCGAATTGGAGAAGCAATTGGAGAAGCAACCAGCAGAACTTTTTGTGATGATGGAGATGTTCTGTCAGTGACATAGCCTCTAATCAAGGGGCTGATGGTGTAAGTTTTATTCCAGGTATTGGCAGGCAGACTCACCATCCAAGAAGTACAAACATTTCAGTCCAAGTCCAAAGGCTGGAAAGGACCAATATTCGACCTCCAATAGTCAGGCAAGAGATTTCCTTCTTAGTATCTGCATTCTCTTCAGGCCTTCAGCTGACTGGGTGAGATCTAAACACACTGAGAAGGGCAATCTGCTTTCCTCAGTCTACCAATTCAAATATTGATCTAATCCAGAAGCACATTTAAAGACCTATTCAGAAAAATGTTTGGCCAAATATCTGGATCAAGTTGCCACATAAAATTAACCCCTAAAAGAAGAAATGTGTGGTAGGGAAAAAGGATGATGGAAAAAACAGAGATCACCCACCTGAGAACACTGGCAGCCAGAAGAGGGAGAAAAAAAATCTCATATTAATCTCAACGGGCAAAAGGGTCAACTGACAGTTCTTTAAATGATAAAGGAGACCTGACTTGACGCTTCTCTGCTAATCCATATAGACATTTATTCTGGCATTCTTCCACACCCCCAGAAGGTTATTGAATTGAATACACATTTTTTCATTCTAATTATATTTGCCCAAAGGTAAGTTCAAGGTAGTTTGCATTTTTGGCAGGGATGCCAACTATTGGTAGAAGCAGGTGGTTCAGAAATTATCTGGGACCAAGTAAAAATCCAGCTCATCATCTAAAATGTGCTGCAAACAAAGGTGCACGCTGCTTACAAAGATAATCAAAGTTAATTGCTCTGTGTTATTCATGGCTTTCATCACTGATGCACAATGTGTCTGTTTCTTGCCAGCTTGTCAATGGGTTGAGTTTTATTTAAGCAAATTCAGGAAGGTATACCTTTCTGGTATTGGTGCCAGATGGGTCAAAAAGGGCATAGAAACCTGCAGTTCATCAGCTGGATCAAGTGGTGAGTCAGCTGACTCATCTGTTCCTGAACCAGTCCCCATCTGATAGTCAGCCGACAATGGAGAAACTGAGGACATGAGAAACCTGAAGGGCAGACAGTGATAAATCTCTTTGAACTTGAAGAACATTTGCTAGAATTCTGGTTTTGTGTTTCAGCACTGTTGCTGCTTCCTCTCTCCCACACACTTTTGCTCTTAGCACATAGCCAGCTGGGCATGAGTACTCATCCTTGGTAAGTCTTTTTCCTGGAAGCCATATTTCTTTAATCACTCACCCACTTTTTTTTTAAAGAGGATTATGAAAGTACCCCTCAAATAGCACTTGTATCCGGAAAGTTCAGTTTACAGTGTAGCTTGGAGGATTTCATCCAAGTATCTTCTTTAGGTTGGGTTTGCATATTTCCTAAGTTGCCAACAAATATACCCTTCAACTATCATTTCTGGCTTTATTATTTTCTATTTTAGTTGTGCCCTATTCATGGATAATAATGATACTGTTCACATATTTTCATAATTATCACCATACATGATTATCCTGTTCTCAATGGCTCTCTGAATACTGTGGCTTTCTCTTGTTCTTTCCATGTTGAAGGGTTATAACCTTTTCCTGCTGTGGGCAGGCTCTGGGGCCTTTACTTGCTTATTCTCTTACCCTAGTGATTTCGTCGTCAGTTCTTCCTTCTATAACTTCTCTCCATCTGCACCTTTTTGGGTGAATTCAGTTTCCTATAGGATCCTCACTGGCAAGATGAAATTTAGGAAGTTGCATATAATAGGTTGCTTTGCTTATTGGTAGAGATTCAAATGTGTCAATCAGAGCAAATACATGTTTGAGAGAAAAGAAAGGCCCTCGTTTTGCCTAGTAGGGCAGGAAGAGGACCTTTGAAAGAAGACAGACTATTTGCAGAGAGGAAAAAGCAAAGGGCTTGAAGTGAACAAGCTGGCACTGGGTATAGACAAATCTGATCTGTACAGCTAATTATTAGACTTAAAAATTAAATTAATCCTTCCTGGAGGCTTGTGTTTCCTGTCCTACACTTGTTTGAAAAAAGCTCTGTATCAAAGGCCCAGATGCCAGATTTTCCCAGAACCCAAACCTTACAACTCTGCTGGGGGATACCATAGACCCTCAATTAGAAGGAAGTGTGGAGGTGAGCAGGAACCCCCTCCTGCTTTAATTACTTCTGGTATAGTATTCTTTTTCAAGCATTGCTAATTGAAATTAAACAGCTGCTACATTTGGACAGGGACAACAAAGACTTCATTTTTCAGTCTTCTCTGATTTAACTGAGATTGAAACCAAGGGTGATTTCACTCCCATGGCTACTGGGTCACCAGTGGTTATCTCAAAGCAAAACAAAGAATGTTGAGGAGATGGATTCTCTTCTCCTATAGCAGGGGCAGTGCTAGCTAGGAATTCACAGGACAAATGACATGTTAAGTTAGTTTCATGATCCTGTTTGCAAACACGGATGCAGTTAACTCTTTAAGCAGCCCAAGATTATCAGAATATCTAGAACTATGTGCTTTATGGGACTAGAAATAATCAAGGAAAGAAAAGTGCCTGCCATGTGAATTCTTCGCTAAGAAATTCTCTTATAGGTAGTTAATGGTGGGAAGAAGTAGTTTTATCATCCTATGGGCCAGATATTAGTCAAAATGTACTGAAGGATAAAGAAAGTCTATAATGTACTTAAGGCTATGCAAGGTGCATTTAGAGAAGTTTTCTTATTTAATCCCTAAAGCAACTCAGGTCCTATGAAATCTCATTTCCATGTGGTTCAGTCTATGTCAGGAAATAATTATGAATATAAGTAATTATTAATAGAATAACTATTAAAAAGAAGCAATAACATCATATGAGCTAAACACAAAAGAAAATGTCATCGATGCATATTCAAATAGTGACACCATCAGCCATAAGAGCAATGAGTAACTGAAAACTGAAAGCTCTTGCTAAGGACAATTCTTTAGTGTGTGTAGATGGTGTTGGTGTTAACTCACAATTGTAAACTTTTTTTTCTTGGGGCCAATCCTGAAACTTGAACTCAGGTTTGGGCACTGTTTCTGAGCTTTTGTCCTCAAGGCTAGTGCTCTACCACTTGAGCCATAACTCCAAGTCTCACTTTTTGCTGGTTAACTGGGGATAAAAATCTCATGGATTTTCCTGCCTGGACTGGCTGTGAACTGTGATCGTCAGCCTTCAGCCTTCTGAGCAGCCAGGATTTCCAGGTGTGAGCCACCAGTGCTGGCTATATACTATCTTTAGTAATGGCATAAGTGAAAACCATTCAGGTCACATAATCAGAGAGGATTTCTTTGGTCATACCCAAAACGCCACTCTTATCACTAACCTTATCTTACTTTGTCTTCTTTTTCTTTAGAGCCATTATATCAACAGAGAACTATTCATTTGCTCTAGTACTAAAGACAGAACCCAAACATGCCAATTCTACCTATGAGACAGATGTGGACAGAGATTCAAGAATAAAGGGGAACTGCTAGGTCATAACTAGCTTTTCTATGATCAGGACAGGATATCTGGGTGTTAGGTAAAACTGTTTTTTTAAATTGTGGTATTCAATATGGTGATGGTTTTGCCTGGCAGCAATGAAATTCATTTTATTTACCAAATATCCTTATTCAGATAGCTCACTGTAAAGATTACTCAGTGAGAGGCTCCAGTGGCTTACATTTATAATCCTAGCCAGTTAGGAGGATCATAGTTCCAGGTAGAAAAAGTCTACAAAGCTCCCAGTGGAAGAAGTTGGGTATGCCTGTTTCCCCAGCTATTACGGGAGGCCTAACGTGGGAAGATGGTGGCCCGTGAGTATTCCTGAACAGGAAGTGAGACCTCCATTTCAAAACTAATCAGCACACACACAAAAGCTAGAGACATCACTCACTGGTTGGTACTAGTACCTATATAGGAAAGAGTAAGGCTAAGTACTCTCAAAAACAAAAAAGTGTTTAATGGAGCTTTGGAGCTTAACTCATTTAGTAGGATAAAAAAAGCCACATCCTAAAAGGTCATTTAGTACATGGTACAAAGTACTTTGGACTTAGGCTAAGTTGATGGATAAAATCAGTGACCCGAATACTGTACCTTTGTCCTCCTTCCTAGCCTCAATGCACAAGGATTTAAAATAAAAGGAAAAAAATTAAAAAGAATTAGAAAGAAACAAAGATCAGGTAGGAAACAGGAAAAGAAAAACTACTTGAAAAAAAAGAAAAAAATCCCTCTACTTTTTATCTGTAGAGAGATCTCAGAAAATATTATACAAAGGAAATAATTGGAGGACATGGAAGAGATCTTAGAATTTAAAAATAGAATTACTGAAATAAAAATGTGGTGGAAGAGATAGAATGTAATATCAAGAAATCTCTCAGAAATTATGGCAAGAAATAATAGAAAATATGAGAGAACAGATAAGAGACACAGAGGACAAGTCTATCTGGAAGAAACTGTCTATTAATGGGCCATGAGTCAAATCCATCCTACCAACTACTTTTGTATGTCTCTTAGGCTGAGAACGCTTTCTAACTTTGTACTGGAGGTTGAGTTGCTTCAAGTGATAAAGTGCTTTCCCAAATGTTAGATACTTTTAAATAATTTGTAAGGAGTTGTATGTTCTTTTTAAAGAACATACAACAGAGACCATCTGTGGCCCACAAACCCCAAAATGACTACTATATGTGTACAAAAAATTTTCTTACTCCTGATATAAAAGCTTCAGTACCCCATTTAAAGGAATTGTAGAGAAAAAAAGATATATGGAAAGAGGAAGTTATCAAGAAAATTATACAAAGAATAGTCCCCAAATTTAAGAGCATGAACCTCAGGCTGCAAAGCTGGAACAAATGAAGAACCAGGTGTGGGTGAGGAAGCCTGGTGAACTAAGCATGGGTAACTGTGGGGAAGGGGAGAAGAGGGCTGAGAGTCTTTAAACTGTGATCTCTGCTGGGAAGCATGGTTTCTCCAAGATCCTCTTTCTGGGCTGGGAGGGGAAGGTTCTGGACTATACACCCACATCCCACACCCTTCCCACCTTGGCAGTTCTTCTTGTAGACTGGCTGGTCTTCCCTTCGGCCAACCCTGGGCTGTGGGAAGAAATAAGGTGGAGAAGGAGAATTAGAGGGTAGGGGAGCCAACACCACAGCCATGGATATCCCCCTCCCCAAATTCCTTCCTTAGCACCTTCCAGAGCCCCCACCCTCCAGGACTTCCTGCCAGGCCCTCAAACACAAATCAGATATATGAGATTGGAGAAGAGACTTGGACCAAGGTTGGGATTTAACAAACTCATTGTGGTTTGAGGCAAGCTAGACAAAAAAGTTCACTAGAACCAATCTCCAAAATAACCAGCAAGAGTGGAGGCATGGCTCAAGTGGTAGAGCACCAAGCTAACAAATGTGATGCCCCGAGTTCAAATGTCCTCTCTCCCCCCCAAAAAAATTAAAGATGAAATGAAGGACATATTTAATGGAGGTACTAATGCATTTAATGCCAACATTTTCAACAATTTCTCTAAAACAATTGAGGTTACTTTTGCTGTCCCATCTTGGCTTTCTTTTACAAGTGATCCTGTTGTTTGCTGTGTAAGCCCAGGACTTAAAAGAATCTGAAAAACTATGCTTCTGATACCAGTGCTCTTCGTGTAGTTTATTAATTCATTTGACAAATGTTTTGGGGCAAAGATCAGAATCACACATTTGTAGTTGAATTATTACTGTTTGGTCAGAAGGCTTCTGAAAAAATCTGTTAGCTTTTAAGATAATTCCTTAAAGATCCTGTTTTAACTGCAAGACTACTAGATATTAGAGTCCACATCTGGGTACAGAATCTTATCTGAACCAATTAACCCCTAAAGCTATAATCTGCTGTCTTTTTTCAGAGAATAGTCTGACAACATTTACCATAAGCACAGGGAATTAGGTAAAAAAAAACCCCTATAAAAGATAGTGCAATAAAATTAAGAAATGTCTAGGAGTAAACCAATGGAGTCCATAGGACAACAAAAATGTCTCAAGAAACTATTTGAAGCCAGTTGAAGGCTTCTCAAAAATTCTAAATATAAATGTGTAACCTCGGGTTGAAGTGTTCTTTAAAATTTCAAATACAAATATTTAACTTAGTGTGTAAAATAGTCTAGAAAAGACAGTGGGCACCAGCACATTTCAGCAGGGGCATCAGTCCCGCATCTCCCATATACAAGGTATACAACAGCCCTGGTGCAGCCAGAGTGGGGAGTAGGTGGGCCTTCAGGGAGGAGGAAAAAGGCACCCAGTCTTTGGAAACAGCCTGAACAAAATATATAGCATATTTGAAAATGGGTGTATGTCAAATAAAGAAGCCCCAATGACATAGTGAGGAATATGGATTGTGTTCTACATGAGGAGAGACCTACTATGTGACTTTCTGCTTATATTAGAAAGAGTACTCTGGCGCCTTGAAGGACTAAAACAAGAAGGGGAAAACTGTAGGCAAAAGATAGAGGAAAGACTTTTGCATTGGCCTCAATGAGATTCTAAAGCAGAGCTGCAGGAATGGAAGTAAGGGTAGGCATACTCAAAGATGTGACCATCAACAGCACACTCATGTATGAGGGTTGCTTTGTGGGACCTTCGCATGTCTGGAGCCTATAAGCACTACTCGATGGACCATCTTCAATCTACATGGGAATGATGAGTGAGGAGACACATGCTCCAGTTTGGGAGCTAGTGAGCCAGAGAGGCACTGGGCAGATCTAAAGGGAGATGAGCCATTCAGAGGATGAGATTTGAGGTTAGCCTTTGACAGAAAGAGCAGGGATGGAATACAGTCTTGGAGTCACCAATAGAGGGGTGATGAGGGGCAGAGAACATTGGTGCAGAGCAGCAGGGAAGACAGGAACCAGCACAGAACGGATGGGTCATGTGGCTCCAGAACTGCAGTGATGTGGTCCCTTCCATTCAAGGCCACATATCACTTAAAGAGGGGACATGTACAGAAATTAAAGGAATGAATTTAAATGTGCCAGCTCAGCAAGTGGGTTTTGCAATTGTCATACTCTACTTCAAGACTGAAGAAACCCACATGCAGGTTTCACTTTTGGAAGTAAACTACCATAACCACAAAGTAACTTAGAAAAATATACCAGGAGGCATATATGTATATCTATATATGTATGTATGTATACACACATATATGTTAGGTACTTGTAGCTCACATATATAATCCTAGCTACTCAGGAGGCTGAGATAAGAGGATTGTGGCTCGAAGCCCAAGCAGGAAAGTCAGGGAGCTTCTTATCTCCAATTAACCATCAAAAAGGATGAAAATGGAGCTGTGGCTCAAGTGGTAGAGTGCTAGTCCCAAGCAAATGAGCTTCGGGACAGCATCCAGATCCCCAGTTTAAGTTTCAGGACCAGCACACACATACACTAAATTATACTTTTTTTTTTGGCCGGTTCTTGGCCTTGAATTCTGGGCCTGAGTGCTATCCCTAAGGTTAGTGCTCAAGGGTAGCACAGCTCCACTTCCAGCCTTTTTTTTTTTTTAGTAGTTTTAGTAGAGCTAAGAGTCTCATAGACTTTACTACTTAGGCTGGCTTTGAACTGTGATTCTCAGATCTCAGCCTCTTGAGTAGCTAGGATTACAAGTGTGAGCCACTTTTAGTGCCTGGCTATAAAGTTACACTTTTGAGAACAATCACTCTTCAGACTATTCCACAGAAAATAATTTCTATTTTTAAAGCTTTCTTTACAAAGATATTTATCAGAAAGTATTTGTGATAACAGTTTAAGAATTAGCTTAGATGCTAGAGTGGAGTGGTTTAGTAAATGATGACAAATCTACTGGATACAATATAAACAGCCATTTAAAACAACATTTGAAAGGAGTTTGTTACTTACGATATGAAAATGAAAAAAAACTGATATTCAGTATCATCACAAATGCAAAAAAAAAATCCAAAAGCCCATCAATAGGAAAATGTCTAGAAGGAACCATAGCACAGCTTTAATAGTGACTATCTTTAGGCAATAAAAATGTGGTTTTCCTTTCTTTGATCCATAATTTTGCATATTGCAGATATTCTACATAAGCATTTAATCAGAAAAATGAGCTCTAACTACAGAAATAAAATGCAGAATGAAGGCTGATAAAGACTTATTGGAGAGTGGCTTTGGAACTGAAAGATATCAGAAAATGCTAGGAGACATTAATTACTCTTCTCTGGTCCATAAAGATGTAAAGTGGACAGGGCTGTAGCTCTGTGGCTCTGGTACTCAAAGCTCAGGAGGGACATTTTGGGGACTTGGGCTCAGAACAAATGACCAGATGTTCATAAGACAGTCCATGAAGTGCTTCTTTCACTTCTATTTCCCTCTATTCCTTATCCACTTTAGGAAAGGTTAGATTACCAAGTGCGAGTAACCTCTAGACATCTTCACTCAGGGCTAATGATGCCCAGAACTCCTATTTTCCTGGGGATTGTGCTTTTTCCCTCCCTTCCTTGCTGCAGCTTCTCAAGGCTCAGGGAGCCTTGAGATAGCAAAGGTGGGGGAGGGGAACAGGGAGCATGTGATTGTTCAGAGACACACCATAAGTCCATAAAGTCTGAAAGGTTAAGCAAAGACTGAGGCATGAAGAGTGAAAATTCTCTATTCAATAATAATCTCTCCCCTCATCTTTTCTTAAAATGGAAAAAAAAGGTGCAAGATGACATTAGGCTCTTTAAAATATGCAAAATTAGGAGCTGGTGCAGACCTCATTAACACCCGCCTCCAACATCATTAAGATGTTTCCAAGAAAATTAATTGAGAGACTCATTAAAAATAAATTAAGAAAAATGTGTTGCAGAGCGCCTGCACTCAGCTCATAAATCACAGCTCAGAGCTCCGGCCCGCTGCTCCGGCAATTAACTCCAACCTATTTGTTTTATCCTGACTGTGAAAATTAGAAAGCAGACGTGGAGATTAGATTAGGGACGTCTGTCAAGCGGAACTTGGGGAGTGAATATTTTAGGATACAAAATGGAAACCAAGAAAACAAAGAAAGCAGAGATTTCATTCTGAGGAGCTTGTCTTTGAAAAGTGACAGGCAGATGAAGGGTGTAGGAAGGAGAGCATGGGGAAGGAATAAGTACTCTCGAGAGGGAGAGGGTGGGAAAGAGAAACAGACGTTTGAACTGTTCTGACCAGGGACAGCACAATGCAAATGCATTATAAATATAAAAAAAACCCCACTCATTTCAGTAGAGCTGGCATGGAAACATAAATTAGATGTTCCCGGTGATACCTGCATATGTTTAGACATTTGGCTGAATCACTCAAAACAGTTAACTGGTCTCCTGTAATATGTTCTATATCAGTGATGGAGACATTTTCCGATATATGATGTAAAATATGCCAACCTCTTCACTGCGTCTCTTATTCAACAGAATCAGCCAACAACTGAAGAGGCAGTAGGCACGTTGCTGGGGTCACATATATGAGCCATCTCATTTAACTTTCATAACTGCAAGAAAGAAAAGCATTTTGAAAGATTGAACCTGAGACTCAAAATAAGGTGATATGCATGGGGGTCACTTGCCCAGCAAATGGAGGAGCTGGTGTGGCAACGCTGGTACCTTAACCCGAGACCAGTGCAGTCCCAGTAACAGCTTCTTTTCATTCAAAAGTATATTTTATGTCACCTATTTTTCAAATGTCAAACTAGGAAACACATTTGTTCTTCTCGTCCTTCCTTCCTTTTCCTCTCCCTTTGGCAAATATTTGTTGTAAACCTCTAACATGCCAGGCGTGGTGCCAGGAGGTTGAGGATAACACAGCAGTTTTGTTGAAGTCAAGCAGGCAGGTACTGCTTAAGGCATTACAAATGCGAGGCTTGCTGGAAAGGGCCTGCTCAGAACACAGCGCAAAGGGACACGAGTATGTGCCCAGTATTTGATTATTTATTGAATGTCTACTACATAGCAGCACTGAGGATCCAGAGCTGACCTGCTGGCCCTCTTACTTATCATCTGTTAGACATCGGGAAAGTTATTTAACTTCTCAGTTTCCACATCTGTAAAATGGGAGTGATCTTAGTACTTATCTCAGAGAGTTTTTCTTTTTTCTTCTTTCTCTCTCTCTTTTTGAAAAGATGAAATGAGAAAATCCCAGAGAAGCCCTTAGCAAAGTGCCTGGCTCAGAGTAAGCACTGAGTAAATGTCAGCGGTTATTATTTAGAGGTGACATTTAAGTTGGCTCTTAAAGGAGCAGTAGGAATTCAATTAGAATTCCATTTCTAGGGACAGCTGCAGCCTTATGGGTGGCATTTTAAATTATTTGGATTTTCAAATAAAAGGAGGAGCGGATAATCTTGGGCAGTAATAAGTGGCTAGTCAGCCAGTCAGGATGCACAGCCTAACGAGGTGAAGGGCATGCTGCACTGGGCTGTGACTGGCGTAGAGGGCAGCAAGGCATGGGATGGCTGGTAACTTTGCTTTCTTTCCTTCAGAGCATCTCAAAGGTGAGGGTGGGGAGGGGAGAGAGAGAGCTCCATAAACAAAGTCTGAAGAGTATACTGTATCACCAGATTTCTCCAACCCCTTCCTGCCTTGCTTAGGGAAACACTTATGGATTAGTGGGCTGGTACCAGCGTTGTTTGAAACCTGAGTGATGGGACAGTAGTAGTAGTTTTAAATGTACTTTAAGAAATTGGATGTAATTCTTCATGACAAGTGTATATAATCTTTACTTGCAATTATTTCGGTAACAATCTACAAGATGCTGATCTCTGAGTGAGTGCTCATCTGGATATTCTGTTATGTATAGTTAATGTTGAGGGATGGGGTTGTAAAAAATTATTCACTAGTTTTAATATCAGTCATGCCACAGAGAAGGTTGGACTAAGTCAAAATTTGAAATATACAAATAAAATTCTTGCCAGTTATGTAGATAACCTGCCCAATCATAAGTAAGGGTCAATAAGCCAGATCTAATGAGCACTCTTGGATAGAATAGAGTTAAAAGACATGCTAAGGGAGTCTGAAAAATGGTCACAAGAACTAGGAAAACTGGGTTACAAGAGTTATTTCCTGAAACATCAGAGCTTATTCTGAAAGAAACAGTATACACAAAGAGCAACACTTTAGAAAATTATTAGCTAACACTAGAAAATTTCTTCTTAAAATTTCCTCTTTTTGCCTTAAAGTTTAGAAATCTGTTGAAGGGCAAATGTCTAAGAAGATAACATTGTATGCTCTTTCCAGACAGGGTGAAATTCTGTACCCTTTCCAGATGACAGACTTTGACAGTGGAAAAAAGTAAACACATATTTTCCAGGACAGCAGGAGAATGAATGGTACTACACTGAGCTCCCCACGGCTTCAAAAATAAAGCCATGCCATTAAAAAAATTTGCCAATGGTTGAGCTGCTAATAGCAACATTTGAGAAATGTTTTCTGCAGTTCTGTCCTCTCCTTGGCCCGATGTCAAAATAGGTACCATGCTCTGTGAGACCTTCATATCTTATGATCCATTCATATATGTATGTATGTATGTGTGTATGTGTGTATGTATGTGTGTATGTGTGTATGTATATATCCATCCCATCCTCTTCTATTTTAGTTTGGCTCCTTCTAGTCTGGGTTCTTATAAAGGCCTCTTACTGAGCTTCTTCTCATCCCAGTCTTTCTTCTTTTACTTCACCGATGAATTGTCTTTTATGTGACTGATATGAACATGTCATATGTAAAAACGTTCCAGGCCTTTAATGTCTAAAGAGTACAGAATCAAGTTCCAGTTTCTCTACCTTAGCACCTAGAATTGAGTCACAGGTGCTATTTCCAGGCAAATTTCTTTTCTAATGACCCGTTTTTACTCTTGTTCAACCAGACTACTTGCCATTTCCTGTACCTTCCCACACCCTCTACTCCTTTATCACTTCTGTTTCACCTGCCTCAAGTCCTCTCTGCCTGACAAAATTTAACCCCTCTTCACTTCTTCAAAGCCCAGTCCAAATGCTCATTTCCATAAAACTTCTATGACCTTACCCTCCACCTCAGAGAGAAGCAATTTACTTTTTAGAGTTTGCACAGTGCCTGTCAACACTTGAATGACTGAATAAACTTGCTCATAGCAATTATCACATTGTCTCTCACACCTCAACTGATTGCAGTAAATGCATCAGTCTGTCACTTCAATGGCTTCCAAAGTCTCTAATGAGATCAACCATGCCTTTGTGTCTTCATTGATCCTGTACCTCCCACGTAGTAAGTGCTCCCTAAATTTTCTTAGACTTAAAGGGAAATTTTAAGTACTTTGACACATTTATTCCATTTGTTCTGTGTTACTTAAACAGAATAATGGAGAATTAATGGCACCAGCAGACTGATTTGCAACAGAAGTAATAAAGTTGAGCCTCTCTCCAGCTTCTAGTCCATGTTCAGCTCCACTTTACTTCTCCATCAACTTTCAACAGATAACCAGAACACTGCAGAGCAGTCCTTTCTAACTCCCTAAAATAATACAGCGATGGCTGAGTCAGATCAATCGTGTACCCTCTGAACATCCCAAAGGATGTTTAGATGGCAAATAAATCCTGGTTTTGCTCAATCCGTCTGGTTGCATAGTCTTTGGGATCAATCCATACATCTGTAATGTTGATGGACCATAAGAATTTTCAGAAGTTTATAGGGCTGAGGACATTGCTTTATGGTAGAGTCTAGTATATGTGAGAATCCAATCCAATTCTAGCCATGATGTGTAAGGAAAAGAAAAAAAATAGGAAAGAAAAGAGAAAAAGAAGAGGCAAAGTGATTCAAACCTGCAATCCTAGCTATTTGGGAGGCTGAGATCACAGTCTGGGGCCAACCTAGTCATGAACGTTCATGATGCTTCATCTTAACCAATGGCTGGGCATGTTGGTGTATGCCTGTCATCTCATCAAAAAAAAGGAAACACAAATAGGAGGACCACAGTCCAGTCAGGCCTGGTAAAATTAACCAACCCCAAAAGAGAGTGGTGGAGTGGCTCAAGTGGAACAGTGCCTGTTTAGTGACAGTGAGACCCTGACTTCAAACCCTAGTAGCATTCTAAATACATAAACAAATAAAAAAGAGAAAAAAGGAATTCAATATAGCACCTTATAAAATCACAAGAGCTCTTATTTAGACATAGCCCTCTTTACAAAGTTGATCATTTCCATGTAACTTCCATGATTTTGCCCATAGATGCCTAGTCACCTTCCAAGAAAGCAGGTTGTGCTGCAGAGGAAAAAATGGTCACATTTTATTCTTTCATCTAAAGGCTTCAGTCCATGCCTTCCTATGGAGCCTGTATGGGTGCACATGTGTGTACATATGTACAAACACACACACACATACATACACACGCACACACCAGCAGGCAATAAGAGGCAGCAGCAGTGATCTTCAGGGGCCACAGGATCTCTAAGTTACCAATAATGATTCTCTGAGAAGGCCACAATTTCTTCCTATCAGTGCCATTTTCCCATAGAGCATGGCCATTCACAGCTGGAGATTATATTCTGTGCTGTGGAATCCAGCCTCTCTCTTTAACTAGGTATTTTCATGCTTTATTATTATCCAGGTTTTGTGAGTAGTGTATAAATATGCCTCCGGGAATTCTTTGGTTGGGTAGATGACTCTGGGTTGTGGCTATCCTGTGCTGCCACATAGTTATTATCTAGTGTTTCCAATGGTAATAATTACAACAATTAGTATGGCAAGTGGCTTCGGACTGATTTATTCTCTTAAGCTCATATGCAGGTAGGAAAGATTGAACTGCCCTGGTTCTGTCAAGGTCCAAATGATGCCCGTGTTTCCACTGCTTAGCCAAGCATTTCCGGGGTTAATTTTCATTAAAATGACCTGATACTAATGACAAGTGACTATTTCTGCCCCCATTTGCAATTTCATGTTAATGTCCTTTTGTTTGCTTCTCACTAAAGGATACAGAGCCATTGCCCAAAGCTTCTGTTTGTCCCCATTACATATTATGTGTAATTTAAATTTCAGAATTGTTTCCTTGTTATCAGCTGTTGAATACCAACTATTTGAAGATAGAAACTTTTTTTTTCCTTTTTGATAAGCAATTACAGTGGGTAGCTGAAAGGATAACACAAATAAGCAAATAACTAATACTTCTGTACTAACAGTATTCCAGGAATTCACAATGAAATGATTGGATTTGAACCTGGCCACCTATCCAGAGAGACCTACTGTAACCTTAACCCCCAATTGACTTCACCAGAAGAATGAGATAAGGCATACCTCAAAATGTCCTTGTGAAGATGAGAAAATATTTTGTGGAAGATCACGGATGGTCAGGGGCAGAGGGGGCATCTATTAGGCAGAGATCTGACACCATAGTACTTGATAGCTAGGACCTAATCAAACAGCCCACCCTCCCTAAATGCTCATGAAAATATAAAGTAAAGCAAGACTTTAATATATTTCCTTTGTAATCCTCTGTCTGATTTCATTTGTACTAAAAAAAAAGCCTATAAAATATATTGGGTTTTAGAATTATAAAGACTATTTAGCTTCAACTTCCTCATTTAATAGGCAAAGAAACTGAGACTCAGAGAAGTTAAATTCAAGGTTATAGGCTAATAATTAGCACAGGTTGGTTTCCTTTACAGTTTGCACACATGATAATCTGCACTGCTATTCTGAATGGCATGATAAGGAATGGATTCTTTCCCTGGAGTCTAGGGTAAGAATGATGACAGCAATTCACCTTGAATTTTTAAAGTAACCTTTTTATTATGCTTCTGATGACTAAGGGAGCACATGCTTATTCTAGAAAATTTAAAAGAAAACTATAAGAAAGAAAATTAAAATTATCTACAGTTCCATTATCCAGTGATATATATCTATATCTAGCTATCTTTTTTTTTTAACATTTCCGTATGTTTAATAAAGTTGGGATGACTCATATGTATTATTGTACTTGGAATCTTTTCATTTGACATTATTTTCCCCATATCATTAAGTAGTCTCTGAAAATATGATTTTTAAAGGGCTGCATAGCATTTTCCCATGTGTATTTCTCTCCACAGCCTGGGCAGGAGACTGTTGTGCTCTTGAGTCAGAACTGGGATGGAATTCCAGCCCCAACCCTGGGAGATGGGAAACTGGATACTGCAGTCCTCACACCTGCAAGATATTGGCAATACTCAATGCACTGCATGTGGCGTTTATCATGAATAAATGATATAGGATATATGCATACTTAGAACTGTAACTATATACTGTGTGCACTGATTACATGGTAGCTATTTACCCTATTTTTATTATGTTCTTATTATTGGACACTTATATTTGTTTCCAGTAACAAATGAACACCAGGTAAAATATCTTTCCCCCAGGTCACCATTGTAATCTATCTTAAAAAATATCTATCTAGCTGAGTGTCAGTGGCTCATGCTTGTAAAATTCTAGCTACTCAGGAGGCTAAGATTGAAGATTGTGGTTTGCCTGGACAGTCAAGTCCATGAGACTCTTATCTCCAATTAATCACAAAAAAGCTGGAAGTAAAGCTGTGCCTTGACTGGTAGAGCACTAGACTTGGGCAAAAGTTCCTCAGGGACAGTGCCCAGGCCCAAACTTCAAACATCAGGACCGGAAAAAAAACCTCTATCTATCTATCTATCTATCTATCTATCTATCTATCCATCCATCCATCATCAATCATCAATCTATTTCTATTATTGTTATGGCTTAACCTTCCTATCACAGATTTTCAAACTTTCTTTTTAGCATTATACTTCCTCTTGTTAAGTATCTTTTGTAGCACTTCTGAGAATGGAGGCAGGGGTGGGTTCAGAGTCTTGACAAATTCTGTTTTGCTTACACTCTCCCGCACCCATGTCTCTCTTGACATGTACCCCAGAAACTTTCTCTGAGAAACGTTAAGTGTGTTCTGAACGCACTGGGAGAAGTCTCCGAACTGTTCCTTCTGAAAGACCATACAGGTTCTCTTTCTTTTTTACAACTTGCTTCTACTGTTGCTTCAGTCTGGGATGGGCTTAAGTTCCATCTTCCTCAAGGATACCAATTACTACTAAGTCAGCCTGCACATCTCTTCCTCCATGAAACCTTCCCTATTGCTATCTGATTTCTCCTGAGCTCTTGAGGACAGAGGCTTTATCTTATTGTGTTCCAATTTCCAGCAGGGTGTGTAGAACTGCAAGATACTCACTGAAGTTACCTGTTACATCCATAAAGTTATGAATACATTTTGAGGAGCACTTCTGATCATTTCCTTAGGATAGTTTTGAACAACTGGGCTTATGACAGCAAAAGGGATGTGCATTTGTAGACCTTTTAATACATTCTTGATAGTTAAAATTAATTGCAAAAACTGTAAGTCATTCATTTGAAAATAAAAACAACTCTTGTGATTATTAGTGTTTCTCAGTCATCCTTTCTCCAACACAACTGTCACCGTGCTTAGATTTCTGTTGAAACCTCTCACTAGTATCCTTGATTCTGGTCTTGCTCCCTATGTTCCATCACTCACATAGCTGTCATGAGCATATATGCCATCAATCTGGATGAAAAGGAGCTGTAAATGGCAATAGATATCAATGTCTTCAAATTGTGTTCTTTGAAAAATATGATGTCATAGGGTAAGACATAATCAGTTAAACATAGTTCTCCTGGAGACAGGTTGACTGCTTGGCACAAGAATCAAATGAAATATAACAATGAGTGATACATTAGTTTACTTGAAATAACACTCAGAGAACCGGCATTTATTGGATTGTTTTCAGAGATGATGTGGTAGTAATGCTGGAAGGTATGGTGGATTAAAATGAACTTCTCTAAGTGTCTCCAGACCACATGGCCATACAAGAATCATTTACTAAAGCCTATTTACTACAGCTTGGTTATTGCAGAAGCTGAAATCACAAGGATAAGCCTTTCCACCTATAAAATGAAAATACATTGTCAAGGTGGCTAAAAAGGGGTTCCTTCAGTTTCATTACCATGATTAACCCCCAAATAGGGGGTGGGGTGGGGCTTTAAACCAGGGCATTAGCAGTGCCTTGGCTACATCTATTTACTGTAGATTACAGAGGGGTAAAAGGTCTAAACGTAGTATATTTCAAGAAAATGGCAATGAGTATAAAATGCGATGGAATAAGGTGAGTATGACTTGCAAACAAGTGGAGATGGGACCAAGTATTTTAGCCTGACGTTCCTCCAACCAACAGTGGTAAATACCAGTTTTAAAAACATCTAAAACACCATCGACGAGTATTTTTGTAAAATATAATAAAATTAATGTTAGAAAAGTGAAATGTAAAAGAGATACAAATACAAGGCTCATGTTTAACAACTGGATTGTGCACATCAACATGAAATCATTGTGTCAAATTGCTACTACAATTTCTGAATTCTCAATTTAAATTTTTGTAACTATCTCATCACAAACCAGTACCAAAGCAGTTCATGCGCTGAAACTGGTCCATGTACCACACTTTGGATGGCATTTTGCATCTTTCCTTCAACTACTGAAACATTTTGGTCACTTGGAGCTTGAATAACTCTTATCTTGTGTGTGTGTGTGTGTCTGTGTGTGTCTGTGTGTGTGTCTGTGTGTGTGCATGCACTGCTCCTTGGGCTTAAACTCAAGGCCTGGGCACTGTCCCTGAGCTTTTTGTGCTCAAGACTAGTGCTCTCCTACATCAGCCACAGGCTCACTTCTGGCTTTTTTGGTGCTTAATTGGAGATAAGAGACTCAGACTTTCCTACTTAGACTGGCTTCAAACTGTGACCCTCAGATCTCAGCCTCCTGAGTAGGTAGGATTACAGGAATGAGCCTCTGGTGTTGAGCAACAAGTCTCATTTTTGATTAAGTCAAGTTGAGACTGTTTCCATCAGAAAGTACCTGTCAAATGGTGAAGCTCAATTCAACCTCTAGAAAAACAACCACATTAGAGAATTTATATATGCTGCAATGATCATGTTCACTGTACCGTTTAGTGATGGATTTTTTGATCAACCATTAAGAGTGTTCCCCTCTCTCCCTAGATTTTATCAATTATCATTATGTGTGATTTCAATAGGCTGATAGTGATAGAAATATTAGCAATATGGAAGGTTCCTTTAGCTTCTATTGAACCAATAATATCCATCAAGCACAAGCTCTATCTAAGTTTATTCCAATCCTTATTCTAAATATAAGGGCAGTTGTCTCTGGAAATGATATGCATGATCTTTATCATGTAGAAGATCTCAGCTTCTCAGTTCCAGTACTGTTTTATGTTCAAAGTGCCAAGGGTGATTGAAGAAGCAGGGATAGTCTAAGGAAAGAATGGGCAGAGATTTGGATTTCTTACCTTTACAATCTTGTGTATGAGCAAACTGTCTTCATACTGTGGCATGAAATGGATTTATAGAACACATTGAATATGACTCTTCTGGGCTGTTTCTAGGATAGACAATAGTGAAATGATGGTTACTGGTAATTTTAGAAATAAGGAAGTGGATATAATACATACAAAAAATAAGCATTTATTTGTAGATTAAACCATAATTTTAGGGACTGACACAGGTTTGAGGAGAGAATACTTCAGGGGAAAGGACTTCACAGAAATGACAGAAATCCTATGGAAGTCAGAAATCAGGTCCACAAACACATGTGGAACATGTTCTAAGTACCAAGGATGCAATGTTGTTTCTGTTCTTAAAGTTATGTGTCAGAGGCAGACAAGTTTACAAATTATCCCAAGAAAAGGTTAGAAATTTAGAAACTTGTGCAAGGTACGTCTGTACAAATGTACATTTGTACCTTGTACAAATCAGAGTGATTGATCTTTAATTGTAAGAAAATAAACTATCAGTCATTTATATTGGAAAAGTGACCCCCAAAATGTTAATGTAAATCATCTCTAGAAGGCACTAAGAGGAAAACTAAGGAAAACTTAGAATGCACATAAACTTCCCAGTGGTAAATATATAGACTAAAAGCTTTTCATGTGCATACATTCCAATAATTTTTTTTTGTAGGACCTAGGGCCTGGATGCTGTCCCTGAGCTTTTCAGTTCAAGGTCAGTGCTCTTCCACTTAAGCCACAGCACCACTTCCGGTTTTCTGGTGATTAATTGGAGATAAGGGTCTCATGGACTTTCCTGCCCTGACTGGCTTTGAACCATGATACTTAGATCTCAGCCTCCTGAGCAGCTAGGATTATAGGCGTGAGCCAGTGGAGCCCAACACTTACCAATAATATTATATCTGACCCCAAGCTATCTGCCACACTTTTGTTCAAGCAGATTCAAGCTTTTGGGAAAGATTCATTTTCAGTGAACATTGTCAGAATCTATAAACAGCCAAATAATAATGGTTGAAGAGAATGGGCTCTACATGGCTTTAATCTTCAGAGATGGTCATCATTCTACACCCTGTTGGGCTGTGATACAATGTCTAACAGAAATATGTATTCAGAAGATTAGAATGAAAAATACGACCTTTATGACCAGCAGATTCCTAAGATGGATGTTAGTCCTTTTTATCCTATTTCTAGATTTTTATGAGATTTATTGAGGTATAATTTATATACCATAGATCCCCCAAAGTGTGCGATTCAATAGTTTAATCAATTAATTGGCTCTTTTAATATATTTAGAATAGTTATCCAACTAGAATTGTTTTTAGAATATTTTTAATCACCCCCCCCAAGAAAACTTTATGCCAATTACAGTCATTTTTTATTCCTTTTTTTTGGTATGCCATCTTTTCATTTTATTGGTGAGGTTCTTTGAAGAATAAGAGTTTAATTTTTTATGAAGTCCCATTTTCTTTTAGTAGGTATACTTTTGGTACCATATCTAAGAAACCATTGCCTAATCTGGGCTCAGGATTTTCTGCTAGGTTTTCTTCTAAGTGTTACATAGTTTTAGATCTTACATTTAGGTCTATGATTCCATTTTGAGTCAAATCAAGTTGGATGCACATTTTTTTTTAACATATAAATATCCAGATGTCTCAGCCTCAAACTTGATTAGACTATTTCTTCTCCCAATGAATTGTCATGAAATCCTTTTGAAAAATCAACAGACCACAATGTAAAGTTACACTTATATATATACTTATTTCTATTCCACTTAAGTATAATGGTCTGTCCTCATGCTATCAGCATGCAGTAATTTAAAAATAGCAAAGTATGAGTTCTCTTCCTTTTTAATGCTTTAGCTATTCTGGGTAAGTTGCATTTCTATATGTATATTAATATTAACTAATCAATTTTAGAAAACAAGTAGCTGAGATTTTGATAGAGATTATGTTAAAAATGTAGATCAGGGCTGGGAAGGTGGCTCAGTGGTAGAGCGCTTGCCTTTCATGCCTGAGGCCCTGGGTTACATAAGCAAAAAGCAAAAAGCCGGAAGGGGCGCTGTGTCTCAAGTGGTAGAGCGTTCGCTTTGGGCTGAAGAGCTGAGGGACAGCGCTCAGGCCCAGAGTTCAGGCCCCACGACCCCCCCAAAAAATGTAGATCAATTTGTGAGGTATTGCCATCTTGACAGTAAATATTAAGTCTTCCATTCCAAGTCTATCCAATATCTTTTAATTTATTTAGGTCTCTAATTTCTTTTTTTTTTTTTTTTGTCGGTCGTGGGGCTTGAACTCTGGGCCTGGGCGCTGTCCCTCAGCTCTTCAGCTCAAAGCGAGCGCTCTACCACTTGAGCTACAGCGCCACTTCCGGTTTTCTGGTGGTTTATTGGAGATAGGAGTCTCACAGTCTCTCCTGCCCAGGCTGGCTTTGAACCGCGATCCTCAGATCTCAGCCTCCTGAGTAGCTGGGATTACAGGCGTGAGCCACCAGCGCCCGGCAGGTCTCTAATTTCTTTACAAGACTTTCTTCCTCTAGTTTTCAGTTATAAATCTTACATTTCCTTTGTAAAATTTATTCCCAAGTATTTCATTTTAACACAATTATAAGTAAAATTGTTTTTCTAATTTCAGTTTTTGGAGTGTTCGTCATTAGTGCATATAGATATAACTTAATTTTTTTATAACCTGCAACACTGCCAAACTTGTTCACTAGCTATAGTAGTTCCTTTCATGGAAGGCTTAGGATTTTCTATATACACAATTATGATATCTGAAAATAGATATATAGTTCTCCTTCAATCTGGACGCTCTTCACTCTGTGTGTGTGTGTGTGTGTGTATTATTGCTAAACCTCTCATACAATGTTGAATAGAAATAGTGAGAGTGATATCTTGTCTTGCTCTTGATATTAAGGGGAAAGCACTTAGTCTTTCAACCACAAAGTTCAATATTAGTTTTAGGATTTTTATAGATATCTTTTTCAGGTTGAAGATTTTTTTTCCCCTTCTATTTCTAGATTGTTGGTGATTTTTTTTTAAAATCATGAAATGGTGCTGGGTTTACTCCAGCTATTTCTGCTATTTCTCTGTTGTTTTTTTTTTAATTTTAAAACAGCATTAAGTCTGACTTTTCCTGGAAGGTAGATTATGTACCTAGGGAAACTAGATTTGGATATACAGAAGAAACAGTATGCTTCTAACATTACTTAGTTTCTATTGGTTTTATTTAACAAAGAACAAGAAAAGAGAGATCAAGAAAGAACTGACTAATTTGTAAAGAGGATAGAAAATCCAGGTGCTTACAATTTCCAGCCAGCAAACAATAATGTTGAGAGAGGCTTTTAGTAATAAGACTAATTTACAAAAACAAAAGCTTACACGCTAAACCTAAGTAAGATCATGGTCATCATTCCATCCACTGGTTTGGTGGTACTTGCTAAGTGCTCTTAATGGGCAGAGTGACAGAGGAGTAGAAATGCAATACTCAAACATGCTGTGTAAGCTACTGCTAGGAAGTTTCCCGAGTTACTCTTACCCACATCTCATTGGCAAAAGACAATCTACAACTAAGCTCTATGTAAAAAACAAAAACAAAAACAAAACAGTTATTTCCTATTGATAGGTGCTAAAAAACAAAGGAAGATGATATCTATATCAAATCCTTTTACTGGGAAAGGGAGCAATTAATTGAGAACAGTAATAAAATTTACCATAGGGTGCTCTATTGGTGATATTTGTGTTCCCCTTTTATATGCAAAATACTTTCAACCCTTTACTAGAAAAGATACCCTAAAGTCGAATTTAATCACATTATAAACGCAAAGTCCTGGATCTCATGTGGCTCCAGACACTTATGAACTAAGAGGCCAAGCTTCTTGTCTTCATAAGCCCAGCATCCTGTGGGACAGGGGCAGAGTGACCATAATAAATATTTTATTTAGAAAGGGGAAAAGTGGAAATCCTAGAGCAGTTACTGACTCAGCAATTCTGGATTCTTTGTGCAATGAAACAAGAAGGGTCCCCTAAGGGTAAAGATAGTTTGCTGTTTAGGCTTTGGTTTTACTCTCTGGGAAGTTTCCTATATTATTGTTATCCATGGCACTGGGAAGTATTTTTTTCCCCTCATTAGCTCCCTCGCTATATCTGAAAAAAAAAAAAGGATTGAAAAATATGCTTTCCTTGTGGATAACCCTCATCGCTTATAGAAGATGGGTTTTCCAAAGATTCTGGTCTCAAATAGCAATTTTTTTAAAAAAAGATCATACTTGTACTCCCAGCTACCTGGGGACAATGATCAGTTTGAGGCTGGCCTAGACAAAAAGCTGACAAGACCCAAGCTTAGTAAGTAATTTGTGCATGATGATGCACATTTGTAGTTCAAGCTACTACAGGAGACAGAAAGTAGATTCTGAAAAATAACTAAAAGCAAAAAGAGTTAGGGTATGGCTCAAGTAGTAGAGCACCTGCCTAGAAAGCATGAAGCCCTGAGTTCATACTACAGTACTGCCAAACAAAATAAACAAAAAGAAACACAAGAAAACACCCAACAAAATCTATGGTTGTAGCTGGGTGCTGCTGGCTCTCTCCCGTAATTCTACTCAGGAAGCTGAAGTATAAGAATCATGGTTCAAAGCCAGCTTGGGTAGGAAAGTCCATGAAGTGCTTATTTCCAATTAACCACTAGAAAACTGGAAGTGGGACTGGGGCTAAAAGTGGTAGAACACTAGCCTTGAACAAAAGAGCTCAGGGACAGCACCCAAGCCTTGAATTCAAGCCTTATGGAAAGAAAAGAAAAAAAAAGACTTATGGTTGAGGCTCTACAGGAAAAATAGCAATCTTAACAGGGTATTGTTCCACTTATTTAGGTATTTACCATCTTCCAAAATATTTCATTAGTATTATAGTTCTCAAAAGTATAGTAGATGCCAAGCATTGGTGGCTCATGCCTGTAATCTTAGCTACTCAGGAGGCTGAGACCTAAGGATCGTGGTTAGAAACCAGTCCAGGCAGGAAAGTCTATGAAACTAATATCCAATTAACCAACAAAAAGGTGAAAGTGGAGCTATGGTTCAAGTGGTAGAGTGCTAGTCTTGAGCACAAAAGCTCTGGGGCGAGTGTCTAGGCCCTAAGTTCCAATTCCCAAGACTGGCATACACGTATACAAAAATAAAAAGTGTAGTTGACTTTGCTTCTATTTGATCCAGATTGATCAAGTCTATAGGTCAATAAGGGCTTTAGTGTAAGATAAGGATTGTCTTCAAAACAGGTGGCTGCAGGGTCCATTTTCTAAAACATGCACCATTCTTTCTAATCCAGTTATTTTCAACCAGAGGCTATTTTGCTCCCCAGGGAACACATGACAACGTCTGGAGGCATGTTTCCTATCACACTGGCAGAGGCCACGGAGGGTGTTGAACACCCTAAATACATAGGGAAATATATTTTTCCCTAAAGCAAATATGAGGGTCAGAAAGACTTTTATGAAAGGCCACTTATCTTGATGACCTTGAAAAAGACACAGTTTGTGACCTGAATCAGGTTGGGTTTTAAAAAAATAACACTTTTGCTGTCTATTGACTACTACATTTCTGTCTTCCATCTTACACAGTCATAATCTTTTGATCCCTTTTATTACCTGTGAAAGATGATCTATCCTGCTAAATCACATTCTCAGTTTATACAAATTTCATTTCTACATTTTAATTATTAGTGTGGGCCTTTCTTTAGATCTTTTTAGAGGGAAATCAGATCTACTGGGAGGTCCTGTTCTAGTTTGTAATAATGTCTGGTTTATTGTTATTACAATCTTATGTTTCCAAGAATGTTCCTATTGTCATTAGGTGTTTGTGAAAAAAATTCATGAAGTTGAATACTAAAATATGAAATGCACTTGAGGGTGTAGAAGCTTCTTGCCTAAGGCTGTAGGGTCCTCCAGCACAAAGGGAGTTATTTCAATTAATACATGGGGATTGCAGCTAGAGTTTAGTCTAACAGGAGAGAGAACAGAGTAAAAGGGAATACAATTACAGATGTAAAAATGCCTACCAGGTCGTATCAGATAGACTTTACTCAGAAAGCAAGGCTGTACCATCTAAGAATCTAGATTTTAGAGAAGACAAGTAAATACTTACTCCTTTTTAGTTTTGGCTGGGTTTACTAGTTTATTGAGCCAAGGCAGGATGACAATGATTGCATACACAAACTGACAGAATAATTTTTTGTAAGAAAATATATAGAGAAAAATAAAGTAGTTATTTTCACAGCAACCTTCTCTTTCTTAGTTAGTTCTAAAGGTCTCTACTAGTGTTTTTTTTTTAACTGGAAGAACAATTGAACAATTCTGCCTTCTAATAAAATTCCTAATGAAATGGAACATTTTGTTAGTCCATTATCATTTTGACTTTCTTCATTACATACCACATTCCATTTTATTCCTTTGTATCACGATTAAAATGTGTATGATTCTTACCTCTTCCTTAGGTGTGTGTGTGTGTGTTTAAAATCATGATGTCTGTACTTGAGTCACCGTTTAGCCCAGATGCAGAGACCTGACACTTTTAGTGGGAGAAGAGCATGTTCCTGAGAACAGCTTGCTAGCCTGGCAGTGAGACATCTAGATGCTAGCCTGGCACTCATCTGGCTGGCTGAATGTCATAGGAAAAGTCACTTCCCTGTTGGGGTTGTACCCAAAGATCTCTCAGGGGTTGTTTTCATCTCAAATATTCCTTGTATGTGGAATCTTCTTTTATATACACAAGAACAGTAACACAGTAACTACACATTTTCTTTTTCTGCTCATTTTGTAGCCCTCTATTGGGAATAGTGTACTTTTGGTGTGTGTGTGGGGGGGGGGAGATGGGGACAGGCAAAGGTGGGAGCATAGGAGAGTGCAGACTAGTTAACTTTGGTCGACAATACCAAGGTGCAATAATCTGTAAATATAATCTGTATTAGAGAGGATGTGTGGGTATTTAAATACCTCTGTTAAGAGGAAATATGTAAGCATTCATCATGGTTAAAAAATGACATTCTCTGAAATGTCACTCTCTTCCTCCCCCTCTGACTGCCCCCTCCCCCCCGGCAGATAAAGCACCTGCAGACTCTGACCAGCCACTGAAACACCCATGAACACCTTTATGCTTTTATGAAGCAGGACAAAGCTTTGAAGCTTCAGCTTTAAATCGCCAAGCATCTCTCTGCTGTAATGAGGACAGCATTTCCTAGTCAAAACATCCTGGTTCTATTTATAGGTGTTCACTTCTCTGAATAATAAACAGAAGTAGCAGGCTATTCTCATAGCATTTTCCTTCAACGAACCTACTATTTAATACAGTGCCAACGACAAAATAAATTCCCAGAACTACAACATGGAATTGCGGCTTTACTTAAATTATCTTAAGGAAGACATCGACCACCATACATCTGAATAGTCAAAACCCTGAAAGGATAGCCCATTGGCCTTTGTTTACCCAGGATTTTCTGGCAATTTTATGGGGGTTGCTAGGGGAGAGAAGAGGTTTCAGTCCTTTAAATGATTCCAGAAATATCCTGCCCTCCATGGTTGAAGGGAGGCTGTTTTCATCTGCTAGCTAATGTCCTTAGCTGACGTTGCTTTAAATAAGGACAGCAGACAATTCAGCATCCATGGAGACAGCTATGATCCCTTTCTATTCCTTTTTCAAATGTGACTTTGTATTAGGTTATTTAATGTCGGTACAATATTCGTTCAGAAGCCTGCCCCCACCCGGCTGGGGCTTAATACTCTCTCTCCAGTCTGTTTTAACTAAGATGTTTTCTCCTGTGCATATAATCTTCATTATCATAGAAGTTATTTTTAATTTATAATTAACATAGTCTGCTTCTCATTATGTGCGCCTTGATCGACTTGGACCCTCTGGACACATCTTTGGCACCACGCTGGCTTGTGTCCTGCAGTTCTCTAAATGTGCAGTAGGTGTCTATCTTAGCCTTTCCTTCATCCTTCCACCTCTTCCCGTCCCTGACACTGTGATAGAGTGCATAATTCCAAAATGGCAGCTTTTTGAAAATTCACCTTGATTATCAGACATTAAAAGTGACTCATCCCGCAGTGACTGTCTGGCAGAAGGGATGGGATCAGACAGCAAGACAATGAGGGGACTGGGCGCATTAGCGCACTAGATTACAAAGCCCATCAAAAATACCTTTGTTCTGTCAAAGATCCAATCATTTACTAGTTGTGTTCTGCAGAGGAGAAAGAATGAGGGGAGGTGGGGGAAGAAATCCACCAAACAAACAACAAACAAAAATTCCATCCATGAATTTAAAGCCTCCTCAGATCTCTTTATCCTAGGAAGGTAGGGAAGTATCTGATCAACCACCTCAAGCGAAGGAAAGATGGGGATTGTGTTTCTAAAGCAGGAATCTACAGAATCCTTTCTTTTCAGTGGCTATCAAATTTTCTACACTTGCTTCTGTTCTTTGAGTCTCATCAAGGAGGAAATTGGCAAGTTAATGGGGTTTGGTGTTGTCTATGTCTGTACTCTGATTTATCACAGAATATTTAGGACACGTACTATTTCACAATTAGAACATCTTTATCAAAAGCAGTTTCTGATTTCTCTCATGTTACATGATCATGCCAATCAAGATGTGTGTGATGGGATCAAGGGGAAAATATGTGTAAGGATGATTATTGGGTAAGTATTTTATGAGCATTTGAACCGGCTCAGATAAAAAGGCAGTCAGAATCTGAATAGATAGAGCCCATGAATTCTTGCATCAGGCACGTATGTGTTTGTGTGTACAAAGGGAAGGAGAGAGCTGGAGAAGGGGGAGGAGAAAGCCATGAGGGCATTCCTATGGAGCTCTGGGTAACTGGGTGAGATGTGTGTTGGATTCTCAGCAGGACGGCAAGCCAAAATGCCCATATAGGAGGTTGGTGCTTGGCTTTCTTCTTATTTTTTTTCCTTCTTTGTCTTCTTTTAAAAATCATTTTCATCATTTGTCTATGAGCAGGAGTTTATCAGTCATGGAAAATGCTCCAAGGGGCTCAGGTCAAAGGCAGGCTTTGCCTTGTGTGCTTAGGTAGATCTCTTTGTCAAATACATGAATATAATTAGAACACCAATTCGAGCTCTAAATTATTTTCTATCTATTTAGCAATAGTGATAGTGATGCTACGTGTCACCCATCTTTGCTTCACAAGGATGAACCAAGCAGATTCACAGCCTTTGCTGCACGTGGCTGCTGCAGCACGTTGGGGGGAATTTGGGAAACTTAATTTGCCAGCAAGTTAGGAAAGTACCCACTACCACTATGCAGAGGTCTCTGGAAAAGAATGGCTGCATTCTAGCTGTCATTTAGTAAGTAGGTTCATTTAAACAACTCATCGCACCTCACCAGTCATGTGATATATTGGAGAGATTGTCATTATTTCCCCTCCCTCCATATTTATTGATACTGTCAGGAACAGAAAACATACCCCTTTTTGTTCCACTTAATCACTCCTAGTACCAATGGCTTCCTTGTTTTATTGATGGAGGGTGGCAGATTCAGCAGAACTGCCTGGTCTAAGTGGTTCAGAAAGTTACACACTCAAGAGGCCCAGTGTGGGTCTTAGGATTCACAACAAATACTCTGAGTAGGGAGAGAGAGAAATCTATATGCTTTAAAAAAAATCTCTGCCTAATTCTACCAAGAGATTAAAGGGGAGGGCAAAAGCAAAAGGGGAGGGCCCATGCCAATTTTCACATACCAGCACTCCTAAACAGGGATAGATGGGGGGGGGGTTGGAGGAGGGAGGAGAGGAGAGAGAAGAGAGAGAGAGGAGAGAGAGAGAACTGAGCTTGAGTTTTCATCAGTAGAATTTTAATGAGCCCTAAAGGTTAGCTTTCGACTTCGTTAACAAACAGCTCTAGAGATAATTTCCAATTTTCAGTGTTTATAGAATAGTAGCTAGAATAGTAGCTCCTTGGTCCTAATCAAATTCTGTGACTGTCTCAAGCTTATTCTGCATGTCCAGCTGACACTGAAACATAAACCATCAGAAATTATTAAATATGTGCTCAAAATCAAATGTGGAAGAAAGAGGAAGGAAATTTGCAAATTAAAATGATCACATTAACCTCCTTTGATGAAATTGGTTTAGTCAAATGAAAAATACTTATTTAAAAATACCCTCCATGGATGTTTTACCTATTGAGAGGGCACTGATTATTCTAATACAGTACTGAAATGGACAGACACAAGATGGAAGATATAATAAACAAAAGAAGAAAGCCTCATTCCCAGTAGCTAAAGATCAGAGTCCCTGCTACTTACAAATGTGTTGTAAATGTGTAGAAAAGAATAAAGAAGCAGAAACTGCCAAAATTGCCCACGAGGGAATAATAGGTCAGTTTGTTGAAAATATGTTCCCTCCCTCTCCCTGTCTTTCTCTTCCCCTTTCTCTTTTAATTGTCCCAGAAGGAAAATAAGTCTGACTAAGATTCTAGCCACATAAAACAAGAACATAGGGTAGTTAAGACAAAGAAACACATCCAAGAATTTGTCTTTTCTCCCAACTGGGTGGAAAATCCTTTCCCTTGCTCTGAAAAGATAATCAATCTCTTGGTGATACAAGGACCAATAGCAGATTCTTGTTTTACATGTTGGAAGAGTTTTGGGCCTGGTGTTATATGCCTGTGATCTCAGCATTCTGAAGCCTGAGACAGGAGGATTGTGAGTTTGAGGTCAGCCTGGCCTATATTGTTAGACCTTGTTTCAAAAACAAAATAAAAATATTTTTTGAAATTGCTGTGAGAATATTCTTTGGGTTATTTGAGGTTGAATTTTATTTCCTCTAGTGCACACCAAATCCTTTCCCCCTCCCTATGTCCTTTTTTTTATTTGCAGAAGAATGGAAGGAGATTAAAAAACAACAACAGAACAAACAAAAAGGTAAACAGCTGACCCAGGGCTCTGCCATCCAAGGGTGTAGGAGGTTAAAGAGTAAGGGGCCCTGCCAGGTGCTATTCTGGTCATATTTGGACACAACAAAGGTTATGGAGGAAGGTACAGTTTTAGTGGATGGCCAACTTGGGTCTCAATTCCAACTTTACATTTTAGTCCTTACATTCCATGTAACCCTGGTGAGACCAGTCCAACCCTTAAGAGTTTCTCCTAGAATTCTACAAAAGATTAGTGAATTCAGATAATGTTTCAACTTAGCTCTCACTGGCTAAGAGCACCCAGAACACTTCACATCTCTGAAAATGGACTGTTGCTAAATGACCAATATCCTTAATGTTCAATTATTAAGTGATGTGTGGTATAAGCTCCAATGGCAAGAGGTAGATAGTAGAATCCTACCACAACACAAGTCCTCTATTTCTCAAGACACTGATTTGCACTGAGGTAGCATCTGACTCCTAGTGCTTCTGTGAACAACAGAGATAGAGTAAGAAAGCATCTTGTGACAAATTATAGACCTAGACAAGACACATAGAAAGATCCTTTATGATCTGACATCACCCACATTTTTAGTCTCAGAATTCATACCTGATATCCATTCTGCTTCAAATGATCACCTTCCCTGTTTCCCTTCTCACTACTTCTTCTCAGTTAACACTTGTCAACTTTCTAGATCTGGCCTCAGTCATTTTCTCTGGGAAATATCTTGATTTACTGCATTTTCTGTAGTACACATGGTTAGAACATTTCACAGTACAGGATTATAATTGACTGGCTACCTATCTTTATCCCTGGTTGAGGCAACCAGGGAGCTCCTTGAGAGCAGAGATTGTGCTTAGCACAGGGACCTGGATACTTTTATTTGCTCAATGAATATAGAAGGAAGGAAGGAAGGGAGGATAGCAGAAAGCAGACTTCTCATTCCTCATTTATCTGCTTGATGAAGAAATTCACAGTTGCTCCAAGAGAGAAGATCCTTAACCAATGCCTTTTACGAGGAATAATTTGGTTAACTGAATAATAAAAAAAAAGCCCACATAATACAGAGACTTAAGGAACTCTGTTTAATCCATGGCACTAAGATATCTATTTTTATTAAGTGGCATTTAGTTAAATGCACTTATACAGAACCATAGAACATTTTGAATCATCCTCATCTGAGGGTCTTAGAAAAAAAGCAAGAGAGAAAAGCAGCCCCCACAGAGATTTTTTTTCCTTATAGTACAATTTTCACAAAGAGCTGAGTTTACGACTTGCAAAATAATAAGCTTCAGTGATAACACAAGTTTCTGCTACAATTATCACAAAGAGCAAGTCTGCTGCTCAAGCTTCTAACTTACCCTTGTGACTATAGAACAGTCCAAAATGTCACTTCTAAGTTGAAGTGATTGCGGCCAATTAGGTAATTTCCACCAAATTGGGTCTATTAATACTTGGACATTATCTTGAGGGAGAAATAGGGTTTTGTGACAAGGTGCAACATGGCTTGTGAAATATTAGTTTTGGGCAATCACAAATCAAGATCCAAGGGTACGTTAAATTATTCAGCATTCTTGGCCTCATTATTAAGTGACTGCATAGGGGTTTTACTCTTATTCATATAATACCAGGACTGAGGAGCTTGGTTTTATTCCATTTTTGTTTCATTTCCCAAGCTATTTTTCCTCTTTATGTTGGATGCTTTAGATCCATATATCTATAGTTATATGAGATTTGTATTCCTTATCTTGTTTGATTTTTGTAACTTAAAGGGCATTAGATATGGTTCTATTTGAGGACTACATAATGAATACAATTGCTCATACAATGACAGATTAAAAAAATCTAAATATTAAATACATATTTAGGTCTCAAGCTCTTCTTTGTGAGACTACAAGCTAAGACAACACAACAATTTTCCAGCTAAATATCTGCCTTGGTCATCATGGACTAAACAGAAAGCTATGGTGTATGACATGATTTGCAAATGGGTCAGAACTTCAGAGTCAAGCCTGCTTTGGAAGTGTTCTAAAATGGTATCAGCAATATCATTTTCCAATATGATCAGAGAAAGCCACCAAAAAAACTCCAAGAAGATCATGCTCCAGTGCTATTTGTTCATTTCATTTTGTTCCAAAGATGTATGGAACAATGCTTACTTACTGTTGACAGGACTTGTACAACCAGAAAATGTGTTGAGTATTTAAAACCTTAAATATGTGTTCCTGTAAGTTCAAGAGAACATAAATCAATTGCACAATTATCCTAAGAATATCACTAGCGTACTATTTAAATTTATAAGTAAAAATAACTCACTGGGGGTGAAACAATGATATGTAACTGGAATGTGAATATGACTGGATAATGGGAGCGAATCAGTGAAGATTTAAAAAACTTCTTACATGGTTTGGAAATCAGGTAGCATTCTGTTGGTTGCTTATGGGACACATGTTGAGCACAGTCTCTTCTCTTAGATGTGTTTTGCTAGTTTGCCCACGATTCAGACCAAAACAAACACTTTGAAAACAGAGACATAGAATTCCATTTCATCATGTCCCAGACCAGATGCAACTAGAGCAGGTGCAATCACTTTAAAGTGTTCTTCCCTATAAATCAACTTCTGATTCATTCCAGAATGAAGCTGTCAGCCCTTAGGCCCCCAATGAAGTTAAGAATTTTTAGCAAACTAAACACATGCATTAAAATAATGTTTGAATTAGTTTTAATCACAGTGGCCTAGATTCTCCTGCTCCCCCAAGGACCTTACTGTATCTCTTCCATGTGTGAGAACCATGAGAGGGCTGCACATGGAGAAGACTCACCAAAGTGCAGAGCCGGAAGGAGAATTTAGGTCAATTACCTTTTGAAGTGTGATCCCTTTAAACAGCTACTCAAGGTAGTATCTTGCTCAGGGAACTGTATATAATAAAAGTGACCTGTGCTATTTCTTTAAATACCGTCTTTTGGTTGTAAGCGATCAAAGTACTAAATTTATGTAAGGAAGGGGAAAAAAAAAGATCAAGAGAAGTTTCATCCATGTTCTTTCTGGAATCTATTAGGAAGGATTAGGTATGTAGTTTACCTCTCTTAAAGTCTGGGCTTGCAAATAGGTGCCTCTAATTCAGTCTCTTCCAGCTGAGGTTTTGTCTTCTCCATCTGTAATCTGAGGAGGAGACAAATAGTTTAGCTATCACCTCAGGACCTCTAGTAAATACGTTTTAAAAAAAAAACAAAAAAAATCATGAAGTACTATAGAAGAATATATGGAAAGGTGAGAGAGGGAATTAGGCAATGTTAGCTGAGAATCCATTGCCTAATTCAAAAAAAGATTAAAGATGTATTTACTTGACTTACATAATTGTAACTCCTCTGTACATCATCTTTGTAATAACAATAAAAGCTTACAAAAAAGATGTATTGTGCATTTAAATGTTTTTATTAACTCTTGAAGAAAAGTTTTTGTTGTTGTTGTTTTAGTCAAACCACACACACAAAAAATGTTGATTTCCTTACCTTCAAAAGGTGGGCAGTATCCATCAGAAAGAATGACATTGCCCCATTTGTTAGGAAATGGAAAGGCTTAGAAAAAATTATATTAACTGAAGTAGCCAGGCCCAAAGAAACATAGGTCCCATGGTTTCCCTTATTTGCAATATCTAGTATATGTCTGAGTCAAGCAGAAAAGGTCAGATAAGGTGATGTTAGGGAAATGAACCCTAAGATATGTATTCAAATGTTTTTTTCTTTCATGCGATTTTTGTTGCTTTGTATGTCCCTCCCCCACAGTATAACCCCTGCTTTCACTGTATTTGATGTCGGTATAATTTGTGGAGGGGAAGGGGAAAAACAAATCGTTTAACTAGGGATACAGGTGGACCCATTGCAACAATGAGAAGTACAAGTTGTTATATCAAAAACGAACTTTACAACTTTGGTGGGGGGCGCGGGGTGGGGGAGGCTGGGAATGGATGGGAAGGGGAAACAAAGGAGGAGGCTACAATGCTTGATAAGAAATGTACTCATTATCTTGCCCATGTAATTGTAACCCTCTGTACAGTATTTTCACAATTAAAAAAGCAAAAAAGGTGGGCCGCAGTGTGGAGAGGGACAGTTCCCAGAGGGACAGCAAGGAGCCAGCTTTCTGATGCTGTCCTCACCTGGGATGACAGAGCAAGTGCCAGGCACATGCAGGGGACCCCCATGCCCAGGGCTGTGCCTCAGTCCTTTGAGACACTATGGAGCTGGGACTAGCCCCCATTTGGCCCTGTGTTTTCAGTGGCTCCGAGCTAACCTAACCCAGGCCTCAGTTTTCATAGCTCTAAGGTGATCTTTGACTGGTATCACTATCTCTGAGTCAGAGGCCCTAACTAAGTCAGTCCTGCAGAGAACCAGCCCGTGTCCAGGACTGCCCTGGCCACAAAACTGACTCCAGGCACCTCCTTCCTCCCTGGGCCCATAGCATGCAGCCACACAGAACAGGGACAGCCAGGGCCCCTTGGGCCATGCCATCCCAGCAGAGTTGGGTGAGGGCACCAATGCCATCTCATCAACTACCAATGTGGGACCCAGCACAGAGGGGGTCAAGCAGACGAAGGGGTCTGGTTTGGTCACAAGGCCAGTGATAAAGTCACTATGAACAATTTGTTACCTGTTCTTTTGAAACCTTTTTTTCTATTCACATATAAACACATACATTTTTTCTTATAAACAGGTAAACCAATTCTAAACCTTACTTGTAACTCTCTCTTATGCTTAAGGGTATTTCATGACCATCTTTCCATGCCAATATATATATATATATATATATATATATACATATATTGATCTACCTCATTTTTTTTCTGATGCCTATAGGACATTTAATTTTCTGAATGCCAGATATAATGATAGATGACAATAAGGAATGGCACAAAGGTATTAATTAAATGGAGAAAATAATTCTTCATTTAAGTTGTTGTTTTATAAATGTTGTCCTATCTTGTCACAAATAGGTCACCCACCTTTCTCAACACATCAATGAATAAATCACTTCATGATTTTTTTAGTGTGAAAAGTGAAAGAACATAATAAAAGAATCATCCTAGCTTAAATTAGTGAAACATTTTTGTTATTTTTAGTTTCTTGACAGGGCTTAAAGATAACCAAATGGACCCAAACAACATAATGATTATATAGAAAACATGCAGATCCTCGAGAAAAATGATGTAAAAATTTTAAACGTTACTTATACAGTTAATTATAATACATAATACATATTTACTATAGAAAAATAGAAAAACATGCAGACACATAAAGAAAATGAAAATAACCCTGTTTCATATTATTCAGAAATAACCTCCTACTAAATTTCTTCCTAGTATGCATGCATAGATATATATACAAAAAAACCCTGTAAGAGAGAGATAGGTAGCCTGTGTTGTTATAAGTATATATGTATGTATTTATGCATGTACATATTTAAAGAGTTTTTTTATCTAGTGTTTTCCCCTTATTATATAGCAAGTAACAAAAATATTTTTTCCTAATAAAATGGAAAAAGTGGCTCCAAAGAATTGTGAAATGGTAAGAACCAGTTTTCTGTTATTGCCCTTCTTCCTACAAGCTTCTGGGTTATTAGGAAATTTAAGATGGCTTTCAAAGATGAATTAATTCCATGCTGAATTTCAACAAATATCCAACAGTGAGAGCAAAGCACAAAATCCATTAAGCCTTGTGACTGTTCATTATGAAGTTCTGTATTTTAACCACTACAAATGTAATCCAAGTTCAGGGTTATTTTGCATCTTTTAAGACTGCAAATGCCAAGTAGAACATGGACCTAGTTTTCAAGATAGGAGGCTAGAACGGATCAAAAAGAAAAAAAAAACTACTTGTCCTCTTCAGGGGTTCTAATCTCTGAGCCTGTCCATCACCATTGCTCACTCACTGCTTGTGAGGTGAGTAGCAGAGACTTTTTACCCTTCCTAGAAACTAGAAGGATGGCCCATGTATTATCTTGTACACAGGCAGTTTCTTCCCTTGCTACCACATTAAAATTGCCCAGGGGCATGGATGGAGTATGTAATGTCCTGTCCCCTCTGTCCCTTAATTACTAGAGTAAGGGCTAAGAGTGAGGATTTGCACCCCACTCTTCTGCTTAAGAGTATGTCATGACCATCTTTCCATGTTAGTGTTTGTGAGTGTATATGTGTGTGTGTGTGTGTGTGTGTGTGTTTATTGATCTACCTAATAAAATGGAAAAAATTACTCCAAAGAGAGTTTGCACCTCACTCTTGGTAAGGTTAAAAAAAAAAAAGAAAATTGTAAGCCAGGCATGGTGGCTCTTGCCTGTAATCCTAGCACCTGGGACACTGAGGTAAGAGGACTTAAGAGTTGAGGATAATCTGGGCTACCTGGTGAGATATGTCTCAAAGGAAAAAAGAAAAGAAAGAGAAATCTCTAGAAAACTCATGGGGGTTACTGAGGAAAAAAAGCACAGGCTTGGAGGTCATTTGGGTCTTTGATTTATTTATTCGATGAATATTTAATGAGCTCCTGCTATGGGCTAGTTGTCTGAGAAAGCATCAAAGGAGAAAGTCTATGTTTTAGTGGAGCATGCATTCTAGTGAGGAGTAGACAATGAAGATAACATTACAGGGTGATGTAGGCTATAGAAAAGGAAGACAATAGGCTAAGAAGGGTTGGGAGTGGGGAGTAGATTGTGGGTGTAGTTTGAAGTAGGATGACCAGGAAGAGGCCCTGCTGAGAAGGTGACACTGGAGCCAACATAGGAAAAGAGGAGAGAATAAGCTATTTAGATATGTGGGAAAAGCAAGCAAGAAAGAAAAAAAGCCAGACTTAAACTCTGTGGCAGGAGCAGCAATGTAGGAGTAGAGGAGAATGAGAAGACTTAAAAGAAAATGAGACACAAGATGTAGGGAGATGTATGCAATACAGTGAAATTCAGAAGGTTTCTGGCTTTTCATATGGGTTGTTCACTTGTACCAGTATTTGTTGAAGGTTACAGGTTGAGTATCCTTCTGAATGCCCATCACGTAGTCTATAATATGGGAACCTTATTGTTCACAGCTATTTTGAGCATTAAAAGGAGACCACATTTTTATAAATGTACACATACACTTATGGATGAGGGCACTGACCAAGAGTTACAGAGGTAGGAATACAAGTAGATTTAAACTCTTTCAATAGGTAACAATCCTCTCCCCCTCTACCACAATAAAAGCTGGACCATCACCAATATAAACTAATAGCTTCAGAAATTTTGATTGAGCATTCAAGTTGTCTAAGAAACTAATTCTTAGATCTACCAGCCATTAGTGAGAACTGATATATTAGCAGAAATGTACAGGCAAAACTCATTATTTCCCATTCTATTGAATGTCTATTTCAAGGTTAGAAAAAAATGCTATATCTCCTTCTGAGGGGACATTTGAACATTCAAACAATACCAGATAAAATGATCAGCTTGCAAACTTTTGAAAACACCACTACCTGCAGGGTTGAAAGGGCCTCTGTTAGCTATCAATCTGCTCTGAGTTGACTTTTTTTCATATGATGGTAGCAGTTTTTCTCTTATGTGGTGATATCATTAGAGTTTCACTTGAGTTCACAAAAATCATTTTCTGGCTAAGTTTTCACTTGAACCCAGTTGCTACAGAAGTTGAACACCAGTGGGGGAGGCAATTAGTTAGCTAGTTATTATGACTTTACTTACTTAGTGCATTTTTAGCTAAAGGAAAAATGATAAAAACCTAAAATAATTCCATGGAAATACACAAGTCACTCCTTTTGTTCATAGATCATTAGTGCAGTGGACAAGATTTCAAAGAAGCCAATGATACCTACAAAACCTTCTCCTGTTGCATTATTATGCAGTTTTCACTAGCCAAAAAGGCCAACAGGAACCATTTCAATAAAAACCATAGGTGACTCTCTGTTAGAGGGTCTGAGACTATAGGAAGAACTGAAAATGGATTCCTATGTGCAGGTAAATAGCAACTTGATACAAGTTCTTGTTAAGACAAGTAGTTGTACCATCTTTGGATAGTCTGTTAACCAAGGCTATTTTAGAAGCTTTAAAAAGATTTGCCAAAGAATTTATCCAGGGAAAGTTACTATTGACTATCCTACAAAGTTGTCTCTGCTTTTAAGCACTAATGTATTATTTGGCTTCTACCCTCTCGTCTGGGTTCTAGGGTTTACCAGAAATCCATGGTAATCTGATAAGGGTTTTTCCTGCTAAATGTTTCTTAAGCATTTTTGCACCATATGTTAGATGTCTGGTTAAATGTTTGTTAAATGAATGAGCAAAAAAAAGTCTCACTTTCATTTCCTTTTACTGTTATAAACTGCAGATTAGACATAGGTTGTATATATACCTACCATATAAGTCAAACTACACGTATATATTAATGTGAGCCATGCTTTGAACTATGCCATTAGCCTTTCTGTCATACATTTATTTTTCAAAAAGGACTTCACATTTGTCTCCAGGAGTAGCCACAGATCATAATTTTACCTATGCTTTCTCCCTAGCTGGGAGATATACCACAATGCCCTGCTTTTGTTTTTGTTAAGCTGGGTGTCTTGATCCACAATCCTCCAATCTTTCCTGAGTAGCTGAGATTACAGTGTAAGACACCATACCTGGCCTTCGAGAAGAGGAGATCCAAATGTTTTGAGTCATATCAGCACTATTGGCATAAATGCATGGCTTTCTGGCATCATTAAACCAAAATGTAATACTTTTTTGACTATATGAGTAAAGAGCCAATTAAGGAATTACAATTTAAGGTGATTCTTTTCACTTAGCAACACCACTTCTTTGTTTTTTTTCAAGTATTTATCTGTATTTCATATAGGCCATTTATTGCTTTGTAACAATAAGGAATTATTGAATAACCAACTATAGTGATTACAGAATTTCTCTGATGAAGGGATCTAGAGGCACTGATTTATTTGGAAGGAAGAGCATCATGAAAGTGTGTATGCATAGCAACCTATGTGTGAATGAGAAAATAAGGGTCACCAACAACAAAGATGAAGAGAAAGCTGGTTGAGTTCATGGAAACATAAAGCCTTTCTTTTTACCATCTCCTAGTACTTGGCACTTCCCTGGTATCTAATAATGAACTGGGAATATGGGAAGGAAATCTATGTTCTCATATTTACCAAAGGTCAACACATAATTCTTGACTTCCTGTGCTCCCAGCTTGGATATATACAAGCAAGGTGATATAGAGATATGGAAAAAGATGGATGGATGGAAGGTAAGCAAGCAGGTTAGTATATGGGATGTCTCTCATCTAGATGGGGGAAAATGGACTGATAAGTGGGTAAAAGTACAGCTGGGGGGCCGAGAGGGCTTTTGCTTAGTGCAGCAGCCCAGGCTACTAACAAATAGTAATCCAATAGAAGTCTTAATAGTCCTAGGGATTAGTCAGCTGAACCACAAAACCAGATTCTGATGGATTCCTTTTAAAACACTCAATTTCATCCACTCTGGCACCTCTCTGAAAGTTAAAAATTGCTTCATTGGGTCCAAGTGGTGCTGACTAATTTTTTGCATCCAGTTCTCTCCAGATCTTTGGTGTGGATCAACAGATCATGGGGGAAAAAAAAACAGCAAGGGGAATGCATGTGTTACTGGCAACCAGTTACCCCCAAAGCTTTAAACTGGGGTGCAAAATGGTGGAGGTTTTTCCCAGGGCTACTCTATGAAGAAACAACCATCTGTAAGACAGGATTAAAAACCCAAACGGAAAGAAGATGAAATTTGTGAACTAGCTTAGGGATTTTTCTACCCTTCTCTGGTCTGCTGCTAGAAAACAAAATCAAAATTATGAAATACAATTCTTTCCATGCCTTTCTCTTGATCCGAATTAAAAAACCATCTATGAAGACTTTTTCACTTCAAAACCCAGTCGGGTGCTTTCTACTATCAAGGAAGGTGCCTAAAGAATAAATTGCTCCTATCAGAAATAAAGCATTTTAGTTTTGCCACAAGCGGTGAGATCTGTGTTTATAAGTCTCTCCAAAGGCAACTCCATTTTTGCTGCTCTCCTCTCATTTTCTTTTGATGCATAAAACCTGTAGACTGGAGCGCTGTGATTGCATTTTGCTCTGGAGCAGTGTAATTGTAAATATTCATTGGAATTCAAGCTAGATTTCCCAGGTCTCTCCTAGGGCTGTGCAGCTATGCAAACAGCAGCGGTGCTGCATTAGCTCACAGCCCGGAGGCCACCTATTTCCTCACAGCCCCTAAGATCCTTTCTGTGGAGCCAGTACATGCAGAGAAACTGGCCCTCAAACACCACGGCAATCTACCATTTGGCTTGTTTTTCTTGACTGCAGATCTTTAGTAATTCTGCCAGTTCCAAATATGCATTATAAAAACAGCCATGTCCTTGACTAAGCCTATAGTCGAATGTTCTTGATGTGCATGTGTTCACTCTATTTAAAAGATTAATCAGATTCTAGCTATTTCATGAACACATGCATACATACAACACATACATATTCAGCAACTCTTGGTGAAAAACTAGGATAGCTAACCTACTCTAAGATATAACAGCACTCCTAAATTATTTCATCCTTTTCCAAGTTTAAACATGTAGGAATAAAAAACTAAATTAATATGAGATTGGGAGTACCATATTAGTTGTTTTAAAAACCCTATGATATGGAATTATTTACCTAACATAAAAATTTGGCTTAAAAGGAAGCTGTGTTTGACTATGCTGATTCAGTTCTCCACATACTGCTAGAAGGCTGAAGTTGAAGATTCAAGCAAGGCTCCCTGGACCACTCCCCATATGTCTAATATATCTTCTGAATGCCAGATGATTAGATTCCAACAAAATTCAGGGCACCTGCAATATTAACTTCAAAATAATCTAAGGAAGAAATCGATGCATAGAAAAATGACCTATAGAAACCAATTTATAGAGTTTCAAAAAAAAGACAGCAAGAGCAAGAGAGATACATTTTTAATGTTGTAATGTTTCAATGAAAACTACATCTAGATTGAAATTCTTTGGGCCTGGCCAACATTTAGAATTAATGATGAAAGTGAAAAATTACTTTAAGCAACAACAGTAAAAAAAAAACAGGAATGGTCAAAGTTTCATATCTATAAGGAAATTTACTTTAATTTGATTTAAGCAGGTGAGTTAATACTCCTAGTAGGAATTTAAAGGGACACAAGACAAATTATATTTTGGTCCTATGTGTTGAGGAGTGAAGACTTTAACATGAGAAAGAGGATTTGTAGAAATAGTTACATTATAAAAGAGACAGAATATCATATTATCTCAGGAAGGTATGGGGGATAATGAACAACTTCATGGTAGAAGTGAAAATTGATCTGACTCTGAAGCAATAGAAGGATTTTTGACTGACACAGTTAGATGGAAGAGGAAGTTCATTTTTACAGAGGTATATTATATGTTCAATTGTATTCTGAAAAAAAAAACCCACCTAAATCTATGAGTATGTATTATTCAGTTTAGGCTGCTACACCAGAATGTCATAGACTGGTGGCTTATAAACAACAGAAAGTAGTTTTTTTTACTGTTCTGGAGGTTTTAAGCACAAGATGAAGCATCAATGAAGGCATCTGAGTTGTAGACAGTTCTCTTCCTATATCTTCTCCACATAGTGGAGATTGCTGAGAGGGGCTAATCCCATTACAAGGCTTCATTCTTATGTCCTACTTATCTTCCAAAGACCCTACTACTTCTTGATACTGTCACATTATGGGTAAGGATTTCAACCCATGAAACAGGAAACTCAAGAAGTAGAGCTGATTTACAAGATTTTGTGGACAAGACTAAATTTTAGTTGCTGTCCAGAAGAATGCTGGAAATGTGATCCTCAGTATTCAGTTAGGAGATCTCTCAGATCTCTATTCACTGCTCAGGAGACAGTCAAGGTGCTGGAAGTAATTGAGATTACCAAGGAATCTGAGTGATCAAAAAAGAGCTGAATATTAGGGGAGCATCTCCGGGAAAGGATGGGAGATGGAAGGGGCAAAGAAAACTAGAGAGATAAAAGGGTAACCAAGACCAACTCAAGTTAAAGAATCCAGGGAATGTGCTATTATAAAGAAGATAATCAATGGTATAAAATTCTACATAGAGTTTGAAGAGAATGACTTAGTAGAAGTCATTGGATACAGGAATTAGAATGTCAATAGTAATTCATGAGAGGGCAATTTCAAATTAGCAGTGTGAAAGGTCATTTTAAAGGGGCTTAGAAATGATTAAGGACAAGAGAGACTGATATGTGTAGATTATTCTTTTGACAGGTTCAGTAACAAATAGGAAAAAGATGAGATTTTTTTTTGCTGTCTGAAGGTAGAAAAATATGAGCATACTAATATGTAAAAGAAAAGGAATAAGGGAGACATATCAAAAATAAAATAGAATGATGATGGATAGAAGAGAGACCTGGGAGGAGGAAAGGAGGTTTTGAGTCCTGACCCAAATTAACTTTGAAAAGGAGACAGGTAATAGTATAGGTTACCAATTACTTGGGTGTGGAAGGAAGGAAAAGCAAAAAACAAAAACAAAAAAAACAGATTATCTCCTAAGAGAGATGTATGGTAAGTGAGTTGGAAGTGCAAGGGATAGGAAAGATGGTATCTTGGGGACAAGATAGGGAGTGAAATAAAAAAGAAAAAGGATTACCAATAGAACTAGTAGAGGTGGCAGCAACTATGCCAATTGACAAAAAATAATTTTAGTTGACCAAAGGGAATAATTCTTCAGGAAGGCCTACCAGCTTAGGAGAGGCAAGAATGTAGAAAAGCAGATAGTAAGGTTGTGGTTACAGGCCAGGTAAGCACAGGGGAAGTTGACAAAACAATCCTAAGGCATAGTAAGAGGATGTTGAAAAAACCAGGAATCCTAAGGCATAGTAAGACTAAATGAAGGCAGTGCTTTCAAAGATTTACTTTTATTTTTTTAATTTTGAGAGAGAGGATTTTGCTATGTAGCCCAGGCTGGTCTTAAACTCACAATCTTCCTGCCTGTAGCTTCCATCTCCTGGGATTACAGGTGTGCCTCATCATACCTGACTCTTCAAAGACATTTGAAGGGGTATTAGTGTCTTAGAACTTCAAAGCATCCTAAAAATAACAATGCAATAAAGAAAAATGAACATAAAGATTAAAAACAGTGGTCCTATTTTGTCTTCTATTTCTTCCTTCCTTCTTCTAATTTATCTAAAACAAACAAATGCCAAGGCATGGGGCAAGAAGGCTGAGTGTCAGATCTATAAGATTCAGTTTCCAATCTTTGACTTGTCCTGAATAACTAGAATAATAAACACTTGGCTTGCACTATGCAACAGGAACTGATCTAAGCATCTGTCCACATATTAGCTCAGTTAGTAGTCTAACCCTCAGAGGCAGGAACAATTGCTGTGACCTGTTTCACCAATGAGGATATTGAACTGCAGAAAAGTTAAGTGATATGTCAAGGTCACATAGCTAGTTGCCAGCAGAGCCTAGATTTATTAAATTGGACTCTAGACTCTTCTCGTAAGCTGCTACTACATGAACTAAAAAGGTTTTGAAATGGGCTGTAAGGAAAATGAGTACATATTCTAGTCATTCTGGGACAATTTTCGTTTATGCCTACTGTCCAAAAGAAAATATTCATTGTACCTCCTTTTGATAAGTGCTTTGGAGGATAAATTGTATGGTCACCCTAATTGTAAGAGCAACTCAACAGTTGTTGTGCTCTTCTTCAAACAATTCATTAGTTGCTCAAGTGATGAATAAAGTTAAGAACTGTATGGCATTTTGGGAAAATACATGAAATGTCTGCCCATTCCCAGAATAGATAGCCTGCTTCTTTATTCCCTTTGGTAAGATCATAGCCCCTTCCCATCTCTAGTGGCCTCTGTACCCTTAAGCACTTTAACCCTACTGATTTCAATTAAAGAAGCATAGAAAGGCACATTATATAAGCTGCCACCAAATGGAGCCCTGCACACCCATTCTTTAAACAGTAATGGAAACTGAGCACACAAAACCCTATAGCAAATCTGTCCTCCCATCTCTCTTCCTCATCTTCTTCCTTATCTCTGCCCCCAGGCCAGCACTTCACTGTTCACTCCAACCTCAGGCATAATAACCACATGTCATACAGACGTACAGCTTCAGCCAGAGCTTGTATCAGGCTGACAACAGACAATTTGCAGCAATTTTGGCTGTTTTGTGGCTGTTGGTAATATCTTCATTTCTTCTCCTTATTGTCTCCAGCCTCTGGTGGGAAGCAAGGAAATTGGTACCAGTGATGTGGACCTGGTATCCCATGAGAAAATGTAGTGCTCATGCCATTGCCAAATTAGCCCTCTTATAAGATTTAGAGATGTACGTTCAACTCCCTGTGGATGATTTAAAAATGTTAACACTTAGTTTTCTAATGCTCACTGATGACGGGCACTTACATAACATTGTGATTTGGCTCTTACTGCAGTAATACTATTTAAAATGCTGTAATGAGCAAAAATGATGGTAATGCCACGGTCAGAGCTCGCAGAAGATCAACTCAGCAAACTGAACAGAAGACATTCATCCAGAGGTTTCAATATCCTGCCATGTGACCACCATTTTGTAAGGCTTTATTATTCTCTGAGGTTTTAATATGCTGACCAACAGAATTCTCTTATTATTTCTCTGCCTTTTCTTTTTTTTCCCTTCTATTGTCTCCTTTGTCTGTCCTGGGCCCTCTTCTTTTGCTTCCTTTGTATTCAATCTTACAGCAACTTTATGCATTCACAGTGATTTCAACTACAATTTAGATTACCAACAGTTCCAAATACACATCTGCTGCCCAAAGGCCATTTTACTCTTTCTCTATTCCTTCCTTGGTAAGCTCATCCTCTAATATGATTTCAACAATCGCTAACATTTATCATGTGTCAGGCACAAAATTGATACTTGGAACCCTTTGGGGGGGGATAAGATTATCATCTTAGTTCTCTAGAGAAGAATCAGGTAAGTGGTAGAGCTGAGGTTTGAACCCATGCCATTTTGCTTCAGAGCCTACAATCTCAACCATCACACTGTGATATCTCATACTCAAAATACATGGCTGTCTATCTCTTGACTAGATTATGCCACTTGTACCTGAAAGGTTTACTGATTTCTTTATTAGACAAAGTTAGTGTCCACTGTTGGTCTCCTGAAGTTTTCTCCCATCATCCAAACCTATCCAGATTGTTCCTGCTAAGGATAATTGTGTGTCAATTAAAATGTTCTTTAGGGCATTTCTTCTATCAAAAATCACTCTCTGACCCCTGTATAGCAAACCTTTTACCTCTTCTCTTACAATTTACCTATGTAGTCAGACGTCTCTGACTCACTATAAATTTAATGGTAGATTACATTTAGTAAGGGATTCTGTCTTCTACTTTATATTCCTCATGAAGTCCAGTCATGTTTATCACCCATTGGATATGCCATAAAGATTGTTAATGTACTGACATAAATACCCTAATCAACACTGCAAAGAGTTCAATCCTGTTATAAATTTGTAAAGTACTCTGTTTTCCTAGGTAGACCCTAAAAGGATAACTAACTTGCTCTGTTTTTTATTACCCTATAGAATCAGAAAAAAAGCTCTTGCTACAACTAAATTCCTGTCATGTTATGTTAACTTTCTGTGTTCTACCTGTTTGACTAGGAGGTGAGATCTAGTTATATGTGTCAAATTTGTAGATAAAGAAACGAAGGTGACAGGGTTAAAACAATGACACAAAGTCTCTAAGAGAGTACTTATGTAACATATCTCAGACTTACAAATTCTCAACTCCTGAGGTGCTCTAGTGTCAGTAAAATTTGAATATGTACCATAAATGTATTAGCTTTGTAAGTAGTAAGGTTAAAAAACAATTTACTTTACAACCTATGTATAGACAAGTCTAACTGGACCTACAGATTTTGGCCTCATTACGTCATCTTCTTAGTATATTTAAAAGAGTTTAATGTTTATCATTAAGTAGGTATGCTCACATTACTATGAGAAATAGTGCAAATGTTTTTAGCTTCCACACAAATTCCAAGGTAAAGTCTACTCCTAAAAGGAACCCTAAATCGACCTGTGCCACATCCAGTTAGAACCAGCTGGTGAGCCAAAAATAGTTGTCATATGTTTCAGGGTATCCAAACTCTGTCATTCTACATCTACCTGTCTTGGCTCCAACTCTTTTAAACTGTGTCCTCAAAAGATCCTTGGTAGTATCTTTATGTAAACTTTTGTACATGCTACCTAAGTACAACTTCTTTGATATAGAGGAAAATAAATAATCTAACCACGGTTTATTTGAGCACTTACTAAGAATCAATTGACTACTCCCTATATGTTTACATGCCTAAAATGATTGGGTATCTCAGAATAATTCCACATCTCTTATCCTTTGAATCTCCCCCCCCCCCGCAAAAGAAGATGGAATGGTACTTCCTTGTTTTTTTCAGCCTCATAGGCAATGTGTCTGAGATGTAAGCAGATGTCTGTTGGAAGGGCTAGAAATGCTTCTGGGAAAGCTGTTCATTTCCAGGTGGAAAAGAATAAGCTCAGAGAGTATGATCTCTCTTTCTTCTGCCCTCCTCTTCCCTCCTTGAATGTGGGTGCCCTAAGTACTGATTTTGTAGCTAACAGGAAGAAAAAGACAAGAATCTCACCATCTTCGGTTCAATTACCATAAATAGAAACATGCTGGTTCTTTGATGACACTTTTAGATACTAAATAGATACTATTTAGACTTCTTATGAAAAGGGAAAAGTCTCTTTATTTAACCCATTATTTTTCGGAGTGGAGGTGTAGTGCAATTTGCCCAACTGTGATTTTATGAAAATCCAAAAGATAAAGTGAGAATAGTTGCAAATCTCCATGGGTCCCTAGTCTCCATCTAAGTCCAACAGCATCTTTCTTCTTGTGCCATTTACCCAAGGGATGCCTAGGAAAGACTGCTACAACCAAATCAGAAGGAATTTTGTTTCTTTTGGAGAAATATTTTCCCCAGCATATACTATGGAGAGAATAGTCTAAGATTTCACCCTTAACATAGACATTCTTGTAGTATAAAGGATATGGGGTAGGGAAACGGAAATTTCTCTACCATTGGTAGTGGTAAAATAACTGTGATAAGCATGATTATTTTTGGAGAATATACATATATACATAATAATACATAAGTACATAATATATACACACACACATAAACTTAGTAACAAATTCTATACAAATAATCGGATTTCTCTTCTTTTCCTTCCTTTCCTTTGGCCCATTCATGTTCAACTGATACCAAGGGAATACAAGGAGAAGCAGCCTACTCTAGTTTGCCAACTTCAGTATTTGGTAAGGCAGCTGCAACGAAGGGAAGGTTGAATAAGGGTTAAAAATATTAGCTAAACTTTGATGTGAGTGTTACTTGTGGATTTCAGTTACGGTCAATCTCTTATTCTTCTTTCTATGGAATACTTTATAAATTCACTCATTGGAGATCAAAATGTGAACCAATTATGGTTCAACTTGCTTTTCTCTGATATGGAACAGACAAAGATAGTCATTTAAAAATCTTAATGTACTATGAATACATTTTTTGTGGGGCTTGAACTATTTTTTCTTTTTGGGGCTCAAGGTTAGCACTCTACCACTTGAGCCATAGCTCCACTTCTTGTTTTACTTTTTTGGTGGTTATTTAGATATAAGAATCTCACAAACTTTCCTGCCTGGGCTGGCTTCAAACAATGATCCTTATATCTCAGCCTCCTGAGTAGCTAAGATTATAGGTGTCAGCCATTGGTGCCCAGCTGAACGTATTTTTTTTTTAAACATTTCATTAAGAGACACTTCAGATTTGAGGAATTTTCCAGCCACTAACATAACAATGCTAGAGATCAACCTAATATTTTGGCATACACATATACTAAATCCTGAATTTAGTTTTGATGTGATTTTTGACCACTAGAATTTGCCTTTGAATGGGTTCAAAAGCAAGCTACCACTATAATACAATGTAGCTCCTTTCTATTTTGACTTATTTTTAAAGAAAGGCCCTAGCTGGGCTGGGAAGGTGGCTCAGTGGTAGAGTACTTGTTTGCATAAGGCCCTGGGTTCGATTCGTCAGTACCACATAAGAAGAAAAAGCCGGAAGGGGAGCTATGGCTCAAGTGGTAGAGTACTAGCCTTGAGTTAAAGAGTTGAGGGACAGCGCCCAAGCCCAGATTTCAGGCCTTATGACTGACAAAAAAAAAAAGGAGAGAGGTCTAGCTTTGTCTAAGCTTTTATGAATTTTCAGACTTCAACAAGAAAGCCAAGAGATTAGACCTTTATCATTGCCAGATTATGTGAAATTCAGAATTTGGTGCCCCTTTTAGATTAATTCAACTACCTTTTATGGGGTGCATGCCACGTTTTACCTACTCTAGTAGATGAGGTGGAGTGTTAGGCTAATAAGGTCTCAGGCAGTGTACAGTCTATAAGTGTAAGAAACCTATCAACAAATAAATTACAATATGAAGGCCAAGTACAACTACAGAGGTGTGTTCCAAGTGATATACGTAGTATGAGTACATGTCACAGCATGGCTTAAGTCATCTTCAGAGGTCGAGGAAAGATAGAGGAGGATGCTATTTCATGGTTGTGCATACGTGGGACCTGGGTGGGACATAAACTAAAATGAAAAGTAGGCCTGAAATATAAGCTGACTTCTTTAAAACTAAGTAACCTTGGGTGATCCTTTTCTTCTCTTTCCTTTGGGATTTTCACTTGGGAATTTCAAGGAGGGGAGGGAATTCCTCTAGACAACCTATATGTCATAAAGAAAAATTACTTTCTGGGCTGAGGATGTAGCTCAATGGTAGAATGCCACAAGCCTTTGGGTTTAGACATCAACACAAAGAATAACTAGTAATTTAAAAGGAACAATGACTTCTCATCAGAACATCTGTGTTTAAGTCCTTCTCCTTCAACTTAATGACCTTTAATATTTCTGAACTTAAGTTTCACTTTTAAAAAATGATGCCATTAGATTCTATTGATGGTCCTCTAGCCTTGGTGTGTGTGTATATATATATATATATATATATATATATATATATATATATATTGGCGTCTGGTCGTGGGGCCTGAACTCTGGGCCTGGGCACTGTCCCTCAGCTCTTCAGCTCAAGGCTAGCGCTCTACCACTTGAGCCACAGCGCCACTTCCGGCTTTTTTCTTTTTGCTTATGTGGTGCTAAGGAATCAAACCCAGGGCCTCAGGCATGCAAGGCAAGCACTCTACCACTGAGCCACCTTCCCAGCCCTTAGCCTTGGTATATTATATCTAATTGATGATTAAATTCTGTCAGTGTATTTCCTTCTCAGGCTTATCCTCCTCTCAAATATTAACAAATGGAAGGAGCAAGCAAGAAAGTTTCTTTTCAAGCATGGCTCATAAGCATCTGTTTCACAGTTTAGAACGTAAGTCTTTTCTACTTTTTCTAGTATGACTGAGTTTTGGAGAATAAATTTGATCATAAATAGATAGTTGTTCTACAAATCTTGCAGTTCACTTACTAGTTTGTCTCCGGTATCTTGTTTTATGCTCCTTTTGAATACTCAAAGTTATAGGCCTTAACTTCAATTGTCTACTCCTTTCCTAGTTCAGAATCCTTGGGAAGGCAAAGTGAGAAGGGGAATAACATGCACATTGGAGCCAACTATAAATACTAAGGGCTGGAGATGTAACTAGTAACAAGCAGCTTTTCTTTAGGGGGAGCAGGAGGCACTAATCAGGAAAAATGGAGCTTGCATGTCTAGGTCACAAACCTCTTTGCACTGGTTTGTTAGAAAGACTCACCATGCCTGTGACCACACCTATTTGAATAGCACCTACTGACTGAACCACAATGACTTAAGGAGTTCTGGTTTGAGCCTAAGCTTTGTCATTCTCTTAACCTCGATGCACTTCAGTATGTTCCAATGCAAAAAAAACATAATGTGAGGGCTTTACAGAGATGTTTGAATCTGAACCTTGTACAGATATTCAAGAAGTGATAGGCAATGCCTACTCTGACCAGAGTGGGGGAATGGAAGACACCGTACAAAAGAAAATGTACTCATTACCTGACTCATATAATTGCAATCCCTCTATATATCACCTTTACAATAACAAGAAAGTAAAATTTCAAAACACCAGGTTTTCAGTTGTGGAATATTAAGGAGTTGAGACACACACCAACACACACTCACACACACACATGAGATCAAAAGCTTGGGGAGAAAAAGTAAGTGAATGACAATTGAATAAAATTATTCGGATTTCTCTTAGAAGAGCTAAATCATGGGTTTAAAAATATTTATTTTTCCTTTTAAGGGGAATAAACAAAATACACATTTAGCTTTCTGAGATTTGAGGTCCTTCCCAATCAACTTTCCCATAGTCCCAGCTCTCATTCCCTGAAGCAGTGAGAAAAGAATCTTTAGCATGTACATTGATGATTTATCCCGGTCACAGAGGGGACACCCAGCTAACTGAGGTTAACAGCTTTCTCGGTTTCATTTCAAAAAGACATTAGCATGGAGGCTCTATGAAATGCTGATGTGCCAAATACTGATTCATTCACCTGCAGAGTTCACTAGAAGGCAGGGACCTATTTGACAGGCAGGGCTGAGCTCCCAGCCTTTTCCTAAAGGGCAATCCCATAATTCATCTCCCAGTGCTAAATTATACCTGACACTTCTCTGAAGACTTCAGATATACTCACCCAACTGTAATATACCTAAAGTAGAAGAAGAAGGTTAGGAATGACCAAAGTATTTTTTTTTGAAAATAATACAATGAATTCAATTGTAGGCAAAAACATCTGTGAGGTAAACTATTCCCAGGCAGCATATGCATATTTTCCTTTGTTCAGTGGAAATATGAACTAGCAAAGGACACCAGTAGGAAGGGATATGGAGGAAAGGGTGGTACTGAGTAGGTCTTTACTCTGCACAGGAGTCTCTCTGTCAAGTATCACAATCTTAGATATAAGCCCCTTGGGCAAGTCCTTAGCCTATTCACTAAAGAAGTTTCAGGCTATTCTATAATTAGGGTTATCCCCTAACTGCATCCAAACTGCAGGGAAGCAGACTGTGAAGATCTGCAAAGTCACAGGGCTCTAGATAATTCTTCAACAGTTTTCTGTGGAAAGGCTGAGGAACAAACACAGAACGTCTGCCTTCTACCTGGACAATACCCTGCCCTGCAGCCCGGTAGCCAGGTGAATTAATATTCTGCTTAATTTATCCATTATGGTGATACAGGCTCCAGGGATGATTTAGATATACAAAGGAGGGAAGAGTAGAGGAAGGAAGGGGGAGAGAAAGTAAGGGGAAAGGGAAGGAGGGAGAAAAGACCTTTCGAAAGGGCAATTGCTGTCTAGCTTCCTTATGTCTCATTAATAAATGCACTTTCTTTGACTCTTTCCATATGTATACCTACCTACACACACACACACACACACACACACACACACACACACACACGGGCTTATAGATCATTTTATTAGCTGCTGTGTGTTGGAACAAAATTGGTACATGATTCTGTAGCCTGCCAAAGCTCAAGGGAACTTTGGAGGGATGAAGTGGCAGAGAGACATTATTTCCTTATGTTCTAGGTACTGGGGAACTGTAGTGAACAAATACACCCAAGACTTTCTTGCATGGAGACTGAAATTTAGAAAATCTAAGATTATTTGGTACTATCAGGTAACAGACCAATGAGAAAAATTAAATGAGAAAATTATAAATAGGGTAAGGGGAAGAAAAATGAGCTAAACACTTTTAAGTGTTTTCTATGCTCCAGATTCCAATCCTTTTCATTATGCTATTTAGTTCAGCAGAAAGTAAGTTCAAAGTCAAGGTCAGATTCTGGAATAAGTCTTCTTACACAGTCTCTTGACTGGAATTGCAAATACACATGTATTTGCATGTTGTTTAGTAGAAAGACCCTAAATCTAGGTGTTCCCAAAACTTGGCAGCTAGTAACAACCTTGACATTTATTAATGGTATAATGTAGGTAATTTGCCTCAGTTTCCACATGTGTAACTGATGGATGACACTACCTAGCTCATAATGTGGCCAAGAGAATTGGATGAGATGATGAATATAAAGGAATGATAAATAAAATAATGCTTTCTATAAAAGAAAGATAAAATTTTATACATTCTCTCCCTTAAAAGTCCATTGTGCTTCTGAACAATGAAATGTTATGATTTCACAAATTCTAATAATAAAATTAGAAACAATATTAAGGGTGGTCCAGTAGTTATGGGACTACTTTGAAGATTTAAAAAAAAAACAGATTCTTATAAACCAAGGTTCACTTAAGATGATTATTTGCCCTCTCTTCATCACATATTTGGGAACTTACACCTAAATAGTTACTGACATAGGCGGACATAATTAAAATTTTATTATTGTTATATGGTGTGTGTTTGTGTGTGTGTGTGTGTGTGTGTAAGTGTGTGCCAGTTCTGGGGCTTGAAATCATTGCTTCAAGCTCTTGTTTAGCTTTCTTGCTCATGGCTAGCTTTCTAACACTGGAGCTACACCTCCAGTTTGATAATTTTTTTTGTCAACTTAAGATGGAGTCTCATAGATGTTTCTGCTGAGGCTGGCTTTGAACCATGATTCTGTAGGTCTTAGCCTTATAAATAGCTAGTATTACAGTCATGAGCCATTGGTACCTGGCTTAAGTCATTTACATATACTTCTGTTTTCTCTTTTATCATTTCAAGGAATTTCTTTGAATGGATTCAAATTTGGAGCACAGAGGAACATAGTATTTCAGACTCCAATTAAATTAAGAACAACTCTATAATTTTAACAATTAAAAAATTTTAAAAATGTATGTAACTATTTCTTTGTTTATTGCAAAGGTGATGTACAGAGTCACAGGCTCTAGATAATTCTTCAACAGTTTTCTGTGGAAAGGCTGAGGAACAAACACAGAACGTCTGCCTTCTACCTGGACAATACCCTGCCCTGCAGCCAGGTAACCAGGTGAATTAATATTCTGCTTAATTTATCCATTATGGTGATACAGGCTCCAGGGATGATTTAGATATACAAAGGAGGGAAGAGTAGAGGAAGGAAGGGGGAGAGAAAGGAAGGGGAAAGGGAAGGAAGGAGAAAAGACCTTTTGAAAGTTACGGTTACATAATGAGTCCAATTCTTGTTGAACACTGTTATCCCCCTCTCATTTTCTACCACTACCTCCTCTCCACACCCTCCTTCTGCTTAATCATTTCACTATTTATTCTCTGTTCTTCTTTTGGTCATTAAAAAGGGTTAAGTATCACTTATATTAATTTTCACTCTCTACTTTTATTTTTACCTCTTTTATCCTGTCATTGTGCTTGTTTCCTAACACTCTTATGTCAGATCCTGAATTCTGTTATTATACTCTGTAGTTATATGACACCAGAATGGATATTGGTCCTCATGACTGCAGCGGACACTGTCTCCCACGTAAATATAAGGAAGTGACATTTGTTACTGCTCTTTGTTTATGGTCCTTCAGCCAATTTTCAGTCTATGTGACCATGCACATATTCTACCCAATTTGAATTAATTTTACAAGTGAGAATTCATGGAGCAGTGTATCAAATGCCTTAGTAAAATCTATATATATTACCTCTAGTGCATTCCCTTCATCCATTAATCTCGTAATGTGACTTAAAAGAGTGATCACATTTGTCTGGAATGATTTGTCCTTTATCCATCCCCAAAGCTGCCTCCTACTCTTGGTTCCTTTATCCTCTGCACCCTTTCAGTTCTTTTTCCTTAACATCTGATTCGTTATATTATTAGGCACAAGGATTACATTTTAATACAAGATAATTACTAAGAACATGCTTTACTGCCTAAAATGCATTTAAAAATTTGAAATGATCATTAAAATGTGGATCATTAAACATAATTTCTGTTGACTGGTTATTTCATGAGCAAATTGCTTTACTGCAATCTTTTTATTTCCAGCAATGATTTTGAAAACATTCTAAAGTCCTTCTTGGTTTCTTTTAAAATCAGTGCTTGTTATAAAGCAGAGTATAGCATTTAAGTCATCTTTCCTGTTCTGCTTGCTGGAATTGTATTTCCAGAGCCAAATTATCCCTTCTGCCTGCAAAAGATGTGCACTTTATCACAGAAGTTAGTGGTGATAGAAATTCTTACTATTATGTTAAAACGATCATTTCCACTACAAATGTCCATATTTATTTGCAAAATAAAAGACTTGGCAAATGTTTCTCTATTGTATCTAGATCAAACTGTCTTCTCTCCAAAAATATTTATTACCTTTTAGGTCTAGGTAGACATTTTTTCCTGAAGAGTTTAAGGGCTATATGCCAACTCAGTAAATTTAGAGTAGCTTAATTTTATTTCTATTCTGATATCTATCTTCCTCCTATAATAAACACTTCATTATAGATCAAAAGCAACTTATACCAAAGAAATATGTAGCCTCCCATTGATATCTGAATATCTGTTCATTTGAATGTAATGGTAAGTATTTGTTATTAGGAAGGAAGAGGTGTATAAAAAATTAAGTCATTAGCCAGGTGCCAATGGCTCATGCCTGTAATCCTAGCTACTCAGGAGGCTGAGATCTGAGAATCATGGTTCAAAGCCAGCCCAGACAGAAAACTGGAAGTGGCACTGTGGCTCAAGTGGTAGAGTGCTTGCCTTGAGCTGAAGAGCTCAGGGACAGTGCCCAGGCCCACAGTTCAAGCCCCATGACTGACAAAAAAAGTCATTATGCAGAATTAAGTCCTGATTTTTATGTGACATTAATATTGATAAACTGTGCAAAGGCGAGAGTATAGCTTCCTATGTGTAACTATTTGTTTTTTTCCTACATAAAATACTGTGCTAAGGATGTGGAAGATTTTATTATTAAAGAAAGCAGTATTGATTTTCAAATACATAGAATTTCAGGAAGGACTTAAAACTAGACTGGTAAAATCCTTAAAAACTCAAGAAAGCCCTTTGTGTCTCTCTGCATATATTACCCCTTCCTCTTGCCTATACAAATGTTAGCCTGTAAGAAACAAGTATGAACCTGTAATATTATAATTATTACATAATTAATTTGTGCTTATGATTTTAAGAGATTATAACTTAAGAGTTGTACCAGAAGAGAAGTAGAACAGGTCCACATGATAGTTTTACTATCTGGGAATGAGGATGCTATGGATAGAAAATTTGACTTAAGCAAACATTGGTTAACTGGAGATGACGGTCTTCAAACAAAGGATTCTTAGATCTCAGCCTCTCAAGAATCTAGGACTACAGGTGTGAGCCACCAGTCCCTTGAATTTTTATTTGTCTTTTTGAAGATCATAGTCCAATGTTTTTGACTCCCTTGTCTTTGAATTTTCTTGCTATATGCAAGTATTATGCTAAAATCCTATGAAGCATGGCTTATGCTCTTATGAATGTCTACTCTTATAGGAAGGATGGACTAGTAAATTGATGCAGACTTGGTGGAATACTAAGTGTTGTTTGGAGAGTTTGTGGAATATTCATGGGCACAGGAGAATGACAGATAATGGTGGAGGGCTGATAAAGTTCTATAGAAGAACGATAATTCAATTGAGCTTTGAAAAATGGGAAGGAACTATATAGAGCAGGGAGTTGTTTGTTTGTTTGTTTGTTTTTGGTCAGTCATGGGCTTGAACTCTGGGCCTGGGCGCTATCCCTGAGCTCCTCAGTTCAAGACAAGTGCTCTACCACTTGAGCCATAGCTCCACTTCCAGTTTTCAGGTGGTTTATTGGAGATAAGAGCCTCATGGACTTTCCTGCCCCAGCTGGCTTTGAACCGTGATCCTCAGATCTGAGCCTCCTGAGTAGCTAGGATTACAGGCACAAGCCATCGGTGCCCAACTCTAGTGTAGCGATTTTTAAATCCTCATTTTTTTGAATAGCATACATTATCTATACATTGTGACATTTCCACACATGTATCTAATATATTCCAATCACTCCATCCACTCTATAGTTCTCCATTATTCCCCTTCCCTTTCTAATAAAATTTTAAGAGGTTTCACTGTTCTATTTCCATACTTGCCAATAATCTATTTCCACAATATTCATCTTCCTTTAGCCTAACTCTACAGTACATGTTTTAACCTGGCACTCACTGATTCCTAGGAGTAAATGGATATAGCATAGCAGGTCTATAAATGTGAATGAGAGAAAACCCCCTTATTTCCATAACTATTATACTACTATTTAGCTCTTCTTTTAATTAAAAATAGAGGGGGAAAACAGTAACATTAACATGACCTTCTAAAATGTTATCAATAGAAATCACAGCTATTTTCATATCATATCCATATAAGATATCATTGTAGTTATTTCTGAATATCCTTTATAATCCTGTTGCTTTAAAAGTATAGTAACTAGTTAACAAAGATGCATGTTATCATAACAGAAAATTGATTTTAATATTTAATTAATTTAATATGTTGATAATGAATTTTTATATAAATTAGTTTCCTTTATTTATTTATTTTTTGTCAGTCGTGGGGCTTGAACTTTGGGCCTGGGCACTGTCCCTGAGCTCTTCAGCTCAAGGCTAGCACTCTACCATTTGAGCCACAGTGCCCACTTCCGGTTTTTTCTGTTTATGTGGTGCTGAGGAATCAAACCCAGGGCTTCATGCAAGCAAGGCAAGCACTTTACCACTGAGCCACCTTCCCAGCCCCTCCTTCTATATGTGTCATTTATGTTTATGAAGTGTACATAGGCTTTAGGTCTATGGCAGACTGGGACAGCAAAGGTTAAGAATTCCTCAGCAGGGAGGTGGTTAGAGAAGGGGCAGTAGCTATTCTAGGAAGAAGTAAAGCTTACATTTGATGTTAAGCACTTCATCTTGATGCTTCAAATTATACATAGTTTCTTTAAAGGCAAATAGTATTGGGTATGAAGACAAAATATATACAATGTAACAATCTTGTGAAATATAGTAATATATATTCAACATGTTTTCATAAGGACATGTTTCTGGGGAGCAAACCTATTTAGCATATTAATAGTGCACATGGAATTTTTGAGGCTAACCAAAAAAAGAAAAAGTCAGATTTTGACTTGGCAAAGCATAGTCATCCTTTGGTAACTTTACAAAGTAGATTCCAGTACAGGTGGACCTGTTGCAACAATGAGAAGTACAAGTTGTCACGTTGAAAACGAGCTTTACAATGTTGGTGGGGGGGGGGCTGGGAAGGGATGTGAAGGGTAAACAAAGGAGGAGGCTGCAATGCTTGATAAGAAATGTACGCATTATCCTGTCCATGTAATTGTAACCCCTCTGTACAGTGTGTTCACAAAAAAATTAAAATAAAATATAAAAATAAATAAAAAAGTCAGATTTTGTAGTGGGTAATAGTGCAATAAAGGGCAAAGATGCTTAAGATACTTATTTACTAACTTTCTTCTTCTTCTTCCTTTCCTCCTCCTTTCTCCTCCTCTTCCTCCTCCTCCTCCTCCTCCTTCTTCTTCTATCTTCTTCCTTCTACTTCTGCTTCTGCTTCTTTTCCTCTTCTTCCTTCTTCTTCTTTCTTCTTCTTCTTTTTCTTTACTCCTCCTCCTCCCCCTTCTTCATGTGTGTGTGTGTGTGCGCGCACACCCGTGTGCGCGCACCCATGTGCGCCAGTCCTGGGGCTTTAATACATAGTCTGGATGCTATCCCAGAGCTTTTGTGCTCAACGCTAGAGCTATACCACTTGACCCACAGTCACACTTCTGGCTTTTCCCCCCTGGCTTAAAATTTTTTTTTTTAAATCTCTTCTTAGAGGTCTCACGGATTTTCCTGTCTAGGCTGGCTTCAAATTGTGATCCTCAGATTTCAGCTTCCTAAGTAGCAAGGATTACTGGTGGCATGAGCTACTGATGAATGGTTACCTTCTCTTTATTGCATGGATAGGAGGCTAAGGATAATTTAAGACCAACCAACATTTGCCTCAATAGTTGTAATAGATGCTGGAAATACAGAACATGCTAAAATGTTATCAAACATTAATGGAGGCAGTTGGTATCAGTAGAAGGTATATGTGAGCAGAATTCATAGCTTCAGGTCACAGCCTCAAGTCTGGTATCAGTATCTGTGTCACTTTTTGCATGTTTTAATATTGGTAAAATAGAGAAAATGACTCTTGCTCCAACTTATCAAGTAAGTTTTCCCTAAGGATCCAGTCAGGATGTCAAGATGCTTAGAAAGGGTTTAAATATAATATGTATTATTAATATGGAAATAACAGTGTAATATCAATATAATTATTTTGTTATAGAAATAACAGTGACATTTTATTATATTGTTGTATTGTAAAATATACTGAAGGAAAAAACCTTTTAGACAAATAGAATTGAAAAATATATATGCATAAAATATAAGATTCAAATGTAGCATATGAATATGTCTATAAGCAGAAGTTGAATTCCTACAAAACTGTAGACAATGAAATTTGTTATCTTAAGTGACTAGATGATTCCATAATTAAATTATTTCCCTATAGCTAGAAAAAAAATCTTTCAAATAGGACCTGTAGTACAACGACAATGAATTTATGTATGTGCTATTTGGATATAATAGTGCTAAGACCACAAGTATATGCACATTGAATTATGGGAATTTTTCAATTCTAAAACTGTGATCACTTTTACCAATTAAGTTAATTTTTCAGAGGAATCATGTAAGCAATTGTTGACAAATACTGAAAACAATAGGAGAAAGATGCAGAGCTCAATTTTTTTTTTCCCTGCAAAATCTATCCTTACTAATTAGGCTTTTCATTATTACCTACCAAGACAGGACTTAATTGCTTGCTTGGACCTTTCATTCTCTAGGTCAATGCTGAAAGTTTATTTCTACATTAAAATTTACCTTTCACATCCTGGGTATTACCATATAAATCAAACAAAGAGAACTGCTTTCCATTTCTCTCTCTATTACCACATATTACTAACCAGAAGACTCTTGCATTTTTATTTGGAAGTGGTTTCCAACCTCAAATAGTTTGGAAATTTTGTTAAGCCAAGTCTATTGTGATTATACCTGTGAGACTTTTTTTCTATATTAATTATCTAAGCCAAATGGAGTCCAAAATACTGACCCTTGACTGCCAATTGAAATAGTCTTTAACCCTCCATCATGTGCTGAGAGAGACAAATGAGCTAGATTTGAGTTCTGAAACTACCACTTTTGGATAAAAAGAAAACAAAGAATCAAAACAATCAAATGCTCATTACTTCCCAAGTTCAGATACCCTATCACAACGGATATCGTGTAAGTAGACAGTGGTTAACTACATACATGGATTTGAGGAACTAAACATTTTAACCTCAAGAGAAGCAAAATCCAATGATTTCTCTCTGCATCCTATATAGCATAGACTTACTAACACACACACCCGTGATCAAACTAAGATCCAGAAGTATTTAATTCTGTGGACATAAACAACTTAATGAAATCTGCCGAAAGCAGATCCACAACGTTTACGATACAAGCACTAAAGCCAGGCATGTAGATATCTGCTTAAAATAGGAGGTCCCAAACTGAAAAGATTGTTTCCTGAATGCCAAAGCAGATGATGGGTTTAGAAAACACAGTGAATGATTTCAAAGAATATTAACTCTCCCCACCATCCAAATTTCAACCTAAAGTTCCAAAAATTAAAGCCAGATTATCCTTTTAGTGGACAAAGCTTTGATCAATGGTCTCTGTCTTACCGGCTGGCTTCAAGGACTCTGCCTTCAACTAGTTTCCCAATAGTGTTTTCTTAAGTTAGGGTGGTCTCACTTCATTTCAGCTTAGATTTATGAGGCTCTGGCAAGCAGGAGTGTGTGGATCATCCCGTTCTCCTAGACTGAATATTGCAAACTGAGCCAGTGTGTGTGTGTGTGTGTGTGTGTGTGTGCGTGTGTGTGTGTGTGTGTGTGTGTGTGTGTGTGAGTGTATTGGTTAATCCATTTGTGCTATAAAGTCTGTTTGCTATGGGATCCAAACGGATATTCCAATAAAAGCAAAAACGAAGCAAAACCAAAAAAGCCTTTGCTCTATCTCTCCCCTGAAATAGCCCATTCCTTTCTGAGTCCAGACTCCTGAATGCACAAGAAACTGTAGCCTTGACTGGGGCGAATGCCCTCCCTTCTCAGCTGGAAGCTGTATTTAGAAAGAATGGATTTCCACCCCCCCCCCCAGCTTCTGATAGTCTGAGATACTGTCCCTGCCACTTGGAGGGTGGGCAAAATAGGTTCCAAATACAGAGTAGGGATGTATAAACAGATGCAAGTGAGAAGAGTGTGCAAAGTAGGGAGACAGCAGAGATTGATATCAAGCCTTATTCTAGAATGGGCCACTCTCCTGGTGCCTGTAAGAGGCTCCTAAGCTATTTTAATTATAAATATTTATATCCACGGAAGCAAATTCAGAAGGATTTATATCCCAGGGGAGTGCAGATCAATAGATCTGAGCAAACCTCATCTCCAGGCTGACCACTTAACACTGTTATCACCGATTAGGGCTGCTTGGCCCTCTGGGAGGGCGTTGGTTTCCCCCTTGTCCTCCGTAGGTCCACCCCATCCTTGGCCCCAAGAGGTAATCAATAACAGGATGCAAAGATCGATGCCCAGGACATCTGCTTGGCTGCAGTGGCTCACCTTAGAATCTGAGTTTGGTTAGCCCTTGTCTACCCTGCAAATCCCCATCCCTCTCCCAAACCCATCCTTCCGGATCTGCTCAGTCTTCTCGATTTTGATCTTTAAACTCATTAACTGAAATCATTCCAATTGCTTCGATTTTTTTTTTTTTGAGTAAGAAAGACTCGAACAACGTCAACCAAGTTATCGGTTCACCTCACTTTCAAAAGTGAAGAAACTTACCAGACTCAAGGATAGGGTCAGAGTTGATTGCTTGTCTCATGGCCGTGGCACACATCCTGCTGCCGACTGTCTGGTCACCAAGTACTGTGAGAGCGACTGGAGCTGGCTGGGTTACCGTTCAAGGTTTGTCTGCGTCTCTCTATGCTTGGTCTGCAGTTGATAGATCCTCTGCTCCTGAAGCATCCAGCTATTGACCAGCCCAGGGAAAGAAAGAAAAAAAAATGGGAAAAAAATCAATTAATACTAAACAGCTTAACAAAACCCTGCATAACACAGGCCTGAAGCTTACAGGGTAGGAATTGGGGTGGTCTCAATTGCAACAGAGGTTGTGAGGCCGGGCTCAGCCAGCTAGAAAACCTGATGTTCCAGGGACAGGAAGCCAATATGGTAGGCGTGATCTCACACGCACAGACACACAAACACACACATTCTCTCTCTCTCTCTCTCTCTCTCTCGTCCCAGCTTGGTCTGATATGCCCTAGTGTGGGAGCAAAAAGGATACTGCAGGTATAAGGCACATGTTCATTGTGAACTGGTGGACACACTCACCAGAATGGAAGAGCTGTATCCAAACTCACAGAATGGGTAGATGGCTGTTTCTCTGGATTTTGTTTTTTCTTTTGGAAGGAGTGGATCATTGTTTTATTCTGAGACGGTTATACAATTTACATGTGGCAGGAGAGGTACCCTGGGCTTTTTTTTCGTGTGTCTCCCTATCATACCATCACATACAGACACATAGGAAGCTTTTCTTTGCTTTTTTTTATTTTTAAAGAAGGGGCAAGAAAATGGGGGAGCACCATACCTCAGCTGCCAGGCCCTCTCTCTTCTGCAGGAGCTGGCTTTGAAGGCTCAGGATTTTTGCATCTCGCTGTTCCAGCTGTAGAGAGTTTACATAGGGAGGGAGCAAGGAAGGATCATGAATGTCAACCAATGAGCAATTAGCATGACAAGACTAAAGTATTGATCCACTAAAGCGCACTGCACTGCTGTAGCCCCAGAGGTAGAGCAGCTTTCCTGTCACTACCTCTGAGACAGTGCATTTCAGAAACCTCCATTGTAAGGTTAGCTACTTTTCGTAGCCCCTATCCACTTCTTGTGGTAGGGGAGGGTGGCACCCTCAGAATGTCACCCGCAGTTATCAAGGTCATTTCCATCCCTAGAAAGAAAGCTGCAAAGAAGAGCATAAAGAATTTGGCTGTCCTAATTCATTTTTTTTTTTAAAAGGCAGCTCCCTCCTTGATGTTACCAGGCTTTTCTATGTATTGATTGGAGAAAGGCTAGGGCGAAATCCTGGCCTGACAGCTAGGGCTGGAAGTAATATGGCTTTCCATTCTGCATGGGCAGAGGCAAAAAGCCTTCTGCGGTACTAACTTCCGGCCATTCCAAATACACACCTCCTGTTCACATTTTACTCTAGAAGAGGGATAGAGAAGTGGCATGGTTTCCCTGAAGCCACCTTGTTCCTAGGTACAAGGCTATATGGCATTGAAAGAGAAAACAATAGCATTTGTAACTCAGCGAGCCCTGATGTTCAGATGACACTAGCCAGGTGAGGTGTTACCCCTGCAAGATTTTCCATTCTCACTACTGATTTCCTCCTTTATTACGCCCAGCCACACTAGCACTGACTTTTCTTCACCATTTCTTCTACCTTTTCCCCTATTCACAATTTACTTCTTAAAAGTTCTTCCTATATTCTGCTATAAAGATCTACCGGCATCCAATATCCCCCATGAAATCTCACAAGCAGAGGTATTATAAATTCTTGTGTGGGCTACTACATATGCCCAGACTTCTATAGCAGCAGAGGCTTCATAATGAACCATCCACGTGTGGTCTCTACACATAAAGAACCTACAGATTAGCTGAATCAATAAGCCACTCACTGACAAAAAAAACTCTCTCTCCAACCATCTACCCATTCACAACCCCATCCACTTGTTGATCCATTCATTTCATGGTTCTCAGAAACTCCTTTTGTTAGAAATTACTCTTTGCTCAAAGTAGAACAAATACAGCAAACTTAAGTGCTCCATATAACTATTTTCTCTTCCTCTTCCCAGGTATCCAAATATTTTTTATTCTTTAGTTCTTTTAGAGTAGAGCCTTGGAGTAAAAGAGATGCATGGCTCACTCTCCTACATAATCTCTTTTTCTTTTCCCTCCAATGTGACCTTGGTGGGGAGAGATGGAGGATGGTGATACAATGTGGGTTTTGGGGGGTTTAGCAGAAGAGTTATCTGACTCATTTTAGACCATAATGGGAAGTAAATTTTTACAGTGTTAAATGACTGAGATTTTAGGATTTCCTGTGTCGGGAAAAGGATAGCTACTACTACAGTTATTAATAAGAAAAAATGGACATGGCCCTGCTTTCACAGAGTTTGGATTTCCTTATGAGAGAGATATTCACAAAATAATTACAAAAATAAATATATAAAAAGCACACCTGCATTAAGTAATAAAAGAGAAATGCCTGAGGCAATATACACATTTTCAGAGGAAACTGACAAAAGAAAACTGCCACTGTACAATTATATTAAGATATAATTAGTCAATAAACTGGGAGAGTAGGGAAGTATTCCAGGATGTGAGACAGAATGTGAAAAGTTGTTATGGTAAGAGTAAGGTACAGTCTAGAAACCAAAAGAACACCAATATAAGTAGACTGCAGAGTATGAGAAGGAATACAAGGAATGCAACACGAGGCTGAAGAAAGAAGGAAGGGCCAATCTAGGGCCTTACAGGTTATGTAAGTTTAGTATCAGTCTTAAGACCATTGGGAAGCTATTCAAATGTTTCATGCAAAGTTGACAAGGAAATCACACCTGTGGGTTTTTTTTTCTTTTGTCAGTTGTGGGGCTTGAACTTTGGGCTTGAGCACTGTCCTTCGGCTCAAGTCAAGTGCTCTACTGCTTGAGCCACAGCGCCACTTCTGGTTTTCTAGTGGTTTATTGGAGATAAGAGTCTCACAGCTTTTCCTGCCTGGGTTGGCTTTGAATCTTGATCCTCAGATCTCAGCCTCTTGAGTAGCTAGGATTACAGGTGTGAGCCACTGACACCTGACTCACACTTGTATTTTTGAAACAGTCTCTCTGGAATAAAAAACAAATTGATAGTTTCATTTCTGCCTATATGGCAGAGCAGATAGCCTGAAAACTAAAAATGTTATGATATTCTAAGTAAAACAGAACATAAGCTCTTTTAAATACAGGGCTAAGTAGGGCACTCCCTAAGTTCCAAGTACAAAGAAGACTGGAAATGAGAACAATAAGCCCTAGGACCTATAACTGTCTTGAGGTGCACAGCCTAGTCTCAGTCACCATGGGAATAGTTTAAACACCTCGACCAGGACAAGGGCGCACAGATGTTAATGACTTGGAAGTGACATCAGACCCCCACACAAGAAACAAAACTCTTAAAAGATGGCCAAAGGGTAAATACACCCATCTGTTGTTGTAATGATTCTTATTTTTTCCTGAGAATTCATGACTATGCTTTATAGAGTTTGAGGATTTATATTAACAGTCCACCCAACTCAGAAACCTGTAAGGTGAAAAATTAAAATAAAATCTAGTCTCAGGCTAGGACAATCCCTATGCCATCTGACAGCAGAAACCCTAAATAGTGTGAAGGACCGTGCCTTCGTAGAGGTCACCCAGGATTCTTTTGATAAAGCTTTCTGAGGATGAAGCCATGTTACAGAGTGAGAGTGATATTGCAAGAAAATGATAGATCTGTACCTCTAAGAATTTTGGGTGACAAACAATATGGTAGAAACTGGAAAAAAGTATGCTTAAAATTATTAAGGACATAAAAGAAGGTATCAAAACAATGCAAAATAGCAAGATATTAAGAAAAGAGAATAAACTGGAATGGAAAGAATAATGCAATCAGATCAAGAATGCAATTTCCTATCAAACGTGCATGACTCTTGGTATATATTAGAATTTAGAAACTAATAATATATATATTTACAATTTTCCATCCATACGTTAAATATGTTGTTTGTATAAGACAAACCTCTCAATTGTTCTGTTAGTAACATTAAATACATAAGGACATATGACTGTTCCAGGGACAGGAAACATTTTCCATATTTTAAACTGATGGTCAGCTCATAAGACATTCTCTCTGTTATGATGGTTGAAATGTCTCATAAAGGAAAATATCATCTCAGTGTGATTTCTTTGCTTCTTTGCACTCTTCAGCTCAATGTTCTCTTTCCAGCTGGGCACAAATTGAGGACACTGGCCTTTTCAATGGTGGACAAAGAGCTCTAATGGGAGCGAGGTGGCAAGCATCAAAGGAAAGCCCAAAATAAGGAAGGCTCATTATTTTATCAGACACTTTCTTTTGCTTGCTACTGTTTCAAAAACTATGCCTATGCTTCACAAAAAAGAACTAGAAATAAGTAAATGACTAACATCAAGAGGTTACCTGGCCAGATTGAGCTAGAGCATGGATTAACCAAATCTGAAACTAGGTTTGGGTTGCAAGAAGTGTTTTGAGTAGTGAAGAAAGGTAAGATAGAAACCAGATGATTTTAAGGTCAAATGGAATTAGGTCATGTTCACTTATCTCGGTCTTGTGAGACACTGGCTATTTTTTTATTCAGACTAAACTATGTACCCGACTATGTAGAAATTTCATTTCATTGTCAGAACAGCTCTGCCCAAGTGAGCATTAACAACATCCCTTATTTTTTTTTTATTAAAAAAAATAAAAAGCCAGAAAAGTTGGTTTACACCTGTAATCCTTGGGAGGCAGAAGTAAAGGATTGTGGCCCAGAAGGTGGCCTGGGCAAAAGTGCAAGACCCTATCTAAAAAGTAACTAAAGAGTTGTTATCATATTGTAATTCCTAACAGTTATGGCCTGCTTCTTACCATTGCCTATCCAAACTTTTTTTTGCTTGTTTCTGACTTCCTAAAGCCTAATACATCTAGAGCATTAATTCAGTATTTAATAATGATGTTTAAATGAAAATATTTGGTGCATATACTCCCCCCACAAAAAAGGAGAAAATTGTAGGACAGGTTGTTTAAACTCTCCTTAAACACATATCTATATCCTTCCCACAGAGCCACATGCACATAGTAGAAACCTAAGTAATACCTTAATGAATCTTGAGAAATAATAAAGAAAAATTTTCATGGGTCAGAAAATGCTTTCTAGAGATGCTAAAAAAGATGTATCTTTGCTACCAATAAATCCTTCTTGTAATGTTCTCATCTACAGCTCCATGTTAAAATCATGTGGAAATGCTTAGCAATGCCAGGACATTACTCCTAGAGATTCTGATATAGCTGGTCTGGTTTTGGAATATCAATTCTTTTAAAAAAATTCCTGTGTTATTCTAATGTACAGAACCATTAGGCAACATTTAAAATTTTTTCTGTTGTTGTTGTAGGGCATAAACTCAGGGCCTGGGCACTGTCCCTGAGCTTTTTCGCTCAAGGCTAGTGTTCTACTATTTTGAGCCACAGCATCAGTTATGATTTTCCAGTGGTTAATTGGAGATGAGTCTCACTGACTTTCCTGCCTGGGCTGGTTTTGAACCGTAATCCTCAGATCTCAGCCTCCTGAGCAGCTAGGATTATAGGCGTGAGCCACCAGTACTTGGCTAGGCAAGATTTTTAGGATCCTATCACACATGTTGATAAGTTTCTAATTATATATCTCTAGGGATTCTTGCTTTTTCACTTGATTGTGTGCTTTCATATGACCAAGTGTAGGTATAATATCAAGTCATTCTGTGACTGTCACAGTATGGTAGGATTCCACTGAAATGGGAGCTAGTCTTGATAGAGTAACATGAGGAAAGCAGTGGTATGTGTTTTGAACACTTGTATTACTCCAAAATTTATATGTGAAACATAATCATCAGTGTGATGGTTTGAAAGTAAGGGCCTTTGGGATGACTGTGTCATGAGAATAGAGCCCGTGTAAATGATAATAAACTGATGGCTTCTCAGCCTCTGGCACTGTGAGAAATAAATTTCTGTTGTTTATAAATACTCTGTTTATGGTATTTCTGCTATAGTAGTACAAGTGTAATAAGACATAGACTCGTATATCCATTGATAATGCTGAAACTAAACAACAGATCAACAGTGACAGACACTAGTCATTGGGCACTTAAAAACCACATGGATCCTCTACATTTCAACAAAACCCTAATGTTGTTGAAAGGACTCAGGGAAGGGTATCATAGAAGAGACTTCAGAACACATAGAAATATGGCAAAAATACAAAAAGGAAGATAACTTAGAAATAATGACAACAATAAGCATCACCTGTCTATTCATTTACTAACCACTCATTGTACATGGTAGGGGATTTGAAAGTAAAGTTGCAAAATTTCAGACCTCTATAATAAAAATAAGAAATGCATACATTGCTGGTGGAGAAAGGACAATATATTTGCCCTATAGAAAGTAGAAAGCACGTAAGTTCAGTGTCAGAAAGAGAAATTGACAAAAGAGGTGAGGCTTGGCAAGTTCCTTAAGTTAGAAGAGGGTCGCTGAAGAAACCAGAGATAATCTGCAAAAGTGAGCCACATTTATGTATTTTCTTTTCTCCTGCCTTCTCTCAGAACAGATTCTCCTGCTGAAAATGGATAGCTGATCAACTTTAATCATGAATTTGGGGCAAAGTTTTAAGCTTAATCTTGCTGATGAAGAAGAATTCATAATTGTTTGGAAGAAATGGTTCCCTTTTATCCAGAATGCTTTTTTTGGAGTCAATATAATATTATTTAGGAACCTGGCAAGGAAATGAACCATAAACCTACATAATGCATTTGTAAACCATCAAACCACTGTTAGTTTGTCATAAGATCCATCATTAGTATCCCTACCTATCAGAGTTATTGGCTTTCAGTCTTTAATAGATTACTGGAAAAATATTGCTGTGATTGTGAAAGCCTGTAAACTGCTTAATCCTTTAAAGAAAGCTAAAGGAAATTTATTATTAGTGTAGTTTGTATAATTTCTTCCAAACATCTCATTTCTACAATGTATACAACTGCTAGTTTAACTGGATTGTCTGAAACTTTTTGGGGGGGGGCTAGTCCTGGGGCTTGAACTCAGGGCCAGCACGTTGTCCTTAAGCTTCTTTTGCTCAAGGCTAACATCCTACCCCTTGAGCCACAGTGCCACTTGCAACTTTTTCTGAGTAGTTTATTGGAGATAAGAATCTCATTGACTTTCCTGCCTGGGCTGGATTAGAATTGCAATCCTCAGATCTCAGCCTCCTGAGTAACTAGGATTATGGCATGAGCCACCAATGCCTGGCTGTCTGAAACATTTGTAGAATTTGAGTGAGAGCTCAGATGGAGATCTACATACCATATATCTAAATATCTAAAAGCTTAAAAAGATGTTTTGGCTTCCTGCCCTGCCAAATATATTCCTTTGTAACAGCCTGGGAAGCCATATTTTAGTTAGGAATGTTTAGACTGTAGGCATTGGCCGTATGGGGAGGCAGGTAACATTCCCAGGTTATAACACATTCCCCTTTACTTTCCACTCCTGGTTTTGTTTCTTACAATGAATGACTTTATGTACATGTGTGGGACACTCTGCCTGCACATCCAATATTCATTTCCCACAAAGATTTCTAGTCATCAATAGATGACTAGTCAATAGTCATCTATTGACTAGTGATGTAGAGCACAAGGGTGTACCTCAGGAAGCAGTCTGTACAGATTTTGGAAGCATGGTTGAAATTCTAGAGTCCTTGTAGAGTTAGGGCAGACTGGAAGTGGTTAGTTGGCACCTTGTCCCTTCTTTGTTCCAGAAACTCCTCATGCAATGGGAAAGGATGAGAATCAGCTAGATAGGGCCAAAACAGAGCTCAATACTATGGAACCCTAAATTGGGGACTATGTTGCTGTACTTTAGGACTCCCTGATTGACTGCTTGTCAGTAGTGAGAACTTGTATATTTCAACTATATAAGCCTCAGTTTTCTACTCTGTATAAGGGTCATAAAGCTGCTTCTACTGGCTGTGGAGAAGTCTAAATAAATTTAGTAATGTGAGAGTGCTTGTAAAAAATGCTATATTCTACTCATATATTGTTCTATTTTGTTTTCAATTTTACCATATATTAAATCAAAGGTTAACACTGCTGCATGATGTACAAACATTCATGCTCTCATTAACTATAATCAAGAGAGCAAAAGAATAAGGATTATTAAATACATTTTAGATTTTATTTCTGCCAAATTTGAAAATTCCTCCAAGTCTAGACTGATTTCTTTAGGACCCTGGATCTTACAGAATGTGTTTATTTGCATAGGTCCCCAAACTAATGCTGTAAGGCATTAAACAGGAAGCAGACTAGTATCTCATCAGTTCAGCCAGCAGAGAATATGCAGTGTACTTTTGTGGCAAAGGCAGGAGGCAGAATGAGCAGGGTGTGCCAGGGAATGAATTACACCGTGAGCTTCTCTGTCCATAAAAATGAGGCCACTGTAGGGTCAGACGGGTGCGTGATATGTCACAGAGGCAGGTTAAACTGACTCGACCCTCTGGCTCACTGATTTGAAGCTGACAGAAGGGGCTGTGCTGTAGCTCTAAGCTCAGAATATCTTACTCTTGTCTGTGGCCATTTTGAATCAAGGAACCTCTGGTTTTTCTTTGTGATGATGGTATTTTTTTTTCTTCTTTAATAAAGCCCATTTTCAATCTGGTACAGAAATACAAATCAGTTTTATTCTCAGGGTATGGATTTTGGTTTATTTGGGGAAAAACCCACATATCTGATCCTTTTAGCATCTTGCTAAATAGAACAAATTGTCCTACTTCTGTTCCCCCCCCCCACCCTTGCTTTTCAAAAGCAATTACTTCCCTGTCATTTCTAGACATTCAGGCAGAAGAGTGTGCCTTGATTACCCATCCTTCTACTTCCCTCCCCCTTTCAAGTCCTCCGGCTTCTGCACTGCTAGGGAAGGATTCAATTAAATGAGGTGTCAGTGGAGCTACAATGGTTTCAGGTCAGAGACATCAGTAAAAAGCTGCAGAGCTGTGGCTGCCCTGTGTATGTAAATGTATATATTTATACCAGGGATGTCAACTTGCAGGACTTTCCTTCTCTGCTCTTCCCTGATCAAAGATGATTGCTGAGGCAATTACTGCAAAGGAAAAGAAAATCAGGGCCTCTTCCTCATCCTTGTGCTGTAGGAGTTTAATTGCTTGGAATAATGGCGCACAGTCTTTTTCTCTTCCACAAGGCATACATACAAACTTCCATAAATGGTGTTCAAGGACACAGAACTATCTGATGGCCACGAGGGAAAATTTCATGTACATATACACATTGCTGTTTGACATGAGGAAAAAATAGTATATTCTCTGGCTAATTCGATAAAAGCAATTCATAGTATCTAGTCCATATTAAAAGCTATGGTCTTGTCTTGTTACAAAAGATTGAACATTTCCGTTCTTGTGCCGAGAGAGGTAGCTAAAATTTAAAAAGAAAACCCATCAATTCCTTAAATTGCTTTTGTTGCTTGCCTAATTCTTTTGTATACAGTTGCAGAAGTCCTAGTTCTCTATATAAATATTTCACATGTTAAAAACCCTTTCAGGCCATTTTTGCTTGTGTAGGCAGTTATAAGTACAAGTTGAGTATTCTGTTATTCACTATGTTCTAGGCTATTCTGTTTTGTTCTCATGTGACATGGCCATGAAGAGGGATTCTAACTTACATCAACAAATACAGGGAATGACATTTGAATGCAGAAAATTCAAGCTCTCTGCATATTAGTTCTGCTATGTCCAGGCACGGACTGTTTAACTGGTTTCAGCGTGGGGCAAGTGGTCATTTGTAGGACAGACTCTAAGCATCCACTGTGCAGATTTAGGTTTCTATTTCAGCCTCTGGAGGGCTGTCAGATTTTAAATATATATTTATTTGGCTTAATTGGTTCTTCCTTTGATGCTAAGTGAGGAAAGATAGTGGAAGCCTAGCACAAACCCTGTCATCAACACAAAGACATGCTGCAGATACTTGGCTTTGTATTAAGACCATTCTGTTTCCCTTTTTCTTTTGTGGATTACTCAGTTAAACGGTGAAACGGAAGCCCATGTTCATCCTCTCTAGGATGGTTAAGTATAAACACAGCTTTTCACAAAAGGGAATTTGGATATTTTTTTTCCACTGCTGTAATTTTTGAAAATTAAAACTTGTTTTCTCTGAAATTTTCAGAAGACAGAGGTAGAAGTGCAAACCAAACACAGATTTCAAGGCACTTAATTTCAGAGAGCTAAAGAGGAATAGGGCTACATAGAAGGGATATGCCAGAGTGTTGTATCTGTACTCTTGATAATGTCTGTTTTGTTTTACTGCTTCTATTCCTTAAATGGACTCTGTGTTTAGCTTTTGTTATTTTTGATCCCTTTCTCTTACAAGAAGTCTAACTCCAGCTATAGCCTCCTCCCTTGCACTGATGCTGATGGACTTGGATTCTAACCAGCTCTGAGTGCTCAGTCTATCAGAAGAGGAAGAAAAATAAGCAGATAATTACAATACAAGATAAAGGCATGATAAAGCAAGTGCACAGTAATGGGAGAGTACCTAGGAGGTACTCTTAACCTATTTGTGAGGGGAGGAAAATGACCTGGCATCATTTTCTGAAGGCGGTGATTTCTGGCTAGAATTAGCCATCAGGGTACCAGGTACAAAGGTAGCATCTATTTCTTTTTCTAGTCGTTTGTTTCAAGTGTTTGGTTCACTGTAACCTTCATTTAACAGGAGTTTTACAAATTCCTGGGTGGGAATATATTGAAGGCCAGCTCCTACCATATGTTTGACGTCACTGGCATGGAAATTTCTTTGCTCTGTCCCGTCTCCCAGTCTGTAATAATCTAGGTGGCCCTTACTACAACACAGAGTTTGAATTAATCCCTTACATAGATGTGAACATTCTGAATTTGGGGGGAAATAGGGATTATACTACACCAATTATAGTGGTAGTGGTCCTTTCTTTGTTTTTTGGAACTTTTTACTTATCTATTCAATAGCCCCTTTCCTCATATCCTTCTTATGGCAACTCAGCTGTATAGAATATGGAAAGCACTAGAGTTCTCCACTTCCACTATTGCTCCAGCTTGTGTCCACATATACATACTTTTTAGCTATGCACCATTATAGGTATGCATGCACATATAAACAATGGGAATTTTAGTGTTTTTTTTTCTTTACCCTTTCCTCTTCCCCTTCCCCTTCCTTTCTTTTTTCCTCTCTTTGTCCTCCCTTTTCTCTCTCCCCCTCCCTCCCTCCCTTCCTTCCTTCCTTCTTTTCTTCCTTCCTTCCTACCTACCTTTCCTCTCCCCCTCCTCTACTTGTCTCTGCAGGAATTGAGTTATGTCCTAACCTTAGCAATATGGAATCTATAAGATTCCACCTAGGGTTGAAACATCAAGGCAGAAGTTCAAGAATATTGCTAATAATTACAGTGGCTGATTGGTGAAATCTAGCTGGAAATAAACCTAGTAAATGAATGGTGTTTCCTATAAAATATAAGAAAAGGAATTCCTCACTTACCAGAGGGCTATTTAGCAGTTGGATGGTTTAAAATAAATACAAAATAAAATATATATCACTACTACTATGTTTCAAGTTCCTATAAATCTCCTCATTAGCGTACTAGGTAGAATGATTCTTTTCACTCCTCCTGTAAACTATAGGTATGATGAAAAGCTAAGAACTATTCAAGAACTACCTTATGGCTTTATTAGGTACTTCATTTACATTATCTCATTGAATCTTCATGGTTTGAGGCTAGCCCAGGCAAATACACACTGTCATAAAAATAATTAAAAAAGAACAAGGCTGGGGGCATGACTCAGGTAGTAAAGCACTGTTATATCTATAACCACCTATATTAAAAAACCAGAATGATCTCAAGCAAATGATTTAATCATATCCCTGAAGCTCTTAGAAAACAGGAATGAGTCAAACCTAAAAGCTGCAGATGGAATAACATAATAACAATTAAGACATGCTAGTCTTTTGTACAAGTATTAAAAGAAAATAAAAATATTCAAAAAGAAAATAAAGGTAAGCATTAAAAAAGGAATGGAAACTAAAAAAAAACACATCAATGAATTTTACAATTATTCCCTAAGTTAGGAAAGGAAGGAATGGCAAAAAACTTTATTCAAAGCCAGTAATACCAGCTAAGGGGATACACACACATAAGACAAAACAAAACAAAACAAAAAACCCACTACAGACTAATTACCTTAAAGAACACAGATGTAAAAGTCTCAATAAAGTACTTGAAAAATAAAACCAACAACACACTAAAATGACCATACACCTTGATCAAATTAGTTTCGTTCCAGGGATACAAAGATGGTTCAACACATGCCCATCAATAAATTTAATATAGCACATAAACAGAATCAAAGAACAAAAATCTCACACAATTATCTCAATAGATGCAGGAAAAACATCCTTTGATAAAATTCAACATCCCCTTTTTATATGAGGATCAAAATATAATAGAGAGCTGGGAGCCAGTGGCTTACACCTCTAATTCTAGTTACTCAGAAAGCTGAGATCTAAGGATTGTGGTTTGAAACCAGCCTAGGCAGGAAAGTCTGTGAGACTCTTATCTCCAATTAACCAACAAAAAGCCAGAAGTGGATCTGTGACTCAGGTGTTGAAGTGCTACCCTTGAGAAAAACAAAAGCTCAGGGAAAGCATCCAGAGTTCTGAGTTCAGAACTGGCACACACACACACACACACACACACACACACACACGCACACGCACACGCACGCACGCACGCACACATGCACGCACGCACGCCTATAACCTTGAATAAAAGCAATGTACATAAAAGCTATATATGACAAACATACAGCCAACATCATACTAAATGGGGAAAAAACTCTAAAACCATTTCTGTTAACATCATGAATAAGTAGTCTATACATTCTCCACCACTTTTAGTAAAAGGCAAAGCAATAAGGCAAGAGAAAGAAATAAAAGGGACACAAATAGAAAAGGAAGAAATCAAATTATTCCCATTTTCAGGTTATATGATCCTGTACTTCTATAGAGTCTAAAGGTTCCAAGAAAATCAACAACAACAAAAGTTCTTGAATCTCTTCAATATAGATATGAAGACACTAAGAAATAAATCAGGAAAAATAATTTCATTCACAATAGTCTAAAAATACTCAAAAATAAGCCCAAGGAGGTGAAAGACCTTTATAATAGAAAAAAGGAAAGACCTCCTATTTTTATGGATCAGCAATGGTCATGTGCAAATGGCTATATTACTGAAAGCAATCTTCTGATTCCTGACACAGAAAGAGAATGACATAGAAATGACACAGTCCTAAAATTCATATGTAAGACCCCAATAGTGAAAGCAATCCTAAGCAAAGAGTAACACTGGAAGAACCATAGTACCAGACTTCAAGTTATAATACAAACACAGATGTGGTCTAATACAAAAACAGACAGGTAGATCAATGGAATAGAAGACCCAGAAATGAACTTATACCACTATAGCCATCGATTCTTGATGAAAGTGTCAATATAAATAGGAGAAAAGACAGCTTCTATAAAGAAAACAGTGTTGGAAAACTGGATGTCTAATCGTAGAAGACTGAAACTAGATTCCTATCTCTCACTCTGTACAAAAATGAGTTCAAAAAGGATCAAAGATATTAATGTACAACACTTTAAAACAACTACAGAAAGATATCTGAAGGTATAGGAAAGGGCACCAGCTTTCTGAACAGGGCTTTAAGAGCTTGGGATATAAGAGCAATAATTGACACATGAGACCATCAAACCAAAAAGATCAAAGTGAACAATTACCAAAATCAAGAGATAACCAGTAAGTGATTAAAAAACTTTCCTAGATATTCATCAGATGAAAAATTAGTATCTATAATACATAAAGAGCTCCAAAAATAAAATGTAAGAATAAACAATTCAATTTATAAATGGGTAAAAAGAATTGAACAGAAAATTCTCAAAACAAGTACAAATGGTGAGTAAATACATAAAGAAATGTTCAATATCCTTTGCATGAAGGAAATGGTAATCAAAATGACATTGAGAATCCATCTCTCCTCAACTAAAATGACTATTATCATGACAGCAAACAACAAACACTAGTGAGGTTGTGGGGGAAGAAAGAATGCTTATACACTGTTAGAGAGAATCTGGATTAGTGTAGCCACCATGGAATCAGAATGCAGACTCCTCAAAAACATGGGATCCTATTACATCACTCCTGGAAAAGTATGTGAAGGAATGTAAGTCAGCATACAATAGAGACACCTGAACACCCATATTTATATTGTACTATTCACAATGGTGAAGTTACAGAATCAGTATAGGTGCTCATCAACGGATGTGATATAAGTATATAATATTATATATACACATATATACACATACATACATGCAATTACATACAAGGGAGAATTATTCTAGGAAAAATATAGTTATGGAGGTTACCAAAAAAAGCCAGACTAAGGAATGACAAAATCATATTTTCTCTCATATGCATAACTTAAAAAAAAAGAAGAGGGTTGGGAAGGTGGCTCAGTATTAGAGCGCTTGCCTTGCATGCATGAGGCCCTGGGTTCGATTCCTTGGCATCACATAAGCAAAAAGAAAAAAGCCGGAAGTGGCGCTGTGGCTCAAGTGGTAGAGTGCTAGCCTTGAGCTGAAGAGCTGAGGGACAGCGCCCAGGCCCCGAGTTCAGGCCCCATGACAGAGAGAGAGAGAGAGAGAGAGAAAGAGAGAGAGAGAGAGAGAGAGAGGTGAATAAATGTAAAAGAGGGACAGATTGGGTCCAGAAGTAGATACAGAGAAAACAAAAGGAGAGGGTGATGAGAAGAGTGAATAAGATTGAAATGCTTCATATATACATATGAAAATAGAATATTGAAACCCATTAAAATTGTATAAAAGGGGGGAGGAGAATGGATCTAAGAAAGACTAACATGCATATAACTTTGACCCAAGCACCATATATGCATATATGGCCTTTTCACAATGAAATCCTTTTGTATAGGTAATATATGGTAATAATTAGAAAAAATAAGTGGTTGAGCCTCTTTAATCCTTCACGTATAGCAAAAATTTCTTCATAATTTTATGTCTTCATCTTTTCTCTCATTTTCTAGTGGGTATTTTCTTAGGATTATAAGCAAAGAAAATAATCAGTATCCAATTACTTTTTTTCATTTAAATTTCTGGTGATCTTGCAGCATTATTTCAATTAATTTTCCCTATATATGTCTTCCCTTTTAGTTCCATTATTTGCTAAAAAGTATTTTGAGAGCTTGCCTATGCTTACAACCCTGTATGGTAATATATTAAAGGAAAACTGGCTTAAAATGTCTTAAAGTGGGAATTTGGGATATCTTGTCTTTGTTAACAACATTGTCTCAGTACACCATCAGTATTACATGGTGCCTCTTTCAACGTGAATGTGAGTGAAAGTTAGTTGTATCAAATGTGAATGTTAGTTGTATCAAATATAAAATAGACATTAATCCTTAATAAAGATGCATAGGAAATATGTCTATGCCCAAATCCTTTACAGAAGAGGCAGGCTGCAAATGCAACATTGCCTTGTTCGTCATCTTATTCATTGTCTGCCCAGAGAAGCATATACACAGTAATCACACCATTCTGCCAGCATAGCTGGGTTTCAGCCTGCGTTTTGTTTCACTATGGCCGTGTCTAGTTTCAATAAATACTGGCTCTCAAGGTTCTTGTGGTTTTTATTCCAAGCTGAGGATGCACGCGTACAAGCTGCCTGTCTCTCTGTGTTTAGCTGGAAGTGTTCACAGCCCCTCCCCCACCTACCCTTTCCACTGTTGCTGCTACTACTTTTATTCAATTCAACACTTGAGGGAACTGCAGATGAAATGCCTCTGAATCTAAATTGCCAGCAATGGAAATAACAACCTATTTTCTGACCTCCCCTTCCTCCACCCACACTCCTCGAATCTGAGTCTGGGAGCACAAAGCTGCTCTGTCTCTGTCTCTTGGGTTTAGTGGTATAGTGGTTTTTCTGGGCTAGAAATTTTTTTTTTTAAAAAGTACAGCCTCAAAAACAAATCCTTGAGGAAAAATATTTGGTAAGAGAAAGAAATGGGTATACATATGCTTAACAGGCCTATACAAATGCTGGGGAATATATGATGTAGAACAAGAAATTGGAATTTACACACCATGCAATGGGGCTGTCACCTTGGGAGATTACACAGGGCCTCCGCCAGCACTAATCGCTGCTGCAGCTTTTTTTTTTTTTTTTTTTGACATTTCTCTTACAGAATTGCTTTCAGCATCAGTACACAGGAAATATGAGGGAAAAAGCCCCACAACACCTTATTTTTTAAAAATATTCCTAGACAGTATTACACAGTTTAATCACTTAACATGTTACAAAACTTCTCTTTGAATGGATTTTTATCAACATCAAAAATCAAATCCTTTCTCCAAGCAGATCAACCTACTATTGATGAGCTTTTAAGATGTGAGGGAGGCTTTCATTAAAAAACAAAAATCAACAACAACAAACCCTATTTTGTGCCAGGAGGCAGTAGCTATGGTGAATAGCACTACTCCCATTTGGAATTAAGAGTAAACTAGTTCTCAAGAGTTATTAAGGCCACAAGTCAAAGAATAGGAGGGGGGATTTGAACCTAGTCCTGGCTTTAAGCCTGCACTATGCTTGAAGAGAAGTCTGTTTTTGTGGGACAAGGGTATTGTAGGTCTTGCTATGTATCACATACTTGGCTTAGGCTGGCCTCAAACTCATTCTTCTGTTTGAGTCTCCTGATTCACCATTCCTGAATTCAAAAGGATTTTTTTCACTTGATCTTACTTAAAAGGCCAAAAAATCATCAAGAGACTTTGTAAGGAGTGGTTTGTGACAATTTAGCATGGTGAGTCCTGAGTGAAAACATGGAACACAGAAAAGTGGTGCACACAAAAATGAATAAAATGTCAATAGAAATTAATCACTGGTCATTTAATAATGTTGCGAATTTATAAAAGTAAAACCTAGCTACTCAGAGGTGTGTGTGTGTGTGTGTGTGTGTGTGTGTGTGTGTGTGTGTGTGTGTGTGTGTGTGTGTGTGTGTGTCTGAGGCCAGCCTGGGCAAAATGAAGTTCTTGAGACTTTATGTTATCCAATGGCTGGGCACGTTGGAGGCCATCTACATTATGGACATGGATGGCACAATGGCTGGTTACAGCAGGCTTTGGCATAAAGCAAGGCCTTTGAAAGTAACTAACACCAAAAGGGACTGAAAATGTGGGTCAAGAAATTGAATCCCAGGACTACTAAAAATCATTCTTTATCTGAAATGCGCTTTAAAAAATTTTATCTTTCATCTACTCCCATATCTATTTTCCTGAACAAACACAAACATAACCCTAAATCACTTTTAAGATCTCAACTACATATTACCTGAGAGTGAGGTTCAAAATTGTTAGTAGGATTGATGACAGAAGGGTAGATTGAAGTCAGTATGCATGATAATGGATGGAGTATATGGCTGAGGACTGTGTTGGCAATGAAGTGATGATCTCAAATATCAATTAAATAGATGGATAGACACATTTGTTTAAGGAAAGTGTACTGCCTATTCTGTTTATTCCAAGATCTGTTTTTAGTTCTTCATTTTTCTGGGTGGCTGACCTCTACTGGGCAAACCATTTAGATTTATTTATGCACTGGACACACCAGTAGGAGGCAAAAAAGGTGGAGGAAGATAGTCAGGAATTTATTCCTTCCACTTTATCGATGTTTTGCCACGGTTCTGGTGTTGTAGTAGGAGCCAGGTTGTCAATGGCTCAAGTTCTCATTGAACAGCCTTTCTACTGCTCAGTTTTCAAAAGGCTCTGGTAAGCACATCCCCATTCCTCTCTTTGGTCTTCTGGGCTCAGGGGTGAGTGATAATGGCTTTTTCTACTAATAGTCTCTGGGTACCTCACCATTCCTCTGTTTCTTTAACCCTGCTCACACCTCTAAATCTAGTCCATTCACTTCACTATTTAATTTTTTTTAGATGGATCCCCATTTTGTTATATTCTCTTAAAGATAAGTGTGAAATATGTGTAACAGAGACATGAGCAAATGTGAATTTAATTTTATTTAAGAGAAAAAATACTTCAAAAACCCCATACCCTCTCTTTTCAGAAGTAAGAATTATGTTCCATCTTAATGAACATTTGGACACTACAGTCAAAGGGAAGGATAGACTTATTCCATTCAATTTAGCTCTAACAGAAGAATTAGTGGATTTTTAAATACTTTTTTATTGTAAAAATACTGTACAGAGAGGTTACAGTTACATGAGCAAGGTAATGAGTACATTTCCTATCAAGCATTGTTATCTCCTCCTTTGTTTTTCTCTACCATCCCTTCCCTCCCACCTCCACTACAGCCTCCTCTCCCCGGAAGTTATAAAGTTTGTTTTCAATTTGCTGTTTTATGCATCTCATTGTTACAAGGGTCAACCTGTATCCCTATTTAAGCATTTTGTTTTTTCCTTCTCTTCCCCAAATTAGAAAAGTGCATATACAAGATGCAGGACACTGACATCAAATACAGTGAGAACAGGGTGGAGAAACATACAAAGAAACAAAACAATCACATGGTACAGTATAAACATGTTAGAAACAAGCAAGCAAGAAAAAAAACCACTCATGTCTCTATCTTGGGGTTCATTTTGCTTAACTCTATCTTATCTGGCCATTTGTACATAGCTTCTGACCTTTTCTGCTTGTCCCAGACATTTACTAGTTATTGCAAATAAGGGAAATGGGCCTATGTTTCTTTGGGCCTGGCTTACTTAATATAATTTTTCCAAGTCTTTCTATTTCCTAACCAATGGGACAATGTCATTCTTTCCGATGGAGGCATAGAATTCATGTGTATATATATATATATATATATGTATGTATATATATATATATATATATACACATATCTCACATTTTCTTGATCCATTCATCTACTGAGGGACATCTGGGTTGGTTCCATATCTTAGCTATGGTAAATAATGCTGCAATAAACACAGTTGTGCTGGTAGTTTTAGTATGGTCTTGTTTGTGATCATTTGGGTAAATGCCCAGAAGTGGGATTGATGGGTCATAGGGGAGCTCTATGTGGAGTCTTTTGAAAAACCTCTATGCTACTTTCCAAAGTGGTTGAACAAGTTTACACTCCGACCAACAATGCAGTAAGGTTCCCTTCTGTCCACATCCCTTCCAGCATCTCTTGTTATTAGAGGTCTTGATTATAGCCATTCTAACTGGGGTGAGGTGGAATCTCAATGTTGTTTTGACTTGCATTTCTTTTCTGGCTAGAGAGGTTGAGCATTTCTTCATGTGTCTACTGGCCTTTTTTTTTTTTTTTTTTTTGGTCGGTCATGGGGCTTGAACTTTGGGCTTGGGCGCTGTCCCTGTGCTCTTCAGCTCAAGGCAGGCACTCTACTGCTTGAGCCACAGCGCCACTTATGGTTTTCTAGTGGTTTTTTATTGGAGATAAGAGTTTCATAGACTTTCCTGCCCAGGCTGGCTTTGAACCAAGATCCTCAGATCTCAGCCTCCTGAGTAGCTAGGATTACAGGCGTGAGCCACTGGCGCCCCACATATTGGCCATTCTTATTTCCTCTTCAGAGAAGTATCTCTGTAAGTCTTTAGCCCACTTATTAATCGAGCAATTATTTCTTTGAGGATTTGTTGTTGGGGATTTAATTTATTTTAATTTATTTAATATATTGTAGAGGAAGTGGCGCTGTAGCTCAAGTGGTAGAGCGCTCGCCTTGAGCTGAAGAGCTGAGGGACAGCACCCAGGCCCAGAGTTCAAGCCTCACAGCTGACAAAAAAAATTATTTAATATATTGTAGATATGAGACCCTTGTCTGTTGTATGGCTAGTGAAGATCTTCTCCCAATTCGTGGGCTTTCCATTGATCTTGCTAGTTATGTCCTTTGCCATACAGAAGCTCTGCAGCTTCATACAATCCCATTTGTCCGACCTTTCTTTGATTTGTTGTGTTTCTGGGTCTCTATGAAGAAAATTTCGGCCTGTGCCAAGGAGACATAGGGTTTAGATCCATATATATCACCCTGCACCAGAATCAACTCCAAATGGATCAAAGACCTCGGAGTCAAAGCGGATTTATTATTAGTGGATTATTAGTGAAGCAATCAGACATCTCTACCATTTTTATTGCATTTCCACCTGGTGACTATAAAATTTGGGGAGCTGTTAGAAAATAGTTAATTATGTAAGTAGTGTGGCCCAGTTTAGTTCATTTACATTTTGGCATTTTTAATTGACAAAATATCTATCCATAAGGCATAACTAAGAAATCTACAGTTTTGAGCATAAGATACAACACACTAGTCTGTGGGGAAGAAATCACTTTAGGCTTATTATTATTATTTGCTTTTAGTTTAGTTATGGGAGTCCTTCAGACACAAGCTCTTTCTTCTCTGACTTCTTTTCTAGCATCAGAAGCACATTTTGTTTCTCCCAAAGTCTTTATGCTGAAGTATGAGTCACTTTCTAAGAACTGAAAACCGTTGCCAAAAAAAAAAAAAAAAAAGGACAGGAAGCAGTACCACTACAATTCAAATAGTCTGTGGATATTATCACTGAAAAATGACCTGCATGTTGTGCAGCAACCAGGATGCAATGTGGTGTAACTTCCTAATTCAGCTCCCATCCCTCACAACTCCACTTCTACTACCCACACAAATTTCATTCCCATTCAATGCTGGAGAATGTATGTAGTGAGCAGATGAGCAGTGAGTTTGAGAATCAGCCTTTTTTTGGGGGGGCGGGGAGAATTGCAGGTCCTGGCTGCTTCTATCTGGGCAGCCTTTCATTTTTGCCAGCTCAGCATTCGCTGATTGTTCATGATGTCTAGAAAAGCTTTTCTTAAACCTTCTAAATTCACTTCAGCCTTTTCTTTTCTTTATGGAAAGCCATGTTCTAAAAGTATAGCATGGCAGCCAAAGGGAAAATAAGAAAATAGAAGCACTGAAGGGCAAGAGTTAAACTTAAAGGAGTTATAACATTACAGGATACTATCTGATTAACAGGCATCTCTTTTGACATCTGTTATATAATTTCTTATATTCCATGATTATGATATAAAAATCCAAAATATTTTCCTATAAAATCCATTTTTCATTTCAGGTATCTTTGTTTTCAATAGAGACCTCTTGACTCAAAAGATAGATGTTTCCAGAGTATTTTTTGTTCTATTGGTGTTGATAGAAAAGCATATATTAATAATATCTCCACCATGCAATTTCTGACTTTACCTTAACTGCCACTCTTGTTCAGTAAAGTCCACCTACTTCATTAACTATTACTACTTAGTTTTTCAATAATTTAACTATGTAAGGTATGGTATATACAGATATACATATATATGCCCACAATTATACATACACAATTGTATATATACAATACAAATACATAATGTATCTGTACTACACATATGTACATTCTGTACAGAGGTTAAAGTTCATTAAATGATACTCTTAAATATCCCATTTTGGATATTTTCAAACTGAGAGCACTCAGGGTACAGAAAATATAAGGAAGAGCATTCTCTGAAGTTCCTTTAACTAGATAAAGGCTAGAATCATCAAAGACAAACACAACCGCTTTCATATCTTCTAAACTTTCATTAATTAAGCAAGATTAACCTCATATAATAGAGGAAGAAATTAAAAATCAAATAGCACACATACAGTCCAGAGAAACCCTGTTCTAATCCATTGCTTATTCTCTCCCCTAAAATTTATGTTGGAGGTTATGGCATTAAGAATGTACAGCAATATACTATGAAACTTCCCTTCTGAGTTCTAAAAATCCAGTAAAAGAAACAAAGATAGGCTGATCTAAATAACAGCTGCATTCTGGAAAGTCTGGAAAACATATTTAGGTATAGCTCATCCTTAGAATTTATATTTTTCTAGAAAAGTGTATTTCCAATGTTTTAAAATTATTGACAAAGATGATTCATATTATTCACAAATGACTTAAAATTCTATATACTTGTATACTTCTGCCTCACATTTTATCCTATTTTTATTAATCTGTGACTTTATGTTTCTTTTTAGCTAGTCTAGCTACTCATTTTTCTTTTCAAAGACTAGTTCCTGTTGGGCACTAGTGGCTCACACCTGTAATCCTAGCTACTCAGGAGGCTGAGATTTGAGGATCATGGTTCAAAGCCAGCCTGGGCAGGAAAGTCCCTAAGACTTATCTCCAATTAGCCACCAGAAAACTGGAAGTGGCACTGTGGCTCAAGTGATAGAGTGCTCACTTTGCTCACCTTGAGCTGAAGAGCTGCGCGATAGCACCCAGGCCCAAAGTTCAAGCCCCAGGACCAAAAAAAAAGAGTGGTTCTTAATTTTTTGATCAGAGTATCATTATATTGTTCTTAATTTTAGTCATTTTGATTCTTATCTCTATTAATATTTCTTTTACTTTATTTCGTTTCTTTCCCTCTACTCTAGCTTCTATTCTACTCTATCTTCAAAAGTTGAACACTTATTTATTCATTGCCTTTTTAGTCCTGGAGATTAAACCCAGGGTCTCATACTCAGTGAGTTAAGTACTGTTATCACTTGAGTTATACCCCCTAACCCCATCTTTCTTATTGTTTACTATCAAGAAGAAACAAATCTAAGTTAGATTAGCATTGGTTGGAAACATTTTAAAATGGAGTTTTTGAGGCTACTGTTACATGGAACTCAGACCCTACTGGACCATGAAGTAGGCTACATGCATGTCCACCCCCTCTATACCAGTTGACCTTTGGAATGCTGTTAAACTCTGCTGACCTTTTGTACAATGGACCCCTTTTCCTCAAACTACACAGAGACTGAGGCTGTACCCAATTACTTTCTTCCAAAAACATCTTAACTTTTGACAGCACCAATTGTAATTCCTACCAAGTGATATGACTGCATTTGAAAGTTACAAATACAGCTGCCATTTTGTAAAACCTTGGTGCATATTCTCAAGATGGTATTTCTGTCTTCCAAGATTTCCATCTCAACTAGCCTCAAATAAATGTGATTTTTTTCCATTCTTGACTATTTTAATTTTATTGTCAGTGGACATTACACTTAAACTATAAACATCTTACAGTATCCTTTAGTTATAGTTTATGACTTTTAGTAGACAGTACTTTTGTTTTCATTCATAGGAAGGTATAGGGAGAAGAATGGAAAGAGGGAGAAAAGAGAAGTGAAAAGAAGAGGAGGGAGGGGAAGAGGGGAGAAAAGATGCGAGAAAATGGAAGGAGATGAGAGAGAAGGAGAGGAGGAGAGGAAAAAGGGAAAAGAAAAGAAGCGAAGGAAGCTCAAGAGAATGCATTAAAGGAATAAGTGGCCTGGCATGAGCTCTCTGACCTCCCTACCTAATCCCCCAAGCTAAGTGAATAATAAGCATGGGGTGTTTGCCAGAGGGGAGATTGAAATCTCATTTATATGCATGCAGAATGAAAATTGCAGACTTGATGCTACTTTGGGACAGAGCCAAATGAGAAGAGGAAGGTTTTTGAGACCTGATCTAAGACTTTTGTAGTTGGTAGGGCTAGAGAGAATTGTGCCTGGAAGTTGCCCAGATAAATTTAAGAAAAAGATAGTCTAGCTAGCATTGCTCCTAATAGCAATGTGAGGAGAAAGAGTTTCTGGGTCAAGTCACTCTTCCACAGAGGAGGGAGCATGGGGAATTTTGAAGAAGCTAAGTGGACATCTGAGATTAATCAGTAGAATCCATGAAAGATAGTTCCTAAGAGAACTGTCTGACTGAATGAGAAGCAATTCCAGCAAGAGCTTCTGGAGGATGAGTAGTCTTAAGAAGTTATTCTGAGCCAGGTGTTGCTGGCTCATGCCTGTAACTCTAGCTACTTGGGAGGCTGAAATATGAAGAATCATGCAAGAGTCCTTCTCAATCAATGAGTAGATGCAACAGGGTACACCTGTTATCCTAGCAATGTAGAAGGCTGACATTGAGAGAACTGTGGGTCCAGGCCAATCTAGGCAAAAAAGTTCATGAAACTCCATCTGAAGGGAAGGAGTTGGGCATGGTGGTACACAATTGTCACCCTAGCTATGGTGAAAAGTGAAAAACAAGAGGGTAGATCCTTGGTGCATGGCTAGGCAGGAAGAGGGATCCTATCTCAAATCAGTGTAAAAGAACAACACTAGAAACATGGCTTAACAACAGAATAACTGCCTAGCACTTGAGAGGCCCTGAATTCAAACCCTGGATTTGCCCTGCCCGCTTCCATGTCACTCTTCAGAGAACTATGTGGGGCAACAGTCCTCCTATACATTGGTTCTGAGCTCAGAACGTTGTGGGAATGAGATAGAGTGATGGTTCAGTTATCATATCCCAGTAATACAAGAATTAGCCTTTGGACATCTCTCTTAGGACAACAGGCATGTGATAGCTGTGATGGAATTCTTTGTTAGCTTCTCCCACATCAACCCTGGGGGAGCCAAGAAGGCTCAGTGAGCAGAGAAGAGCAGGCAGTAGCAATAGAAGCATTGTAAGTAAATTGCAAATACAAACCATGAGACAATTTCTCCACTACAAGTTTCTCATGTCTTGTTTACAACTCACAAGACAAGAAGGCCAAGCTGTGGGAGAGACAATGAAGGGTAAGAACCTTAAAATGGGTGAGAGAATTTCTGGACTTAGAATGCATTAGACTTTTTGCCAACTGAAAATGAGCTTGTTTATTAATAACAAAGTGTCCAAAAAAAGCCATAGGATTAGTCTGGGAGAAAGCTGATCAGACAGAATTTAAAGGGGATTAGGGGTAGAAAAATGGCTTTCTTGATTGCTTCCATACAAATGAGTCCAACATGTTTAATAAAACCATTACCTAAATGTGGTTACTAATATATCAGGGCTTATTTTGAAACTATTATGTATTTTCCTCTTTGTTTTTCTGCCCTTTTTATCTTATCTGCATACTATATTAATTTTTTCCATATGCTCACCATTTTCTATTGTAGGAATGAAAACTACTATACATTATTGTATTAATTTATAAATAACATAGTTTAAGAACTAATTTTTAAGCTATAAAATATACCTTTCTTCCTTTTATGTCTGGCATGGATCTTGGTGTGCTTTAACTACCCACCAAATAATACTACCTGTCATCTTGTTATTTGTGTCTTTCTTCGTGGATTTACCTTTTTTAAAACAGAAAGTCACTAAAGTTCTCTGCAACTGGTAAATTGCTTACATGTCATCTTGTATGTTTTCTATATTTTCTTCTGTTCCATGCCTTTCTCTGGGTTCACTTTGTTCCTTACATCTTTTCATCCTTTTTTTTTGGGGGGGGAGAGGGGTAAGGATCTGTAGTTTTGCTCTTCTTCTTGAATGTTAGCATATTTGAATATAAAATTTTAAACTGAAAATCATTTCCAAATGCCTTTACATTCTCACATTTACTGGTTATATTGATAAAGAGTACTGGAAAATGTAAACTGTCTTTTCTTTTGGGTAATCTCCCCCGCCCCACCGCCCAGTAGCTTTTAAGATTCTTCTTTAACATTTATGTCTTCCCTCCCCCACAGTATAACCCCTGCTTTCACTATATTTGATGTCGGTATAATTTGTGGACGAGATGGGGAAAAATAAGTCATTTAAGGATACAGGTGGACCCGTTGCAACAATGAGAAGTACAAGTTGTCATGTCGAAAACGAACTTTACAACTTTGGTGGGGGGGGAGGGTTGGGTGGGGAGGATGAGGGAGGCTGGGAAGGGATGTGAAGGGTAAACAAAGGAGGAGGCTGCAATGCTTGATAAGAAATGTACTCATTATCTTGCCCATGTAATTGTAACCCCTCTGTACAGTATGTTCACAAAATATAAATAAATTTAAAAAACATTTATGTCTTATAACTTTATTACAGTGTAACTTGCCATGACTTCACATTTATTTATCTTGTTCACTATTCAAGGTACAATTTTAAAGTGAAGTCTTTAAATTCTAAAAATTTGGAGGCTGCCATCTTTCCAAGAATAAATGTTCCTTTGTTTCTTCTATTTTGTTTCCTGTGGATCTACTTTAGATGTGGCTTAGAGTCTTACAATATAACCTTTAAACTTATATGTTGTCTTTCTATGAGTCTTTTTCTATTGTCTTTCATGTCAATAATTATTTCTTTGCTCATGTATAACCTAGATATTATTTCGACTAGTGAGTTTTTCAACTTCCACCTATAGATATTAACATGTTATTCTATTCCCAATGTAGAATAGACTTTTAAAAGATAATGATTCTAGGGTTACTATTCTGAGGTGAGGTTAAATGTGCTCTCCAGAATGTATGAAAAGAGACTGATTTCTTATAATGTATCAATTATGTTATGAAACAACTAGGTAGATATGGCATATCTTACCTAATAAAGCCCTCTATTGTTTATTTTCATGATACATTATAAGGATAATGTACTTATAATGCTAATAACTTTGGGTATTCTTTTTCTTTAATGGTCTGAGTTCATAGCTCTCTAAGGAGATGAGATCTTTTGTGATTGTTTAAAAAGAACAGCAGCAAAGCAATTGTATCTTCAAAATAATGTATGCAATGATGTTTGGAATCAGTTTTCATAATTCAATACATTAAGGTTGGCTGGATAATGAGTACATTTTAAATATTTCAAATGCAAATAAGAGACAGCTAAATAGGCACTCTCTTAAATTTCTCCCAAACAAATGACTTCAGGCCCCATCCAAATATGAAATGCTTTTGTTAAAAGGGGAAAGGTACAGGAAACACTGAAAGATCAGGAAGAGATATTTTTAATGGAGACTATCTAATATTACAAGACAGAGGTTAGAATTTGAGTTATAATGATAAAATTGAAAGAAGTTTAAGTTAATTTTTACTTCACAGTAGGTGGTTAAGTGAAGGTGGTTTGAAATGGGATAGCTTATGACTAGCTCATTTTAATGTGTTATTTCATCTGAGTTGATTAGTTATAGAAATGTTTTCTTTTTCCCTGAGGAACATACACACATGTATTAAAAGGAAACAAAAGATTGACACCCAATAAACTTTTTAATTGATATGGCATCTGTATATCTTCAAACATAAAATCTCGTCATTGCAAGAAATGTGTAAGAAACACATATTTCTTCTGGATTCTTACAGACTACCAGAAATGCTCTCACTGTTTATTATTTTATAGCACTGACCAACTGTTTAAGTCAAAATCTGTTTATGAATCCTTCTTTCCTCTTCCTCCTGTTGTTTTCTTTCTCAATTCTGCTTTGTTTTCTCTTTCATATTCTATTTCATATTCTATTTCATATTCAAAATATTAACCTATTCTTGAGATTTCAAATATCACTTCTCACTGATATCAGTTTACTTCTATAACATTAAAACATTCTAAAATGTTCACTGTCCATATTTCCAATTTCTGAAATATTGTATTTGACTACTGAGTGATACTTTCTTAACTAAGAGGTTTAATGTTTATCCCAAATGGGTAATTAAGGAGGCTTTAACGATGTCTGGAACATTGTCCTGGAGGCTGAACATACATAAATTATAAGATATAGGAGCTCAGAATTCCTAGGGAGAGAGACCTATGAACAAGTATTTACAAACGCAATGTGATGAAAGCTGAGAACCTAGAATAATACCTTGTGTACATTTCTGGACAAGCCCAGGTAAAATGGCTAGTTCGCTAAGATCATCCCTATCCCACTTCATTATTCTACTCATTTATGCTCAAAACATGACAGTCATCTTAGAAGCACTCTTTCCATATTGCTATAATGACACTATACTTATAGAAATCTTCTCCTCTACTCTCCTCCATTCTTTGCCATCTCCATTGTCACTGTTTGGGTCCAGTATTTCTAAATATGCTTTGGATTATTTTAGTATCCATTAGCTGCACTCCTTGTGTAAATCTGTCCTGATCTAATCTCTCCAGTAATGTGATAAGCTTTCATCAGTTCATTGTCTTGTTTACTGAGCCAAGGTCTACTACCATCAAGCTGTAAACCTTGCCCTAATTAATTAATTTCTCTGAGCCTCTTTTTCCCCCATCTGTATATGTGTGTGTGTGTGTGTGTGTGTCAAATACACATATAAAATAATGCTTAGAACACAGCAAATAAATTTAGCTTAGTAAGTATCACTGCTATAAATAATATTCATTATTGTCTATTTTCTTGAATTCTCTTGACATAATGCCTCTTATTAGGTTTATAACATTTTTTATTTTATACTTTACAGTGTACTTTTCTCTCCTTATTAAAGCATATGCTCCTTGAAGGCAGGGATTAAATCTTGTTTGTCTTTGGGCATGACTTGTAAGCCAGTTTTCCCTTGGTCTATGATTTGTCATCCAACAGGATTTGATAGATTCCTGTTTGATTCGCAGTTGATGGGGACAAAAAGCACCAGAGCTCAATTAAAATGGTATTTGAAAAATACCTAATACCACTAAAATCTGTGGAATTATGTATTAAATGGTCCCCAAAGAATCAGCTATTTCAAAAATAAAAAATTATTACAAAGAGATTAATGCATCATGTTATATCATATATCATACCCTATAAAAATGTCAGAAGTAGCTTTATTTCACATTAGCGTATTTCTTGATGGGTATCTATCTAGACAAGTAAGGCTTGCTGAATTTGAACATAGATAATAAAGCTCACATTCTCAGGAAATGTTTAAAATATGAAATGGTATTGAGGAGGTTGTAGAGAGCTCCACGGGAGAATGCAGTTAGGGGATCTTTGAGTCTCAACAGTTTGCAATTCCTTTCACAGCACATAAATGATTTACAGTAGCACGAAGTAGCCAGAGTAAATTATTTCCATTTCAATCACTGCACAACCTATAATAAGTAACCAGATAAGATGCTGAATGATTATATTGTTATGATGTATGCTGATCTGATCTGAGGGTTTTTTTCCTTTTATGTTTTGTTTTGTTTTGATTTCCAATGCCTTGGATCCTTGCCAAATCATTAAACAAGTCAGACCCAGCCAAAGCTCGCTTGAACAATCTCAATGTAACTTGCAAAGGCCGGTTCTCCAAACCCTCAGGATCACACAAACAAGGAAAAATACCAAGGGGCCTCTCCTATTTGTCTTCCTGGCTATCTGTGTTCCATGGGAAGGAAAGAAAATAACATGAACAGGATTTAAATGCTCTGTTTTGACAGGTTATTAAGATTCCAATCACAACCTGCCTACTCCCCCTGATTTAGCCAAGTTAGAAAGGGTGGCTCAGTGTTTCTCAAGCAGCTGCACACACATATAAAATTAAAATGCCAGAAAAGAAAGAAAAATAGGAAAATAAGGACAACATGAATAATTTGGTAGAGTTGTGGGAGGTTTAAAACCAAGACACATATCAGCATAGCAAGTAATATTAGTGCAGTTGACTAGCAAAATATTCTCTGCACAGAATTTAGATACTGGTGCCTTAAGTGCTGTCAATCTCATCTTATTCACCATGTAATCAATAGTTCCAACTGAGCCCTTCATGGGAAACGAGGTTCTTATCTTGTGAAATTAGAGCCCATCCTCTGTATGAGATTTCTTACCATGGGGCCATCTCTGATACACACAGTGGGGCACCAATTCTAACTTTTCTGAGTCTCTTTATATACATTCTTCTAATGACACAAATTTCCCCATGATGGATGCAGGAATGGGCTCTTTCCTTGCAACCTCTCTCCAAGGTTGACTTATAGTAAATCATGGGGCTTCCATGGTAAGGGACACTGAAAAATCACTGCTGGATAAAGAACTAGGAAGATTTTCAGAATTAAAGGAGATAGAATGCTCTGAAACTAAATGGACTAGAATGTTTTAAAAATGATTGTCATTGGTATGGCGTAAGAATTGGCCAACCTGTCTCCTATAGGCCATAGTACAGTTGCTTTCCATCTTTATAAATAAAGTTTTATTGGAACACAATGCTCACATAGGCACACACACACATATAATTTACATCCATTAGAGGTATTTGCAACAGAGACTTACTGACTATTCCTTCACAGAAAAAGTTTTCAGATCTCTGAAAATGGAACAAGTCTTCTAGGTTTAGTTTTTGGTGTGAAATAACATAGAGAAAAATTTGACCAGCTAAGGAAAGCAACATATTACAACAATATTTTCCAGGAAGATACTCATTGGAAAAGCTGTTACAGGTGCAATACATATGGTAGAAAGAATATCTCTCTGCCTTGAAACTGATTTGACTCATATTTCTACAAATTACTGGGCACAATAAATTTTCCTTGCAAAGTTATCATCAGAATGTTATGATCTAAATGACAACACTTAGTACTCACCAAAATGTTGTGTTTCTTCCTTTTAGTCTGTCTTCACAGTTGTTGGAACAAACCTGAATACATCATGCACCCATGACTTCGATATATTTTTATTCTAAGAGTGGCATGATCACAGGAATTGCATCCTGACTCTCAGTGGTGCTTTCCCTTTGTTTGGAATAAACCTTAGGGAAATGATATTGTGAATGTAAATGATTGTCTCCTTAGACTTCAACACCTTTGTCTTCTTTGTAGAACCTAGAGGCACAGATAAGAGTTCCCCTAAACAAAAGGGAAACAGAAATTATTTGTCCACAATAGCAGGTTAAAATGATCCATTCTGTCTTCATAATGATAGGTTATTATCAGAGTCAGTCACATGTTTAGATCAATATCTAACATCAAAAACATGGAATTACTACTTTAGTGTAAACATCATCCATAATGATTGAATTCTACTAGTCAATATTAATAACTGCAGATGAACTCAAATAGCAATTGCAGACATTGTCCAAAGCAACTGGACATAAATTTTAAAGGTTATTTTTAGTGGTTGAAAATATAAAAATATGTTTTATATTGAAAACAGAGTCTAATAATGTCAGTTATGTTATTAATAAAGTTATATTATTACTAAAAGCCAATGTTCACTATGCCCTTTCTGAATATCAAGCAAGTTGATAGCACATGTAACACCACCAGTCCTCATAAAAAATCTAATGAAAAAGGTAAAAATCATTATTCCCATGTCATAATACACTAAGACTTAGAGAAGTTAACATGATCACAAAACATACCAGTAGTATGTCATGGATAAAACATTTTACTCCATGAGAATATGCTTTGTGACTATCTCTTCACTACCTATTGTATGCTGAATCCTTTGTACACGATATTCCAGTTGTCTGATTACACGTCATTTCCTATAACAATTAGGTAGCACTAATCAATTGCTTTTTCAGACTCAATGCAATATTGATAATATAATTTTTGTTCTTTTATGTGCCAGTCCTGGGGCTTGAACTCAGGGCCTAGGTGTTGTCCTTTAACATTTTTGCTCAATACTAGTGCCCTACCATTTGAGCCATAATTCTACTTCTGGCTTTTTTTTGGCCGGAGGTGGGGGGAAGGGTTAATTGCCGTAAGAGTCTCAGACTTTCCTGCATGGGCCACCTTCAAACTGCCATCCTCAGATGTCAGCTTTTCTAGTAGCTAGGATTACAGGTGTGAGCCACTGGTGCCTGGCTCCTAATTTTTGTTCTTATTAATGTTTTTAAGGGAATGTTCTTGAAAAGCCAAAATATTCTATAAATTCTAAAGGAAATAGCAGCTGCATACCAGCTTTTCTTACTCTAACTTCCACTCTCCAGAGCCACGTACTCTCAAATATTTTAGCGATTTCCTGTTATTTATCTCCGCATTTCCAAGCTGCATGCTGTTTTGCCACATCTTGACCTTTCCATTTTAGGCATGCCATCCTGTCTTTGTAGAGTGGAAGATAAGCATTTAGGTCTTACGGCTTCCCCAACATGCACACAACTTTACACACTGTGAGGTTTTATTCACTCTTTCTTGTTATTTTACAGTGGTGGGATTGAATCCAGGGCCTCACAAATACTTAAATAAGTGCTCTACCATTGAATCCCTATACCCTCCTTACTACTTTCTGAAAAGTCTCTGTAAAGTATGAATGGACTTAAAACTATAAGCACAAGTATTACTAAGCATTTATTTTTTGAAGATTGTGGAAAAGATAAATTTGAAGCTCAGCTATCAAAAATTTATTGACTGTAATATGCCCATTTCCCAACTGAAGAAAAGGAAAATATAATTTTATAATCTTATAAAGAACAATTCAAGACTACTAGATCAACAGGTTGATCATAGAAACATAGCTCATAGAAACAAATTAATGAGTATATTTCAATAAAGAATATATTAAATAATTTAAGCTGGGAGTTTAATTGTGACTGACTTTGCAGAATCTCAATATATGTCAAAACCATGAATCACAGTTCTTTAGCTCCATAGAGACAGAGTCTCTGTTGGTTTGAGGCCAGACTCATCCAGAGATCTTTCTACCTATGTTTCCAGATGTGACCCATAATACCCAGCTATTTGTTGAGATGAGGGTCTCCCTAACTTTTTGCTTTGGGGCTGATCTTGAACCATGACTCTCCCAATCTCCCCTCTTCCAGAGTAGCTGGGATTTTTCACTGTTCACCACCAGGTCTGGCTAAACTTTAATCTTGAGAACCCTTTTACTCTTGCTATGTGAACTGGATAACAAAATTAAAGAGACTTTGTTCTGAAGGGGGATCTGAGAGATCATTATAGTAAAACTCCATCATGTTACAGAGAGAAAACAAAAGCTCAGAGACTTGCTGAAGGTCAAGCAGCTCGTTAGTAATACAGTTAGGATGAGATCTCCTAAATGACACTGGAATGTTATATAAACTATCTTTGCCCAAATGTCATCTTAATTCATACTCACTTCCCGCCCTCCCCGGACAAAGTTCTATTCCTCTATTATTGTTCTTGTTACAGTTTGTCTTGGTGGTATTTAAGTTTCCTATTACCCTCACAAAATATGAACTTTTACTCCTGGAAGTCTAAGACCATGTCAGTAGTTTTGTACACAGTAGGTGTCAATAAATATTTGTAAAATATTCTGCCACAGTTATTACTTTTTTGGCATCACCAGCCTAGTATGAAGGACAATGTATTCAAAGGAATTCAGTACTTAGACTTGTTATAACTCTAATAATAGAGCAATACAATTAATATCTGATCTTCCTTTTACAGATTACTCCACTCAGGGAGCTGAGGGTGTGCTTTCTGATATACATACTATGGAAAGACACTTTTTCAGCTGCTGAGATAGCTCATCACCCTCATGGTTGCATGACTCAGTGGGAGACAGGCAGGCTTTTCTTAGAGGGGTGAAGCACAATTGTTCCCTCACCCCCAACCCCTTTCCCTGTTCTCCCCAGTACCATCTTAATCTTGTACTTCTCAACATTCAGCTCCTGTAGCTGATGCATGTTTAAAAGATTTTCACTCACACTGTTTTGCCAACGTGATAGATTTTTTTTTTCACCAGCTGGGATTTTCATGTGTTCTATAGCTTCCTACAGCTTTTCAGTGGGTTTAGGTTTCTCTCTGTTTCGCTCATATTAGTAATGATTCTGAAATAATGGAAAAGGGCTCAATTCAAGCTTCATACCAATTTAAATATCACTTTTTTATAGTTCTCTCCCTCACATTTCAACAGCATCCTGTCTACTAATATTAACACCACAGCTTGAGGCAGGCGAAGACCAATTTGCCTTTATGGATTCTTTGACCCCTGAAAGTCCTTGCTGTTTCTAAGCCCTTCCAACAGGAGCCTGGTGTTAGCCCCACAAGCCTGTTTCTACTTGCTCTCGACAAATGCAAGTGAGAAGAACTAAGGCACCCTTTTTTTTCCCTCATAGCAAACAGACTGTGCAAATTATAAATTCACAGATCCCTGCTTGCTCTAATAATTCAAATAGCAGATCTGCATATTTAGAGGACATGTGAAGTAGCAGATTTGATTTCTTTTAATGACAACATCCGCTCGCAGAATGAACTTAACATGAACTTACTAATATATTAAAATCACTCTGGTTGATACCTACAAAAAAAACTTGAATTCCTAGTGAGGTCTTCATGGAGTCAAAGGTATGTTTGTAACATAATTTTTTGAGGGGATGAACAAAATTAGTGTGTATTTCCTACTGAATCCAAAAAAATATTTAGAGGAGTATTTTATATTAGATAGTCTACTTTCTCAGCACCAAATGAATGTCTAATTAAATCTGTTATAGGAAAACATCATAGCAGATGGTCCTTCCCATTAATGAGTATGTAATGAAATAATAAACATGCTGAAGAGAAAGACATGAGAGATTGCAGGTCAGTTGTGCAGTGAGCAATTTATCTCAGGACCTGGAGGTCAACCCAGAGAAAAGCTGTTGTGAGAGTGAACATGGAATCCTTTCTTCTTTTTCTATTCTGCTGGCCACTTATTAATATCCCAAATGATATGTTCAAATCAAAATGTCCCTGAAAAATACTTTACAACCCACACAGATATGCTTTTAAAAAGGTAATCTCATATCTGAATAGATAAAATTAGAATAATAAATGGAACCCAGTAACATATCACAATAATAATGCAATATGACCAACTAGAATGATCTAGAAACAGGAAAAAAAGTACAGTGTATGTGTGTGGGTATATTAGTTTTATTTGTTTTACTATATATAAGAGAATATAAACTTTTGTAATTAAATCAACACTGTATCACCATAAGAACAAATAGATCAGTTTACAGGATAGAAAATCCTGAAATATAATACATAAAATAACTGATGGCTAACATAGTTGGGAAAGTATAGTTTATATAAGCAATATTTCTTGTAGTTGTAGATCATATATGGATCTATGAAGATGAAGAAAAATTCTGAAACAAGTTTGGTAATGCAAGCTGTCTGGAGGAATTAGGAGAAATATTAACAATAAAAAATGATAAATTAAGCAAACTCGGGCTATCTCATACATAAATTTATATTTTTAGTATGTATGATTTCATGTAAACATGCATAGAGAAATGGACGGCAGCAAGTAAAGGGGTCTATTTACTTTTAAGAATCACCATAATAGGTCAGCAAAATAAACAATGCATGTATGATTATGTCTAGATAAAACCAAATCAAAACAAGACAAAAGCTATCAAAAATGAACACACAACTATTCAGGGTTTAGTCAGAGAATTAGAACTCTTCTTACATTCTATTTACATTTTTATCACATAGAATAAGCAATTCATTATAGGTGGCATTATGTAACTATCAAGGCTGGTAAAACAATCTATGTATGGCTGTTGCTTCTGTACCAAAATGAAGGCTAAAGTCTCTTGGGCTGGCAGTTGAGAAGGAAAGATGGATATGAAATTCATGCCATTCCAAGGGCAATTTGGAACCAAGGAAGATGAGCTGAAACCCAGGTAGTTCTTTTATGTCCTTCAAGTTTCCATAAGAAGCAGGTACCTACTCTTAAGACTATGAAGCAGAACTTGAGTAGCAGTGGAAGTTGAAGAAAGAAATCCAGTAGGCCAGGTGCCATGAGGTGAGCTAGCAAGAATACACAGGGGTGCCTGCATGCACGCACGCATACACGCACACGCATACATGCACACACACACACATTGCTACAGTGCCAATATAATCATGCCTGATGCTTTATTTTTGACTTACAAATCTCAGGAAAATTTCTCTTATGCCCAATCCTAACTCAGAACCATACAAAGGAAGAAATTATGGGCAAGAAAATTTGGGAAACATGGCTATGTACACAAAAAAATGAGATCCCTATGTAAGTGAATATATAACCTTATGTTGGCATGAATAGAGAAAAGACAAGAGTTGTACAAAACTGTGATCAGGGTTATGAAAGGAAGAGTGAATAATTTTACCTGTTTTCACTTTAAAAATACTATTTTTCACTTACTACATGCAAAAAAAAAAAAAACACCTCTGATTAGATTTTTGCCTCATACTTGCTAGGCAAGTACTCTACCACTTGAACCATGTCCCCAAGCCCTTTTTGGTTTAGTTATTTTAAAAACAGAATCTCACATATTTGCCTGGGATGGCATGGGGTATGGTTCTCTTATTTAAATTTCTGTATAGCCGGAATGAGAAGTATGTACCATTACATCCAGCTTTATTGGCTGAGATGGGGGTAGGGGGTCTCACTAATTTTTGCCAGGCTGGTTTCAAATTGTGATCCCCTTGATCTCAGGTAGATTACTCAAGTATCTTGGATTGTAGTTATAAGCCACTGCACCAGCCTGATCAGACTTTTTAACATTAGTATACTTGTTTTTGTGTTAAAATACCATTTTGTTGTTTCTTTTTTAGTATTTTTTTATTGTAAAGATACTGTACAGAGGGGTTACAGTTACATGAGTAAGGTTAAGAGTATATTTGCTATAGAGCATTGTTACCCCCTCCTTTGTTTTTCCCCTGCCATCCCTTCCCTGCCTACCTCCTTAAATCCTCCCCCCCCAAAGAAGTCGTAAAGTTTGTATTCAAAATAGTGTCATGTCATTGTTACAATGGGTCAACATGTATCCTTGTTTCAGCATTTTGTTATTTCTCTTGTCCTCCCCAAATTAGAAAAACGTATATACAAGATAAAACGTACCAGAATCAAATACAGTGAAAACAGGGGACATTTGAACTAGTTATTTATTTTTTTAAAATCTCATTTTCCTCATTTTTGAAATGGACTTCGGGATAATAATGATAGTGCCTACCTTGTAAAGTTGTGGAGATTAAATGAGACCTTTAACATGCCCAGAATATTGGCTGGCAAACAGCAAGGACTCAATAACATTAGTGATCATTATCCTTATTTTGATTATTCGTATTATTGTTATTTTATTTGAATGGAAATAACTCTCCTCTTCAAACCCTATCAACTATCATGTCAAACCAAGAAGAAAAGGAGGAAGAGAAGAGAATCTGATTACAAAGAGTTGCCCCAAAAGGTTGTTGCTAGCCCATGGGTCAGTGAGTTGTAACCCTTAGTAGTCATTAAAAGGATGTTGATGGTGAATAGATGCAAGGTCAAGCAATGCTTATCCAGAAAAAGCCTGGGATTGAGACAGGGAGTTGTGTGTATGTGTGTGTGTGTGTGTTATGTCTTAGTATAAGCACATTTGTGTATAAATTACAAAGAAACAGTACTGTACAACTGAAAAGAAATGCACACAAGGAAAGGTTTATAAATGCCTGCAAAGGTGAGGTTAGTATGCTATGTATTATCTTACATTTTCTGATCCACACATGAGAGCTGAAAGCAAGGCTTGCCAGCAAACTCATTTATGCACCCTGACTCCTGCAATTTATTTCACTGTATTTGATGTTAGCGGGGAAGCATTTATTTATTTAAAATTACTCAGAATACAGCACAAAGAGCTATTTTGTAGGTGTGAAATGTGTCTACACTGCAAAAATCCCTCTCCTGCACTTCTGACATATTGCGACCACAGTAAAGGCAACATGAGGCTTCTTTTGTTTCTGCATACTGCGGGAGGAAATGAAACAATGGGGCATGAACACGGTTCTCAACCTTTTCTTCCATGGGGCACACACGTGGTTGACTAATGTTCCCTAGCACAATGCTTTTCTAAATGCAATTCCCAGCACACTGGCCATTACTGCCTCTTATTCTCTGCCACCCAAGAGAGCATTTCAGGATACAAATGAGTGAGATTGACATTGGAGAGGGTAACCTTGGGGACATTATATTTTTTAATTATAAAAGATAACACATGAATATATTCTCCTAATATAAGGCTAAACCAAAGTGGAAATATGCACTTCTGTGCTGCAAACTCATTTTCCACAAACAGAAGTTAAAATATTAATAATTTGGTGTACATTCCTTATACCTTAAATCTGTATTTACACTTTATATTTATATATGCAACTATTCATCTATATGTATTTAGGTTATGTTTGAATTAAGACCATATTTTAGACATTTTCCAGTGAGTGTTGCTTTTTCCACTTAATACAAAGATATCTTTCTCTGAGTACATATACAACTCATTTTGTTCCTTACAAAATCTGCATTATCTTGTGTTTATAGACATTCAATATTTTGTTGAACTCATTTAAAAAACTATGTTGTATGGAAATTACTTGGTTATACTTGTAAATGTCTCCTTTAGACAAATGCATTAATAAGAGCAGACATGTAGAAGTGGAATTGCTGGGCCAAAGAATACCCACATTGTACATGTTTGTATATTTAAATGCAAAATGTTTTGAAATTTGTTCCCATTTGCATTCTTTTTTAATACATTTTTCATTGTAAAAATACTGTACAGAGGGGTTACAGTTACATGAGCAAGATAATGAGTACATTTTCTATCAAGCATTGTTACCTCCTTCTTTGTTTTTCCTCATAACTGGCATAATTTATTGGCTATTGCTGTGCAACATATCTAACATAGTAGAGGAAAATAAAGGAGTTTAAGAGGTAAAAATTGGAAAGAAACAGTTCAACTCTTTCTTAATTATACATGTTAAACATATTTTTTCTTTGTTCCAATGTTTATGATATCCAGCCTGTATATTCTTCATTTGTGACTTCTGGGTATTGTTTTTAGCTCAAGAAAGATCTCTTTACCATAGAAATACTTTTCTTTTTTTTTTTTTTTGCCAGTTGTGGGGCCTGAACTCTTGGCCTAGACCCTCTCCCTCAGCTCTTCAGCTCAAGGTTAGCACTCTACCACTTGAGCTAGAGCACCATTTCCAGCTTTTTCTGCTTATGGAGTGCTGAGGAATCGAACCCAGGGCCTCATGCATGTAAGGTAAGCTCTCTACCACTGAGCCACCTTCCCAGCCCCAGAAATAACTTTTTTTTCTACAGTATCTTTGAAAGTTTCATAATTTTGTTGTTCACTATATTCAGCTGTTTGAGCCATTTATGTGCATAAATATTCTATATGGTATAATCTTGTATTATGTATTCATATTATTTTTCATTCCATTCGCTGATTTAACATATAATTTTTATATTAAATGCTCATATATTTATTTTTTTGAACCTCTTTTGTATTTTTTTCTATCTTCCATCAATACCACACTGTTTCAATTATTAAAGCTTTATAATGCATTATAGCACTGAAATGACTAACCTTTCCTTCTCTTTTTTAAAAAACTGTTTTTGGGACTGGGAATGTGGCTTACTGGTAGAGTGCTTGCCTAACATGCATGAGGCCCTGGGTTTGATTCCTATTACCACTTAATCAGAAAAAGCCAGAAGTAGTGCTGCAACTCAAGTGATAGAGCACTAGCCTTGAGCACAGAAAGGCTCAGGGACAGTTCAAGCCTCAGGACTGGCAAAAAAAAAAAAAAAACTCCAAACCTAAAACCCAACAAAATTAGATTATGTGGTTACATTTTATTAGTATTTCTTTATACTGTATAGAATAAGTTTGAAACAATATTATTAAACTAGTGAGTGTTCTCATTTATTTAGGTTTCCCATTTGTTTGGGCTTTGTTTTATAATTTCCAATGAATTTTATCTTTGTTCTATACTGGTCTTGTAGAGTTGTTAGGCTTGTTACTGGCACTCCATGCTTTCTGTTATTATTTTTATGTATGCTGCATTATTTCCTATCTTGATTTGCCTTTATTAAGAAATTGAGCTAAAACAAAGTCATCCTAGTAAACAAAGGTATAAGGATAATTTTGCTCTGTTTAGAGTTGCTTAATAATCTATTGCTAGTAACACAGCATTTAAGTTGATTCTTTCATAGAACAATCTCTTAGATAAGACAAGTCAAAAGCACTACCTTTAGTTTTTGCTTTGGGACATCTATTTACTTGGGAAGGAGGCAATTAGGCCAAGCCCTGGGGCTTATATATGTTCAATCATCCTGGAGTCTAAGATGAACAAAGCAATATAGCTTCCTCTTTGTATATTCATTTCTGATGTTTATTTTTACTTCCTTTTGTTTCAGTCCCTTATTTAACTGATTTTTTAAAACTATGCAGTATTTTACACACATAGGAAAGTACATAAAATATTTGACCTAACTTTATCATTGAGTCATTTAATGTGACCTGAGTTTAATAGCTGTTAAATGTTTACCATGTTGAGGGAGTCAGGACTCCTTTGCTATTGCTGTTTGTTAGTTCTGAGGAAATAACATGTCCTTAACACAGCTAAAACAAAAAGCTAAAAGAATAAAACATACCCATAACATAGGGATCATAACCTGTTTCAATCTCATGCATGTTTTCCATATTTTTATAACTTTTATGCACACCTTTAAGTTATATTTATTAACTTGTATGCTTTCTAACATTTAGACAGCTGGCCTCAGAAGAAAAGCTTTATAACTTGAAACTGGGCTTCTGAAAATTATCCTTATTGACTTATTCTTTAAAGTTGCTCTTGAAACCTTTGTTTATATCCTATTGGTCAAACTTTACCAAGCAAGTCACATGGCTCAATGCTGGAGCCAGGAAAAGTGGGAACTAAATTTTATTCAAGACAGCCACGAGCTTGGCTGCAAACAGCATTTATATTATTAAAAAACTGAGGGAAACCAGTAGTGGAGTTGTAGCTAACAGTTTCTGCCAAAAACCTTTAATTATTAAGTTTATTATAGATTCTCAATTACAACTTCCCATTAAAGAAGTTTTTTTTCCCTTTTCTTGGCTTACTAAAGTATTTTTTAATTGAATTTAATTAGAAGTAATGTTAGCAAACTGTTCTCTGGTATTTTTAAGATGGGTTTTTACCTTAATCTAATAATGTAATAGATTAAGAAAAAAACATATCCTAATGTTAAACTATCCTTGCATTCCAGAAATTAATTTAATCAATCAATAAATTGAGTCTTGTATCCATTAGAAATACATTTTTTCTTTCTTTCTCTTTTTCTTTCTTCCTTTTTTTTCCTTTTTTTTTTTTTGTCAGTCGTGGGGCCTGAACTCTGGACCTGAGCGCTGTCCCTGAGTTCTTCAGCTCAAGGCTAGCACTCTAAAAACACTTGAGCCACATAGCCACTTCCAGCTTTTTCTGCTTATGTGGTACTGATAAATCGAACCCAGGTCCTCATGAATGCAAGGCAAGCACTCTACCACTAAGCCACCTTCCCAGCCTCCATTTTTTCTTTTAAAACAGTACGGAACCTGATTTGCTAAAATTTTTATTTAGAATTTAAATAGAATTTAAATACAAGTTAAATTAGCTTATTCATTAGATTTTTGAGCAAGGTTGTGTTAGTCATTTAGAATAGGGAAGATTTCCATCTTTTTATATTTTGGAAAACTCATATAACCTAGGAAATACATCTTTTAGTTCTAATATAATGGGAAAAAAGGACTGATATGGTGGGCACTGGTTTAAAAAACACATTATGTGCACCTCTTTCTGCATTCAGTGACACAATAGTTCAGTTACTTATGAAAGCGTAAGTCTGGAAGTTGCTCTATAGTCTTTAAGGAGTCAAATGAAAAAATAGGAGCTTTAAAAATGTTCACTCAAATATTCAGAGTACTACCAGTACTCTTATCTGATAAAACAATTCCATTGTTAACCTTTAAAAATTTACGAATGGTACAAAAAAAATACAGTTAAAAATTTACGAATGGTTATTAGCTAATGGATAATGGAGATACAGATACCAGGGTCAGGCAAGCAGTGATATTAATGGCTGAGAAACCAATATGAAGCAATAATGCCATCTATATTTTTGCAAAGTAAGGTAATCACACACATATACACATGCATACATGAGTACACACATGTGCACATAAACATACAGAAAGAGAAAATGGGGGAGAATGGGAGAGGCAGAGAATTAGATAAGTGAGTCTTCTTAGTTAACTATGAAATAATATATAAGGCAATCCAAATTAATATATTCACAGGTTGCCTTAATTGGTAGTGTCACAAAAACAATTAGCATTTATTTGTATCAAGTAGCAGCATTCTGCTATGCATTCAGAAATATTAAAGGAATAGAATCTATAATCCAAAATTTCAATATCATGGTCTTCACCAACTATTTCCTAAATCCATCAGGTTGTTTAAAATATAGTATACGAATAAACAAAAGAAGGCACCATCTTTGTTCTCAAGAGAATAAGCCCGGGCATATTTAGAGTACATAAAATAAAACTTATGTTAACTAGTAGGGATTGTTTCCTCCTCTCCAATCTATTACTGTTACCCTGTTGAGGCTGATTGCAAGGAGTGGCTGAATTCAGCAAAATGCAATAAACATAAGATGCAGAGGCAGTATGAAGGGGACAAGCAGATTTGAGTAGAGACAATCTTATCAGAAGATGACTGACATACTATGCTCTATCTGAAATGATGCATGCATAATGAGACTGTTCACTTTGTAGGTAAGAAAACAGTCCCAAAGAGGTGCAGTGACATACTAAAGGTCCACCAGAGAGTTCATAGCAGAGCCCTCCTAATTCTGCTTTGATGTTTTACCATTCTGTATGGCTAATCATCATTTAAGCAACTGGGAATTCCTTATTTATTCACATTTCCTGTGACCCTTAACACTCCATTCTACCTTTACAAGGGAAATACGTTAGCCAATTTTTGTTGACAATGCCCAATATTTTGGAGGTTCTGCCCTAGAAGTCTTTCTTTCTCACAGAATCCATCTCTACTCTTCTTTCCTAACTCCTCCTTGGGAAAGTCTAGGCTCTCTTCTTTCCATGGAGGCTTTGAAAACAACTCATTGTAGAGCTGACTTGAAACCTTGACTCTCTTTATATATTTCTATGGATGAAAAAAATAATATTCTACATTTCAAATAATCAAACCATACTTTAAACAAAAAGCCAAACATTGGGGCTCTCTCTCTATAATGTACATATACATATATGTATATACATATATACATATATTGTTTTAAAGAGAAATTATATATGCTTTTCAAATCTGAAATTGTGATCTAATATATAAAAGAAGAACTAAAATATATAAAACTCTTTATAGATTCCGGTAAAAACTAAATTCTTCCTTTGCTACTGCAAATCTTACAATTCTACCTCAAATGAATGAGAACAGAGCACAATTCCTCATTATATGAAAAACATGCAGATTATATGAAGAAAATTTACATTGGAAAAGACACTGGTGATAGTACAATGGTACTACAGTATTTTGCTGAAATATAACTTTTTTTAGATGACTCTCCTAAAAGAAAATGGGATATTTGAATACCAAGCTCATAAAGAAAATTTAAATTAGCGCTACACTAAATGCAGCATTTTCAAACATTATCTCTGAGTATTTTTAACCAAAACATTGTATCTTTAAAAATACTTTTGAAATATATGTATGTGTACAACATTTTAAATACAAAAGGTAGAGTAATACTCATATAGGGCTAATTGGGAGGAACCATTGTAAAAGTATGGTAGGAGTTCAGAATCAAGAAATAAGACTATACAGAACAAGGACGTATTCAAAAATAAGGCGAACTTAAGCCATGTATTGAAAGATGTGGAGATTAAGGAGTGACGTGGGGCTAATGTTCACTTGGTTGTTCTGGTATAGTGGCACTGGCTGCTGTACTGTGGCTGGCAGTGGATCTGTGTGACTAGTGAATCCTTTCTGAATGGTTGGTGTCCCTTGTCAAATAGGGTGTTAGGTATTGTGAAAATTCCAGGGGGCATTCCAGGACACATTGGGAAGCAGTTCAACTCACGCGGGAAGCAATTCAATTCACACAGGTCATTTAAAAAGTCACAAATAATTGATCAGAATTGATCAGAATAGAGATTTATTTTCCATTGTTGCTGTGTCTCAGATAAGTCTTATATACTTGGGGCACACACTTCTAATATTTTGTGACTGTGACAATGACATCAGTGCTAAGGATCAAGCCTAGGGCTTCAAGCATGCTTGAAGGCAAATGCTCTACCACTGAGCTACATCCTTAGTCCAACTTACCAAATAGGCACATGATTCAAACTGACAAGATTTAGTGAATGAGTATAGATGATGATGATAATGATTTACCAGAATAAGAATTATACTGTCAGTTACAACTCAGATACAGTTCCAATTTTTCTCAATACAAATTTTGCCGCAATCTCATCAAGAAATAGCAGAACTGGTCAGTCTCCTTTAGCAGGTACTTCTGCCATTTCACCTTTGGAGGTAAGTAGCCTCAGGGACAAGAAACCAATTTTCAGCAGTGATTTGTTACAATATTGAATACACATCTCAATACCCTCATAGATAGAAAAGAAGAGCCTGATTCATCAACACTTTCCTTCAGGTCAGCAAACACTCAGGGAACAATTAGACTGTTTATAAAGCCTTGGTACCTGCAATAGTGCAAAGTCAATTTAAAAACTATATTGAATATGTGAGCTTTTCCAAATTGTCATCAACTGTTATGACAAGCTATTAAAGAAGCTATTGTAGAGGACAGAAGGAGCAGCTGATTTCAAAACAGTAAATCAAGTCTTAGTCAAGAGCACTGATGAAAAGAGAACAGGATTCTTGCTGTGTTTATGAGTGGCTCCAGACAGCTTTAATACACATCAATCACAGGTAGGCAGCATGCTCTGGTCCATGCCCTGGACTCTCAGCGTGACCTTTCGTGAGTCACCAGACGGCTTTCAGGCTCTGTTACTCAGCCGAAAACAAAGCCAAGGAGCAGAAACCTCAATGAAAAACAGGCATTGCATCACTAATGAGATTTCCTGGGGAAATAAATTCCTCACCTCTACAACCCCCCTCTCTGTGACAGCCCCCACTCTAGGCTGCCACGTCCCACACATTCAAGAGGTGAACCAAGTGAAGTATTTGAAGCACGTGCTACCCTCCCAGCTTCTGAAGTGTTTTTTTCAGGAAGCATTCACTGTCTTGCTTAAAATAGGAAAGCTGTGGAGAAAGACATGTTCACACTATTTGGCTATAGAAATTAGAGCAGTAACTTTGGGCTCAAAACCTCTCCATCAGCTAGATTTACTGAGACTTGGAGAGTTGGGGAAGGATTCTTTCCTGTTCAATTAGATTGAGTTTATGGTAGAATGTTCAGGAATTTCTGCTAAAATAAAAAAGATCAGAGTTGCATGAAAGTGGTAACAGTGTGACTTGTGGATGAAACAAAGTTTGCAGAATAGCTGGGACAGGCTTCTCAGGACGGGTAGTTAAAATAGGCTGAGGAAGAGCCTGGGTTTAGGAAATGTCACCAGTTTTGCCCATTTCCACAGCTTCATGGTGAAACAGACCACTTGTGGAAGAAAGAAGCTCAGAAGGAAGGCATGGCTACAGAACCTATGATCCCAAAGAATGAGATTGTACTTTTGCTTTTAAGATGGTTGGTCTCTTGGGTGTTGTGGTAACCCTGAACCCCTTCCCATCCCCCTGTTCGGCACACCAGCATATCCTTTCTGAGGCCAGGCCCCTTGAAAAGGTTCCACATGATTGAACCCCACTGAATCTGTCAGTCTATTTAGTGGCTTGTAAGAAAAGCTGACGATATCACGGCTCCAAGGCAGGCTACCACCCCACAGCCTCAATCGTAACTAATGGGGGTTTAAAAGGGAGATCAGAAAATATCATGCAGATAAAATACAGAGATAGTAGGAAAGACCATAACCTCAATCTGCAAAATGTAATAGCTTTGTCAAAATAAAAGCCAAAGCTAAACTCTCCTGCTGCTGCATACCTCCTAGCTCGAGGGAACTGTTCACGCAGAGAGGCATTTTCTATTAGTGCAAACTCTGAATGCAGCAGGGAGAAACCCAGCCATAATATCTGCACAACGGCCCCTCCATGCAAACACTATTCTAGTAATGGGAAATTTTAATGATGTAAAGCAGCAAGGTCACACGATATGTCCAGGAGCCCTTGGAAAGACACTGCCTCGGCAGATATTACAGAGGAGAGCTCAGAATTGCTCTTGGTTCATTAGGCTTTGCCTGAGGGTTTTTTTTTTTCCTTCCACTATTAACTACAAACAAGGTTGAGGTTCCTGTTACTCAGTTTCTTGTATGCAATACAAAGAGGTGAAAGGCAAGGTTTGTAAATATGTTAAGGCAGATGGCTTAGATGTGTTTCTATAATACTTGAAATATTCTCTCTGAGTCACCTTATATATGAAAATTGCAAAAACCCTATCAATGTTGCAGTATTTTTTTCTATTCGTATATAGATAAAGGTACTATATGCACATAAATATACACACATGGGGTGGATTGATTCCCTCCTTTCCATATAGCACCACCACATCTTCAGTTTGCCTCCTTCCCCCAGCTTTATGACCCCATTGAGATCACTCTTACTGTTTTCTTCCTCGTTACATTTTGATATTTCAAAGCATGGCCTGGATCTCACTCCCATCTCCCCACTCCACATTATTAATGAATTGGAAAGCAGACATCATTAGTTTTCGGAGACCATTTCTTTTAAAATTTACAGACCCCTTCATCTGAATCCCGGGAGACAGTCTGCTGTTCTCATCTTAGAATCTTATTAGCATCATATCTTCTGTATCCTGCCATGCAAACTGCATGGCTATGCACTTTCTAGCACTTGACCCTTTTGCGGACGGAATTAATTTACTCTTTGAAGATGCAGCAGCATGCTGTTGTGCTTGTTAAGGAAAGAAAAGCCAAGAAAGGAGCTGGCAAAGCAGGCAAAGAAAATTCTTTTTAAAAGCAAGCCCTTGTAAGCCAAGTTATATGGAGACTGGGCAGCACAAACTGATAACCAATAACAGTCGGTAGAAATAGGCAAGTTCACTGATTAGCAGGGATCACGGAGAATTTCTGTATCAAGCTACCTAGAATGGACTAGTCATCCTTTGAAGACTCTTTGGTTCACTATAGCCACGGTGAGCCCTGGAAGACAATTTAAGCAACGAATCCTCATTTGGCCAGTCATTTAATCTATCTCATGACTCATTCATCCAGTACTTACACTATATGCCAGGTACTGTTCTAGACATAGGAGAGGCAGTAGTGAGTAGAGCAATATTTTTTTTTAAGTTACAGCACTTAATTCATGGTTCATGAGTGAAAACTAAGAAAAAGCTAATCAGCCAAGCGCTGGTGGCTTATGCCTGTAATCTTAGCTACTTAGGAGATTGAGATCTGAGGATCGCGGTTCAAAGCCAACCTGGGCAGGAAAAGTCCATGAGATTCTTTTTTTTTTTTTTTTTGGTCCGGTCGTGGGGACTGAACTCTGGGCCTGGACACTGTCCCTCAGCTCTTCAGCTCAAGGCTAGCGCTCTACCACTTGAACCACAGTGCCACCTCCGGCTTTTTTCTTTTTGCTTATGTGGTGCTGAGGAATCAAACCCAGGGCCTCAGGCATGCAAGGCAAGCGCTCTACCACTGAGCCACCTGCCCAGCCCCAAGTCCATGAGATTCTTATCTCCAATAAACCATTCAGAATACCAGAAGTGGCATTGTGGCTCAAGTGGTAGAGTACTAACCTTGAGCTGAAGAGCTGAGGGACAGCGCCCAGGCCCAGAGTTCAAGACTCACAACCGACCAAAATAAAAAAAAAAGAAAGGAAGAAAAAAAATCAATACTTCAAAATATAACTTCTGGGTAGCTATCAGTGTAATGAGAACTAAGCCATGTAAAAGAAGAGATTGTTAATGGGGATTATTTGAAATTAAATGACCTGTTCACCTAGAAATTGGCCAAGACAGAAGGCAAAAAGCTTAAGCTTCATAACCACAACAAGCTTGATATATTTTAAAAAATTGAAACAAAGCCAATGTAGCTACAGTATAGTAACAAGGGAGAGAGAATGATGTGAAAAGTTCTATTTTGGGGCTGGGAAGGTGGCTCAGTGGTAGAGTGCTTGCCTTGCATGCATGAGGCCCTGGGTTCAATTCCTCAGCACCACATAAGCAGAAAAAGCCGGAAGTGGCGCTGTGGCTTGAGTGGTAGAGTGCTAGCCTTGAGCTGAAGAGCTAAGGGACAGCGCCCAGGCCCAGAGTTCAGGCCCACGACTGAAAAAAAAAAAAAAAAGTTCTATTTTAAACATGTTAAATTTGAGATCGTCATTGGATAGTTCCCTTAAAAAGTCAGAATAATAAGTTTGAATTTCATCCTAATCATAGAAGCAATGAAAGGTGCTTTGTAAAGAATAGACTGAAGGGTGAGACTATGGCTTAGGTCTCAAGTATCCCTCAGATACTCCTATGTTGAAGGTTTGGCCCCCAGTGCAGCAGGCCACAGAAGTTAGGAGGTTAGGAGGAACTGGATCGTTAGGCTCTAACCTCATCAATGGATTAATCCACTGAAGAAGTTGTGGTATGGTGGGCTATTGAAAAGTGGTAGAAACTTTAGGAGTTGGAGACTAGTTGGAAGAAGCAAGTCATAAGTGTCGTGCCCATAATGGGCACCTACTTGCCTGCCTGATCTTCCAACTTTTATGAAGGGAGCATCTGTGCTCTACTATGTACTCCTTACCAGATGTTTTGTCTCACTCAGGCCCAGCAATAGCAAAACACATGACAGTGGACTGAGCCCTATGAATCCATGAGCCGAAACAAACCTTCCTTCTTTAAGGTTGTTTACCTCAGGTAATTTGTTACAGAAATGGATGGCTGACTAACACAGGTGAAGATGGTAGAACAAAATAAAAGCAAGGAAATCAGATTGGATGTTATAACAGAAGACCAATGAAGAGATTATTATATTGTCCTGGACTATGGTAATGATGGTGTGGAGGTAGCAGGATTTGGGTATATTTGGAGGCAGAGCTATGGGGCTTGTTGAGGAACTGGATAATAATGTTATCTTTAAAGTGGCAGGAGAGTGAAGGGAATAAGATTGAAACTGAAATGAAAAGTTCTATTTTAACCATGTTAAATTTGAGATCATCATTGGATATCTAAATTGATTACATGGGGCTACTAGGGATTGTATGGAATTAAGATAGACATGCATTCTTAAACTGTAGCTTTCATAGTCTATTTTAAGCCATATAACTCATGGGATTATTGTAGAAGTGAGTTTAGATAGAGAAAAGGACTAAGGATGGCTTTGAGGGTACTCAAAAAAATGCAAGCTGGGAATCAATAAAGGAGGCATCAGAGCAAAGTGAAAGGAGTGATCATTGCTACAGAAAACCACCACCACCACCAGCAGCTAAAGATATTTGAAAAAGGCAGGATAATTAACTGGCAACAAGAGTGTGAGTAAAATGAGAAGTGAGAATTTGTTATTTGGGCAAGATGGAAATCATTGACCACCTTGCCAAAGGAATTCTTCCAGTAGAGAAATAAGGGCAAAAACCTCGGGAGTGTTATAGATAAAATGAGAGATAATGGTTAGGGATAATGTTTTCTCAGAAAGGAACACAAAGAAATGGGGTGTTAGTTGAAAGGGTTATATTGGGATGGGGGAAGTTTTGCTTGGGAGCAACCACAGAATGCTTATATACTGTTAAGAAAAAAGAAAGGATAATGTGAAGAGAGGGTACAATATTTCATGGATCAGGCTTTCAGTAAAGAAGGGATGGGCTCCAATGCTAAAGCCAAGGTACTGGCCTTGAACAGGATCAGCTACTACCTATTGTTCTGTGTAATTGGAGTAAAGGCAGTAGTTATAGGTGGTAGCTATTTGTAGGAAAAACTAGCTCTCTTCTGATAGTTTCTAATTTCTCATGTTATAAGTCTACAAACAAAGAATATATTATTCTAAGAATGATTTAAGATTTGAGGTAAAAATATTTTAAATGAGAGCAGTCAACATGATAGTACATTTTCCTGAATCACCTTTAGTTGTTTAGGTAAGGGTATGTAGGTAATGGGGAGGATTTACCACCTCTCCAGTTACCAGCAAGTGTAATGAGGAAAAAGAAGCAAGGGTACATATAGCAGATAGATTATAGATAGGCTGTGGAACTTAATATTGGTGATATAAGGCATGATGCTATGAGCAAAGGAATATGCGGTTGAATTAGTTGATGGGTATGGGTGGGTAAAATAGTGTTGAAGTGTTGGTATATGGGTGCTGAGCTTGAAAAGATAAAGGAAAAGATGAGTAGAAGTGAGAAGATCAAAGAATCATGCTGACACTGAGGTATGAAAGCGGCCAGATTATAGTGGCAGTGTGCTGTTTACGTAAGATGTTCAACCAGATAGCAGGTAAGGTAATACATTGGCATTTGATCCAAATAAATGGGTTTTTGAAGAAGAAAGAGAAAGGACCTGAATGACGTGAGGAGGATAAAGGGGGACATCAATTCAATTTTAATACCCTGAGAGAAAACAGAGTTCTATAAGAGAACTAATTTTGTCAGAGCAATAGGTAGAAAGGAACATTTTGGAGATGAAAAAAGAGGGGACTATTTTTTTCTCCTGATGATGAGAGACTATCAATTCCAGAGTCTATAATGGAAGGATTTGATGTGAATAAGAAAGCATTAGAAACTGGGTCAGCATATAGGATAAGCATATAGATCATGAGAATGATGACCATATAGCAGCACTGACGAGTAGAGCAGCCCCTAGCCATATGTGAGCACTTGAAACATGGTTGGTCCCAAAGGATATACTGTAAATACAAAACACATAACAGATGGTTAAGACAGTACCAAAAATATAAACTGTATTTAATAAATGTTGATCTAATGTTTTGATATGCTTGGCTTAAATAAACTGAGACTAAAATTGACTTCACTTTAAAAAAATTTTTTTTAGGTATTCATTGAACTGATGGGGATTAAATCTAGGGCCTTGTATATGCTGAGCATTACCACTGAGCTACATCCCCATTTCTGATTTTATATTTTAAAGACTAGTTCAGAGGTGGTTAGTTGGAAAGTTACAAATATGCATATAGTTTATATTATACTGAACAGTGCTTGCTGCCTCAGAAGTGTTCATTTCCAGTGGTGCCTGAACAGTGATATCTGCCGTGCTGGTATTAAACCTGATAGCTTTCTAAGAGGGAGGTAGGCCATCAGTTCCAGTTCAAGGTACATCCTTTGGAGTAGTCTTTTCAACCCTTGCTTCTTAGTGTGGTCCTTGGACCAATAGCATTGGTACTACATGGTAACGTTTTTAAGTATACACAATTTTAGGTTATGTCCCATACCTACTAAATCCAAATCTGCACTCTAACAATATCCCTAAGTGAGTCTTATGTATACTAATGTTTGAGAAGCATTGCTGTGTAATTTGTAATGGTGTGGTTATTGAAGTTAAGGCAGAGAATAGAACATATACAAGGAACACCTTTCTGGGTCAGAAATTATCCTACCAGTGAGTAATTTACAATCTGAAAGATCAGCATTTAAGATTTGGGATAATTCTTAAGTATCTACATCTGCACTATCTAATATGGTGACCATGAGCCATGTGTAGTTAGCTAACCCTTGATATGTGGCTGGTCCAAATTGAGAAGTACTATAAACATATATACATTATGCTTTTAAGATTTTACAGTAAGAATGTAAAATATCATTTGTAAATTTCTAATGTAATAACATTGACATGATTCTGGATATACTGAACTAAAAGTGTATTGTTAAAATTAATTTAAAGTGAGGCACTAGTGGTTCATGTCTGTAATGCAGCTCCATAGGAGACTGAGATCTGAGGATTATGGTTTGAAGCCAGCTTGAACAAGCAAATCCATGATAATCTTAACCCTAATTACACACAAAAGCTGGAAATGGAGCTGTGGCTCAAGTGATAGAATGCTGGCCTTGAGCACAAAAACTCAAGGACACCACCCATAGCCAGAGTGTAAGCCTCAGGATTGGCAAAATAATAATAATAATAATTCAGTGTACCTATCAGAAATTCCTTTGTGGGACACATTTCTCTACTGGAAACTGCTGTTCTTAGCCATGTTGGAAAAGTTAATCTTCCCATGACTTTACAATACAAAAGACTATAGAGAAGGAGTTGGCAAACTACTATCCCACAGACAAATCTGGTACACAACCTGATTTTGTTTTGTTTTGTTTTTTTGGGAGGTCCGGTCGTGGGGCCTGAACTCTGGGCTTGGGCACTATCCCTCAGCTCTTCAGCTCAAGGCTAGTGCTCTACCACTTGAGCCACAGCGCCACTTCCGGCTCTTTTCTTTTTGCTTATGTGGTGCTGGGGAATAGAACTCAGGGCCTCAGGCATGCAAGGCAAGCGCTCTACCACTGAGCCACCTTCCCAGCCCCACAACCTGATTTTGTAAATAAAGTTTTACTGAAAGATATTCATGCTCCAATAATAGAGCTGAATAATTGTAATGAAGACTATATGATACATAAAACCTAAAATATTTATTATCAGCTCTTTATAGAAGAAGTTTACATCTTTCCAACTAAAGAGAAAGATGGAGAGGCCTTACTATTTTCTAATGTAGGACAGTTTAGGATCTATACTCAGAATAGATAAAGCTTTTGCAGAGAAGTTTGAATAAGTATAAATATGTTTTCTCTCATAAAATAGTTGAAAATCCTTTCAACTGATAGTAGAATCCTTTACCTTTTATAATTGTATACTTAATTGTACTATTCTTTTACATTATTGAAACCATAATTCTTTTCCCATTTAACATTATTTTTAGGGGATGCTTTTCAGACTTTATGAGATTTCATTTATAAGCTTAGATTCTAATTGTAGCCAGATGCTATCAAGCTTTTAATCACTTAAATTGGTTTATTTTCCTTTTATCCTCCTATTGCACATTGAGTAATCATTTAGTACCAATATAGTACCAGTATTAGAAGTATATAACAACTTTAAATATGATGAAACTTGATACAGATTCTAATTAATCCTTTGACTAGAAATAATGTGTCCCTTTATAACATGGAAAATAATAAAGTTATTAAGATTATTATTTCTGGGGCTGGGAAGGTGGCTCAGTGGTAGAGTGCTTGCCTTGCATGCCTGAGGCCCTGGGTTCGATTCCTCAGCACCACATAAGCAAAAAGAAAAAAGCCTGAAGTGGCGCTGTGGCTCAAGTGGTAGAGGGCTAGCTTTGAGCTGAAGAGCTGAGGGACAGTGCCCAGGCCCAGAGTTCAGGCCCCACAACCAGACCTAAAAAAAAAAAAGATTATTATTTCTTATCATTATTATTCTTTCATCTCCCTCTCCGGCTATGCTACTCTAGTTTAGGCCTTCAGTAAGTCCTGTAATATTATCTTAATATCCTTCCCAACTGGCTATTGCTTTATTAAATTTATTTTCATTTCTAATTTACCTTCCTTGCCATTTCTAAATTTTTTTATTGTTTCATTTAAATTTTTTTGGCTATCCTAAGACTTGAAATCAGAGCCTTGTGCTCGGTAAGAAGGCACTACCACTCGAGCCATTCCACCAACCCCTTTTGGTTAGTTTAAATTCGGGTCTTTTATGCTTGACTGGCCAAAACTATGATCTTACATGTGATTCCCTTCTGAAAGCCTTTTTATATATAAAGATATGAATCAGCTACAAATTTTAGAACTGAAAAAGATACCATGCTAGCACTAGTCAAAAGAAAGTGGAAGTAGGAAAAAGTACATTTCAGAATAAATAAAAGATTATCAGGGACTAAACATTTCAAAGTGATAATGAACCCATTCATTAAGAAGATAGAATAATCCTGAATGTTCACTGGTTTCGATAGTTTAGGCTGTTGTGACAAGATGCCTCAGATTCAATGGCCTAAACATAAGAAATTTATTCTGCATAGTTTTGGGGTCTCGGAAGTTCAAGACGAGGGTGCCTGAAGATTCAGTGTCTGGCGAGGACCCTCTTCCTGGTTTGCAAATAGCTGTTTTCTTTTCTTTTTTTTTGGGTCCGGTCGTGGGGCCTGAACTCTGGGTCTGGGCGCTGTCCCTCAGCTCTTCAGCTCAAGGCTAGCGCTCTACCACTGGAGCCACAGCGCCACTTCCGGCTTTTTTCTTTTTGCTTATGTGGTGCTGAGGAATCGAACTCAGGGCCTCTGGCATGCAAGGCAAGCACTCTACCACTGAGCCACCTTCCCAGCCCAAATAGCTGTTTTCTTGGAGTTCTAGTCTTTTTGTTTTCTTTTAAAGACACTAATCCTTCCATTGGTTCCTCTTTTATAACCTCATCAAACCCAATTACCTAGTCTATAATACTGCTAGGATTGGAAAGCCTCTCAGCCTGTACTTGATTTTCCACTATTTCTACTTTCCAAACCCATATCCTCTGCTCTAGCCAGGCTTTTCTCTTTCTAATCCATTAGTATGTCATACACTTCAATACTTGGATGCTTTTGCTCATGCTATTTTCTGATCTGGCATACTCACCTTCCTCATTGCCTACTCTAATTCTAGCCTTTAAGAGTCAATTTAGCTTGTATTTTCTCCATTATGTTTCTTATTCCTCCAGTCATCATTGACTTCAGTCTCCTCCAAATTCTAGAATTGTAGTCTGCACTTAGTCCCGAGTTGTATGTGATCTTCTATTATTTGCTCTTTTTTCTTCTCTTATGCACTCAATTTCAGAAAACTGAGTTTGAAGAAGTATGACATTCTTGTGCTAATGAAGGCAGAGAGCCTTAAGATACTTAGCATGTGCTATTGTTCCTTAAATATGCTAATTATAATTAATAACAATGTAGCAAATCCACAATTTGTACAGGCCTCTATTTTGACTATATAAATTAAGAATTTTTTTTCTATTTAATTTACCAAAGAAAAGTTGTGTCAACCCATTGCATCAGAATGACTGTATTTTTGTGTAATCGGTGTTGAAGCCTGCAGTGGGACTTACTCCCAGGGTATTAATCAGCTTTGGAACAGGCAGTACTCATGCCAGATACAGACTGGCAGGAAGCTGATGAGACAGTACAATGAATGATCTACCATAAAGGCCATGGGCAAGAGGTGGCCATTAGTCTAGAGCTCAGTAATGCACTCTTCAAGTACATTACTCACCAATCCATCAGGCAATCTGCTACAGGACTAGGAGATTCCAGCACTTTTAAATCTGTAATGTGATGGCTGCCAGCCTGCTCTACATGCCCTAGGTTACGAGGGCATAAGAGTGTGGGAGGAAGGCAATACATTTGGTGTCATTGTCAGTATTTTTTCTATTCTTTCTTCTCTGTGTACTTAAGAAAGGGGCCTACCATTATTCATAGATTAATAGAAGAAAGAATGCTCTGGTGTCTCTATTAGCATTAACTACTGGCAGATCTTTTCCCCAGTGTCTAATCAGTAGAATTTTCATTAGCTAAAACAAAAAAAATAGTTGTATAGGGGAATATATTGCATTTTAATTCTAAAATATAGCTTTTTTATTCTATAAATTTTCCTTTGAAGTAGACTATCAAAACAAATCCAACTTAGTAAATAAAAGCCACAGAAACATAAATATGCCAGATTTCGTTGTAAATCAGAGTAGCATCATTTTTCTCCTCCTTGGGTATCATTTACTAAATTTACAGGCTTTCTGTGCATATGCATAATGATGATTGCAAAGTGAAGGTTCAGGCAAAGAAAGCCATGTTAACTATGATACAAAATTTCTATTTGCAATTAACAAACACACAATTAGACTGGAGTCACAGGCAAAGAGACATGATAGGTTTTAGTCGGCTTAAGCTTATTATTTATCCTGAGATTATAATGTTTCTGCATCTTTAGTATCACAATGATTTATAAGTAAGTAAATAATGATAATCATAATTTTTGAGTGCCAGATCTTGGTAATAAGAAAGGTTTAAAATCTCTATACCCACTGTTTAAAGTAGTTTTAGAAGATCCACAGGTGTGAGAAACCCTGAACCATCAATGGGTGTAGTGAGAGAAGCAGAGGCATTGTTTCATCAGTGGCCACTTGAGAAGTAAAGCATGGTGACAAGCAAATGGAGAAGTGAATTTGGAATTCTTACTTGAGAAAGCATGGGGAAGATCTGTTCTTTATTCAAGTTATGACACAGGTGACTATTCTCCATTATGTCAGTGCTTTCCCAGCTTGTGCATGAAAATCAGCAACGGAGATCTGAAAACACATACACAGATCATAATAGTAGATGATATTTACTTTGCATATACTAAGTGGCTCTTAGGATTCTATAGTAACTCAATGACCACATCAGCCCTTCAAGGTCATTGTTCCTTTTTAAAGATAAGAACAGAAAGTCTAAGTAACTTACTAATTTACATGAATCTGAATTCAAATCCAGGTAGTCTGACCCCAGAGCATGCACTCTTAAATGCTTTATATTAACTTTCATGTCCTTTTCAAAGATCTCCCAACTAGATTGCTAGTTCAGTAGTGATGGCCTGGGGCACAGGTCTCTGTGTTTTTTTAAAAAAAAGCATTTATAGGTAGTTCTGATGCACAGCTAAGGTCAATAACCATAGAGGTAGTGTTAGTTTTCTAGCCTGTCCTTCCCTAAAGCCATGGCTCCCCAAGACTGGACTTATATTCTTATTTTAAACCATAGGAAATACCTTGCTATATCTCAATGTCATGGGAAACATGCTGTTAAACCATGACCCATATGGAGTTGAAAGATGGGGTTGGTTTTTCTCTGCTCTCTGATCATATTCTACCAGCAATATAGGACTCGATGTTGGGAGCCAAAAGTTGAGTCTCTCAACATAACAGGCTTAACTATCTCACTGGAACAACTTGAGGCTGAGTTTACAGAATACCACCTTTTCACCACGCCCTAAGTAAACACCCTGCAGCTGCTAAGACCAACCACCTTTTCACCTTGCCCTAAGCAAACATCCTACAGCTGCTTCCGCCAATGAAAAAGCTTCCTTAACGGCCAATGAAAAAGCTTCCTTATTCCAAGCATATAAATACAGCTGTGTGAAAAATAAAATTTAGCAGCTTGATCAGAATCCCTGTCTTGCTGTCATTCTTCGTGTCTCTTGTCCCTTCATTCCTTCTCGCTTAGGTTCACTGCCCTCGTTGACGTCCTGTGGGTGGGGACAGGACTCAGCTCTGAACATCGTAGATAAACAAAAAGTAATACTAATCAGAGAATGCTATGATTAGGAGAAATTTGGGATGTACAAAATAATGTTTGGTTTAAAAAACCTAAGATACTTTGTTTTTAAAAGTCAATTATTTGGCGGGGATTTCAGGAGGCTGAAATCTGAGGATTGAAGTTTGAAGCCAGTATGGAAAGGCCTGCTAGTCTCTTATCTCCAATTAACTACCAAAAAAGCTGGAAGTGGAGCTGTGGCTCAAGTGGTAGAGCACTAGCCTAAGGCAAAAACGTTCAGGGACAGTGCACAGGCCTTGAGTTCAAGCCCCAGGGCTGGCACCAAAAAGAAAAAAAGCCAATTATTTGACTTTAAATGGTTTTAGTCCTTTCTTGTCCTCTAGGTGCTGAGGTCCTTCAGGATGTAATTAGGAAGTTTAGAAAGGTAGACTGCAGTGTCTAATGGAAGCAAGGATTGCCTAGGAATGAGAATTGCCCAAGGACATAGCTTATTACTCCATAAAATTCTGAATTTTCTATCTCCCAGAGGTTAACCATGATGCTTGGTGGCACTGTTGTAGAGAGACTTGAAGCATTAACATAGTAAGAACCTTACTTACTTGAGGGTTCATTAAAATTCCCCCAATCTTCTTTGGATGCATGTGCCCTTGGTAGAGTCTGGGCTTCTGTATAGTGAGTAGCATGGGCATGTCTTCAGCTGCCCTTAAATGCAGTACTGGTTCTGCTTGGCTGATGCCCATGCAGTAGACAGTTTCTGGGGTATGAGACATTCACTCAATGCAGCAATTGTATTTTGAGCATATATCTAGGCATGAATTTAAAGAAACAATAGTAAATTATACATATCTCTTACCTCTACATTTAGTTGAAAATATACACAATGAATTGAATAAAATTGACCAAATGATGCTAATATTTAACCATTTTGACTTACAGAAATGGTATAGTCCAATATAATATAATTGGTAAGTTGTAATTACGAGTTGTTTCATAATAACTATTCATAAACATTTGGGAAATACTATGTGACACAGATGAGCAAGTCATTCATTCAGTTGGAGCAATTCTATGAGGAGTATGGAATTTATGGAGTCTTTAAAAAACTGAAAAATTAAAGGGTAAGAGAAATTTTCAGGTAAGCAGGTAAGGGCCTTCCATGAAGACAGAACAGAATAAGAGATGGAGAAATGGAAAATATTTATGATTTAGGAATAATAAAAAATAGTAAAATAATCTTTAATAAAGCTGAAATTCTCTCCCCCCCATCTTTCTGTATTCTTTATATCCTTTACTGAGTGGCTGTTAGATATTTATCAACACCCAAAATACTAGGAAGCATACAATAGCTACCAATGTAGCAGCATTTTCACTATGAACATCCATTTATAATGTTGAGATAGAAGAATGCATATACTCATGTCAAGAGGCATACAAGGAAGCTATTTAGAGCGTAAATAATAGAGACAGGCTGACTGTGGGCTCCAATATTAGCCCTACCATTTACAATGAGTCATAGGTAGGTTGTTGAGACTATCCATGTCTCAGTTCCTTCATCGAAAATGTGTATTATAATACCTTTTATGTTCCATGCTGACACTTGTCTAGTTCTTTTTTTAGAAACAGAAGTGATTATACTTTATGTTCTAAGTTCCTACCTGGAAAATCTAAAACACTAAGAGATAATTAGATTTTCCCTTCCATTATATTCCTATTTTCAACAAAGTAAGGACAAAGTAATAGCTCTCAAGTAGGAATTTTGCTCTTTGAAATTTCTGGGATACATCCACACTAGAAAATTTTGGCTCTTCCGATGCCACGTGCAGTTAAGTTAGTATTTCTGAGGGGTCCAAGGATTTTGTTCTGGTGGGGAAAAAAAACTTCCTGCAACCAAACAACTAAATATTCTGGATAAAAGATTTACAACATCCTTTAAAATATATAGCTGAGCTCACAATAAAGTAAGGAAAATCCTTAGAGGCCAAGAACTAAGCAGAAGCATGAATCCAGAGAGGTAAACATGCTAAAGCCAGCGGCTGCCCTGAGGGCAACTGCCAATCCCCAGAAACCTAAAGCATTTTATTTGAGAAGCTGGAATGGAAACCCCAACTTAAAATCAGGATTCCAGAAGAGATACATCTTCACTACAACAGTGCACTAGAAATTCTGCTCCTTCAATGAAGAAATAATAAAACTGTTGGTCAGCGTTGGCTATTGTTTGAATAGACCAAAAAAAATCCCTCTTAGTATTCTTAGGACGGTAACATAACATAATCAAACAGGGATTTTTGTGAGAGAAATTATTGATAATTCTACCAGAAGAGAAGACATTAACTGGGATTATCTTGGGCAAACCAGGATATATTAGTGCCCTAATTTATAACTATAGGTTAGTTACAACCACAAATGGATATGAGGATGGAAATCACAATACCTGTAAAAGCTGAAAAACAACCAACCTGAGAAATTAATCTTTGGCTGATAGTCCTTATTGGAACATAGTCTATGTAGAGAAAATGCAAGTACATTTTAAGAAAATGTGTCCTCAACCCTGACCTCCTTCAATTTGCTCAGGTTTTTCGGCTTACATAATTTCATGATTGACAGATTAAAAAAAAAGTCATAAAAATCATGAGGGGAAAAAGATATTATCAGTAGGTTCCAAGAGAACTAACAAGGAGAAAATAGGATGAAAAAATACAGCATTTCAAATAATGGAATCAGACTTGAGAATATAAAATAAGTATGTTTAATATAGGTAAAAAATAAAGGAGGGCATAGACGAATGAGTCAAAACTACAAGTAGGTTTATTTTAAACATAATTAAAATTTTAAATTCATTAGAGAGAAAGGAGACTGGGATGGGGAAGGTTAATTAATGAGTTTTAAGTTGCAATTAGTTATGAGACGTTCTATGTGCTATTGCATGATAGTATGTGGATAGCAACTGAGTATTACTATATGAAAAGATTTTGAATGTTTCCATTACAAAGATATAAAAAACACTGGCTAGAAACTTTAATTTGATTGTACAATATGTACATGTGTTGAAATATCACTTGGTTTTTTTTCTTTATTTTTTATTTAAAAGAATTTTATTGTGAAAATACCATACACAGGGGTTACAATTACATGGGCAAGGTAATGAGTACATCACTTTGTACTTCACTAAAATGTATAATTTTGTGTTTTATGTATTAAGTTAATCTTATTAAAAAAAATTTAGGGGCTGGGCAGGTAGCTCAGTGGTAGAGCGCTTGCCTTGCATGCCCAAGGCCCGGGTTCGATTCTTCAGCACCACATAAGCAAAAAAAAAAAAAAAAAGCCAGAAGTGGCGCTGTGGCTAAAGTGGTAGAGCGCTAGCCTTGAGCTGAAGAGCTGAGGGACAGCACCCAGGCCCAAAGTTCAGGCCCCACAACCAGACCCAAAAAAAATAAAATAAATAAAATTTTAAATATAATAGAGACATAAAACTTCAGACATGACATAGATGAAGAGAGAATTCATGAATTAGAAGATAAAACCAAAGATATTGGCCAAATTAAAGCATAGCGAGACAGAAAGAGGGAAAGTTGGAAAAGAAAGTATGATACTTAGAGCTGAGAATAGGAAGGTCTAATATGCAAGTATTTATAGATTTTTTTCAAGAGATGTTGAGAGGGGGAGGGGAGAGGCTGGGAAGGGATGTGAAGGGTAAACCAAAGGAGGAGGCTGCAATGCTTGGTAAGAAATGTACGCATTATCCTGCCCATGTAACTGTAACCCCTCTGTACAGTATCTTCACAAATAAAATAAAATAAAGAGATGTTGAAATACGTGAACTTTTAGAATCAGTACAATGATTTGAAAGATAGGTAAAAACTGATATATCACACCTCACTAGGATAAACATGTAAAATACAAAACATGAAGAGGATATCAGAGACTGTCAGTTCACAATGATAAAAACAACATGCACATCTGACATCTCAATGGAAACCAGAAACTTAGGCTATAACATACTTAAATTACTGAGAGGGAGAAAAAATGCAATTTAAACTTGTTTTCATAGGAAGTTATTGTAAGCCTAAAAGTAAAGCATCTCAGAAAGCAAGAAATAGTATGTAGTAAATAGTTTGGTTAAAAAAAAAATGGCAAGCACAGATAAGAGTGTGTTTCAAGCCTATAATCCCAGGCACTCAGGAGACCGAATTAGAAAGAGATGACTGATCATGGTTTAAGACTAGTACAGAAGGTAAACGTTATCAAGTTTCCATCTCAACAAAAAAGCTAAGCATGGTTCATACCTGTGACCCCAGAGAAGACAGAGATTTGAAGAATGGCAGCCCTGGCAAACAGTGAGACCCCCATTTCAACAAATAAATATGATCTGGGTGGCACATGCCTACAATTCCAACTACATAGGCATAGACAGGAGGTAAAGACAGGAGGATCATTGTCCAAAGTGAGCCTGTACAAAGACCTCATTTGAAAAATAATGAAAGCAAGGGCTGGGAAGGTGGCTCAGTGGTAGAGTGCTTGCCTTGCCTTGGGTTCGACTCCTCAGTACCACATAAGCAGAAAAAGCCAGAAGTGGCACTGTGGCTCAAGTGGTAGAGTGGTAGCCTTGAGCTGAAGAGCTGAGGGACAGCACCCTAGCCTAGAGTTCAGGCCCATGACTGACAAAAAAAAAAAATAAAATAATGAAAGCAATAAGAACTGGGAATGAGGCTCAAGTGTTAGAATGGCTGCCTAGTAAGTGTGGGGCCTTGACTTCAAACTTCAGTACTGAAACAAAAACTGGTGAGTAAAACAACCAAATACACACACAAAAAAAAACTCAAAACAACCAATGAATCAAACAAAAAATCCCTCATCAAAATCATAATATATTAGATACAGATGAATCTAAATCAACACTACTGTGATAAACACTTCAGGCTGGGGATGTAGCTCACTGTCTAGCATGTTAAAGGGCCTGAGTTTGTTCCCTAGCCCTGCAATAAAAGGTTCACCCATGCAGTTCAAGCACTGGGAAGACTGAGGCAGGAAGATCCTGAGTTCGAGGCCAGCTTGGGATACATAGGTAGACCTTGTCTTTAAACAAACAAAAACTGGGGCTTGACTTCAGGCAACAATGAAATAAATGCTATCAGAAAAAAATGTTCTGTAGATAACAATGACAAATTCTGAGCTAAAGCAAAAAATAAAATAAAAACTGCTACTTGAAGGGACTATATAGAGGTACAATAAAATCTAAAAGCTAAAATTATCAAATGAGTAAGAAGCAAGCACAGAAGAAATCTCTTTATGGTTGTGTGTGAGAGCCAAGCAAGAAGGATATGGAACTATTTCTTAGAAGTCCATATTCGTCAAGGATCTAATTGAAATTTATAAGACAATGTTCATTAAAAAAAGGTAAGCTACAGACTGGAAGAAAACATTTGAAAAACACATCTACCAAAAACATTTGTATTCAAGACTATACAAAGACACATTAAAATCAGCAATTTAATAATCAAAATTTTAAAGGTCTAAAGATTTGCCATTTTGCAAAGAGAGCAATAAATGTCTCTTAAGCACATGAAAAAGTAGTTAAAATAATTAGTCACGAGGGAAATGTAAAATTAAATCACAAGATATTCACTAGGTTGGTAAAATTAAAAGCATTAAGTGTTAGTGAGAATGTGGAGAAGCCAGAATTCTTATATATTGCTGGTCAGTATGTAAGATATTGCAAATATTTTTGGAGAAAGGTTTAGCAATTTTTTAAATAGTTAAATACTATATTTTAGTTAAATATTCTTTTTGCCCAGCAATTACCAGAGAAATGAAAACATACAGCTAAAGATTTGGACAAGAACATTTATAGCAGTTTTGTTTATAACAGCCAAAAATAATTCACATATCCAGGAGAATGACAAAACAAATCATGGGATATTCATAAAGTAAAGCCTTACAATGAAGACTAAGCCCATTGATACTTGAACAAATATGGAATATTAGGCATTACGCTGAGCAAAAGAGGTTGGATAAGACAGAGTAGGAACTGAGTACTTCAACTTACATGAGGCTTTAGAACAATGAAAATTAATACATGTTGAGACTATTAGAAAATTGTTTTCAGGAGAAGACTGTCTAGAAAGAGAGAGATGGAGTTAGAGAGAATATGATAATGCAAGTATGGCCAACTGTCAACAATGAGAACTGGAGTAGAAAGTATATGAGATTTCCTTGTAAAACTTCTGAAAACTTTTTATGCAGGCTTGAAAATAAAAATAAAACATTTTGAGCCAGGTACAACGGTATATCTTTGTACCCTCACTACATGGGAGGCTAAGGCAGGAGGATTGAGGATTGCACGGCCTCAGGAATTTAAGGTCATCCTGGTCAACGTACCCAGATGCTGTCTCTAAAAATAATAATGTTTCTGAGTTAAAAAAAGAAAAACAACAAAATGAGCTGGGTGTGATGGTTCATGCTTGTAATCCCAGAACTTGCGAGTTTGGGGAAGTAGAACTGTGAGTTTGAGGATAGCCTGAGCTATCTAGTGAGACTGTCTCAAAAACCAAACAGAAAAACTGGAGCATACAAATGTACTACTACAATAAAAACAACAACAACATCACCAAAACAGTAGAAAGGCAGCAGGAAATATTAAGCATGTACAGAGGGACTTTAAGTCTAAGATCCTTATATAGTTCTGAAAAGGGATTTGTTAAGTTTTATATATGCATGCTTATTAGGATCTAAAATATGACGATTAAAAAAGAAGATAGCTGCTAAATTAGTAGGGGAACAAAATGAAGAAAAAGACAATTCAAAATAAAGTAAAAAAATTAACTAGAAAAAGTAGAATAGTTAAAATAAGATAGATTGAAAAAACAGTAGTAATAAGAAATGAACAAAAGGCATTATATAACAAATGACAATTTCAAAATAGAGTTTCAAAAATTGTACCTGATGGTTATAAATAAAATGCCTAATATATGAGGTTAGAGGTAGATGCAGTCCTCAGGATATACAAGAAACTGCTAAAGCTTAACAAGGAAAACAACAGAAGAAATGAAGCAAAAGAAACAGGTGCTTCACAGAATTAGGAATTAAAATGGCTTATAAACTTAAAAATACCCTCAGACTCTTTAGTAATGAGAGAAGAATAAATTAAAATCACAATGAGATACCAGTTTATGTCCATGAGATAGGTAACATGGGCCTAACCCTTAACACAAACCCTTTGATAATGGTAGCTGCTGGAAAATTGTGGAAACCAATTATTGTTTCCCATCAATCCTTTTCTTCTTTAGTCAACCTCTCACTCACTAATTTTTGGCTGAGCCCATAACCACTTCAGAATAGAGACCTCATTTTCTAATCGGTTTTGCAGGCTGATTAACATCTGTCCAGTTAATAGGTAGATAATAGCTTATAAGTAGATATAGATTACTCAAATTCCAGGAAATGTTTTTTTATAAATATCAGGAAAAGGAGGCATAGCCTTCTTTTCCTCTCCTTCCTTCTGAGAGGCTGAATACAGATATGATGGCTAAAATCAGTTATGATAATGTGTATTAAAATTTAAAAACTGCTGCATTTATCCTGAGGTGGAAAAACCTCTTGGGTATCAAAACTGGAAATGATTAAAAATGTTGTCTAAGTGTTGCTTAAGAAGATGACTTAATGTACAGAGTAGAACCATGCAATTGAGTTTCTATCTTGATAGAAATTTTCTTTGTCTGCACTGTCCAACACAGTAGCTACCTTAAACATGTCTGGTACAATTGAGGAGCTGACTTTTAATTTTAATTCAGTTAAATTTAAATAGTCACATGGAGATAATGGCTACTGATTGGTACAAGTCTAAATAACAAATGCTACAAGAATAGTAGATTTCCAATTCTCTGATGACATATTTCATATGTAACCCCAAATCTGATGGTATTACTATAATACATCTCTTCCTAATTCTACCTATTTGCATATTTTCATAACAGATTTTCTCAAGGGTTACATAAAAAAAACAAAAATATATGCTGGCCATAAATCCAGCACTCAAGAGACTGAGACAGAAAGACCATGAGTTTCAGACCAATCTGAGCTACACTGCAAGTTCGAGGCCAACTTGGACTGAATGGCAAAACACTACCTAGAAGATCAAACAAATAAAAGCCCTAACAAAAATTTAAATACAAGTGATTCACTTAATTGGTACAATCCATATACAGGCACATGAGCTTGGAAAAATTTTGTATGCTTTTTATTAATAAATGTGGTTTGATGCCAACTTATTTTTGTTTAGTTCCTTATCAAAAATTGGGTGATGTGTTCAAGTTGTTTTAATCAATTGTGTGAAAAATTCTAAAGTTATATTAATACAAAAAGTAATTTTATTGTCTAGAGTAAAGATTCCCAAACTTTTCGGTTCTTGAAACACTGAAAGTCTAGTAGTCATGGCTCCTCGGAGCTGAAAAATAATAGCTCAGTGGCAATGTGTCCTGGGTTCAACCTACAGTACCAAAAGAGAAAAAAAAAAAAAAAAAAAGCCCCAATGTCCCAACATAATAGCAATAATTCAGGTCATGTCCAACAGATGTCGCTGTGTTTCTCTCAAAAATTTAAACCATCTTTTTCATTGCACCTTTTAGTTGGCTGCAGGGGCCCAAGGAACCAGTTTGAGATTTATAGGATGAGAATGCTTTGAACATAGAAAACAAAAACAACTGGCAAATATGTTTACTGATATTTGGGAGTATCTTATATCCCCAGTGTTTATAAGTTCCTTTTCAAATCATTTAATGGAAAAGACATAAAACATAAAAGACAAAAAAACTTTTAGTTACGAAAATGTAATTTTATGGGCAGGTTAGTAGTGAATATGTCTAAGAATCTATAAACAATTTATGAGGTTAATATCACACAAAGGAAGTGAATGGATACATATATGTTTACATATATATGTGTATATATGTATATAAAGATACTAGTACATACAACACAAAAATATTTTTTAAAAATTAAGATTTATAAAAAAACAGTATTTAGATTCAGAAACAGTTTGCCTCTAGTCCTACGCTGGAGACTGCTTGTGGTCACATATTGGTGACCTATTCTTCGAAGAATTAATGAGAGAGAAGGGAGGAGAAAAGGGGAAGACAGAGAGAAGGGAAAGAAGGGAAAGGAAGGGGAAGGAAGAGTACTATTAGATGGGAAAGAGAAGTATAATGAGTTAAAGAGAATATTAAAGAAGGCTTAGAAATAGGAAGAAAAAGGGCTACAGATTGTGAGCTTCTTTAAATATATCATAAAATGTAGATAGTTGTATTTTTTCTAAGACTATTTTTTTCTCTCTGGCATTTAAAAAATAAATTATCCCTTATCTATAGTTTAAATGAGTTTCCAGAAAAACCAGTCCCACAAGAATAAAAGGCACAGAAGGATAAACTCATGAAATGAAACATCTCTAGCTAAGCACATATCCCTATTTTGAAGAGAATATTAAGATAGTTTGCTCACCCCTGAACTGATGAATTCTTTTGTAATAAGCATGGCAGATTTTGAACAGAGTAGCTACCTGGTTTGCTTGTTACTGCTCTGCATTATGTGACTGCTTCATGACAACAGAAAAAATGTTCTGTCAGCAAGGATTATTAACAGAGCAGAAGTCGCCATCTTAAGAACAAGCTTATGTGGAACATCACAATGTAAAATTGTAGAGATTTAATGTTCTCAAATGCCTTCTATCTAAAATCAGTTAATTTTTCCCACTGTTTTTTCTAGGAATGTAGAAAAGGAGCCTATCCTTAAGTTCCTCAACAGTACAAAGGGAGTAGTAACAATCATCTCACTGAGTTCTGCAAAGTAAAGATTCTGTCTGAGAACACCTGTTTTATCCTGTAAGGTCAACAATATAAACCACAGCAACTGCTATTGTTCTGCTCTCTAGTTTTGGCTTAAATGAAACACTGTGTCTTCAGCTTAACAGCAAATGGGAGGTCCACTTTTATAGACTTTTAGAGGCAAATGCACAGCATTGTAGATTATACAACAATTTGGAGATAATTCCCTCCAACTCTGATATGCCAATCACATGTTCATTTCCTTTGACTCAGGGTATTTCAAAAGGCTGAATTACAAAATCTTTACTCTTTTGACACATCAAATCTAGGGAATGAAGGTTCTAGATGAATCTTATAGTTTCAGATGTTATTTTCCATCTACAATTAAACCTCTTGCCCTCTTTTTAAAAACGTTATTTTATTGTAAAAGTGAGGTACCGAGGGATAAGTTACATAAGTAAGGTAATGAGTACATTTCTTGTTGAACAGTGTTATTATCCCCACCTCATTTTCTTCCGCTTTCCCTCCCCCAGCTCTCTTCCTGCCCTCCCCCACCCCGAAATTGTAAAGTTCATTTCCAATATAGCATCTTGTGAGTATTGCTGTTACACTGGTTCACCCTTTGTCTTTGGTCTTACCATTTTGTGATTTCCCTTTTCCAAATCAGATAAATGTATATACAAGACACAAGGTACCAAAATAAAAAAGTGATAATGGGGTAAACTAAAGGAAAGAAATAAAAGAAAAAGGAAATAACTTCAAACAGTACATTAAAAAAAAACCCACAAAACCAACTCACCCTTCCCCCAAAAAGTCTCTTGTTTGTAGTTTGGACTTGATTTTGATTAGCATCATTTTATATGGTCATATGTACATAACTATTGAGCTATTCTGCTCATCTGCTAAGATTATCCTAGATGTATACTAATGTTTAAAAATAAGGGAGACCATGGGACCTATGTTTCTTTGGGTCTGGCTTACTTCATATAATATGATCTTTTTCCAAGTCTTTCCATTTCCTTATGAATGGCACAATGTCATTCTTTCTGATGGAAGAAAAGAATTCCACTGTATATATATACCATATTTTCTTTCTTTCTTTTTTTTTCAGGTAAGGGGTAGGTTTATTCAGTAGACCTGCTGGGAAAGAGAGAGAAAAGAGCTAGAAAAGAGAGTGTCTGGGAAAGGTGTGAAAGAGAGAGCTAGGAAAGAGAAGGGAGCTGGGAAAGAGAAGAGAAGAGAAAGAGCTGAGAAAATATACCATATTTTCTTGACCCATTCATTTACTGAGGGGCATTTGGGTTGGTTCCATATCTTAGCTATGGTAAATAATGCTTCCTGCCCTCTTCTTATTTCCATACTCACCAGTGTCCATAGAACACTTCCACTTAAATCCCACAGAGATATCATATTGAAAAATAAATCCATCTCCCTCAAGGCTATCTTCATTAATTTTCTCTAGCTATCAATAAAACATTGAGCATTTCCAGGCTCATAACCTTGATATCATTTTTTTCCTGGTTCTTGTTAAAGAACCTATGTTTACCAATGCTACTAATCCCTTCACTCCAACAATACTTTTGTTTTCCATACTGGGGTCTGAACTCAGGAACTTACTCTTACTAGGCAGTCTCTCTACCATTATAAGCCACTCCCCCAGTCCCTCTTTGCATTAGTCTCATGTTCTTTTTTTTAAAATTTTATTCTTGAGCAAATATATTTTATTTTTGAACAAACATATATTTGTAATATGAGGGAGTTTCATTGTGATATGTCCATGCATGCACCTAATGCCCCTTGAACAAATTATTCCCTCTACTATATTTTTCCTTTTCCAGCCTTCTACCACTTCAGTTTTTGGTGTGCTTCACTGTGTGCTGTCTGTCCTCCTCTTTCCATAGTATCTACCAAGGTATATAATAGAGACAAACTACTATTTGGCAGACCAAATTCTTAACCTCAATATATTTATCCATCTCCACTAAAAGAACTGGACACATAAAATATATACATCTTTAGCCCTCTTATGAGCTTTTAACCAACCTTCAAACTAAATAAATTACTTACTTGACTGAAAGAGTTGCTTCAAATCTTAGACACATATAACTTCATTTCTGGTTCAGTAGTAGTTTCTGAAAGTGAAATTCAAAACATCATCATTAAATCTACTTCAGTCAAGCTTGATATAAGAAATTTTAGCTATCTTCCAGGTGCTGATGGCTGATGTCTCCAAACCTAGCTATTCAGGAGTCTGAGATCAGGAGGATCATGGTTTGAAGTTAGCCCAGGCAGAAAAGTCCACGAGATCCATCTCCAAAATAGCATGAAAAAGCTAAAGTTGGAAGTATGGTTCAAGTTGTAGAGAGCCAGTTGAGTGAGCAAATTAAGCAAACCAAGGCTCTTAGTTCTAGCCTTAATATTTTCTAAAAATAAGAAAGCCTTATTATGTTGCTTCATCAACTTTTCCATTTTTATGTGCAACAGAAGTAGAATCACATGATCATTTGCATCTGGATCTGATCATTACAAATAATAATAATAATAATAATAATAATAATAAAGCTGGTGCCTGTCATTTCAGCTATATGGGAAGCATGAAAAGGATGGTACTGGTCTGGAAATAAAGTGAGACCTGATTACAAAAAAGAGTTGGGGGCATGGCTCAAGTGGTTGAGCTCCTGCTTAGAAAGCTGGAGGCCCTGGCTTCAAAGAATATTACCAACAAAATATAGTAAGCAGGCAAGCTAGCTAGCAAGCAATAGCTAGAAGGCTAATTTAGTGCAGGGAAGAGTTTGGAGTGTGAATCCAGATATTTGAATAGCTTGCTTAGACAACATCTACACCATTTAGATGATGATATTCATAGTATTTACAATGGCAAAATTAAAAATTGCTTGAAATGTTAAGAAACACTGGTTATGAAGAACAGTACTAGAGAGAAAGATTGTCAAAGAAATGAACTGGAGAACTTCAAGCCATATAAATGGAAAATATTGAATCTGAAGGAAAATACTGAAAAAAATTAAAGACTTTATTTAAATGGGAGTGATCATATTTAATGATCCTGTGAGATCACATTTAAAATGTTTAAACTATATTTATTTAATTTTATTCTTAGAAGTGAGAATTGGGCAGATAAAATAAGTAAGAAAAAATGGCTTAGCCAGGTACTAGTGGCCTGTAATCCTATCTATTCAGGAAGCTAAGATCTGAGGATTGTGATTCAATGCCAGCCAGGGCAGAAAAGTCCCCATGAAGCTCTTATCTCCAATTAACCACTCAAAAACCAGGAAGTGGAACTGTGGCTCAAAGTGGTAGACTGCTAGCATTGAGCAAAAGAGCTCAGGAACAGCACCCAGGCCCTGGGTTCAAGCCCCACAACTGACCAAGAAAAATGGCTAAGGTTTTCTTAAACTTAAATATATTTCTTAAAACATTTTTTAAACTTAAAAGTTTTCTTAAATTGTTGCAAAACATAAATTGACAATTCCAAGTAGTCCAAGTAAGGTAAATATAAAGAAAACTACACTTGAATACATCATCAGCCAACATAAGCAAACATAAACAGAAAACCTATCAGAGGGAATAACATTCCATTTTGATACAAATTACTACTGATTTCTCATCCGAAACAATGTAGGACAAGAAACAATGGAACATCTATTAGCCAGGGAAGGAGAATTTGTTACATTTGAATTCTACATACAGGGAAAAATTATCTTCAAGCTTGTTTCAAAACAAATGTGCTTTTCCACAAAACCAAATTTGAGAGTTTAGCAGAGCTGTACTTCAATAGAAAGTAAGTTATTCATGCTGAGGAAATTTAACTGAGTGATGGGATTATAGCTGTATACACAACCACACCTGGCTTGAGTGTCTCATTCATTTATTCATTCATTCATTCAGTCAGTCATTTGTATTTTTGGTGCTAGTATCAGTGTTTGAATTCAGGGCCTGGCCTTGAGTTCTCGCTTGGGTTTTTTTACTCATGGCTGGCACTATATCACTTGAATATCACCTGTAGTCTGGCAATTTGCTGTTTAATTGGAGATAGAGTCTCATAGACTTTACTGCTTAGGCTGGTTTTGAACTTCAATCCTTAGATTTCAGCCTTCTGGATATCTAGAATTACAGGTGTGAGCCACTGATACCAGGTTTGATAATCTATTTTAGTAAGAGTTTCTTAATACTGTACTTTTAAGATAAGTATGAACATTCCCATCATATAAATCTGCAACAAACAATCTGGTTGATGGAATTTGAAGGAGGACTTTTTTGAAAGTGGTATGATAGTTGTGCCTCCTTCTGCTCCTCCTCTGCTTCCTCCTCCTCCTCCTTTCCGGTCCTGAGACTTGAGCTTCTTTGGCTCAAGGCTAGTGCTCTACCACTTGAGCCACACCACCACTTCTTGCTTTTTCTGTTTATGGGGTATTGAGGAATCAAACCCAGGACTTCATGCATGCCAGGCAAGCATTGTACCACTAAGCTACCTTCCCAGCCCCACTTAGTTCTTCTTATAGTATTACTAAATAGTTGTACAAAGGAGTTACAATTCCTTATCTGTTTATGAGAAGAGAGTGATAGTTAATGCCACAGAATTATTTCTAAGAGTTACATTGCAAGGCAATGAAACTTCAAATTCAATATTACTAGCACCAACTGCTGCAATCTATATTGCTTTGGATTCATAGTAACTTTATTACATTGTGCTACATTATGAGTTAATCCTTTTTGAACCAGTATGCCTCCTTCAGTGAGACACTGTAACATGACTTTTTTTTTCATTCTCTTTCCAAAAATGTGAAAGAAAACATAAACATACAGTAAGTAATTGTTTTACACTCATACAAGTCAGTACTTTGTTACAGGAGATCACTAAGATTTTATACAATATCATTGTGTTAACTATCTTTACTCAGTAGGATGGAAGCACAGAACTGTCAAAGGGACTTTTCTTCATAGCATTTCTCAACTTCTACCATATTATTATTATTACTATTATTTTTGGGTCCGGTTGTGGGGCCTCAACTCTGGGCCTGGGTGCTGTCCCTCAGCTCTTCAGTTCAAGGCTAGCACTCTACCACTTGAGCCACAGCGCCACTTCTGGCTTTTTTCTTTTTGCTTATGTGGTGCTGAGGAATTGAACCCAGGGCCTCATGCATGCAAGGCAAGCGCTCTACCATTGAGCCACCTTCCCAGCCCCAAACTTCTACCATATTAGTATGCTTCTTTACTAAAGTTTACTCTCTATCTTTTCCATTCCCCCAAGAATATAATTTCATTAAAGCAGCAACATTTTAATCTATTTGGCATATACTGTATTTTAAGTACACAAAATAGGCATTCAATAAATATTTATTGAATGAATTAAAAGTGGTCATAAGATGACATCTGAGACTACTCCAACTTTTCATTGTTCCTACATTGAGAAATATTGGCATGGAAGAAAAGGCACTAGTTCAGGAGATGAAGAAACTTGAAAATGAACCTTTTTCAAAAAAGATTTTTAAAAAATATTTTTACTGCTTATGAACTGCATAGCATTGGACTAATATTCAAATTTAAGGAATCTGTTTCTCCCCCACCCAGTAAAATGTAAAAAAGTCATTTTAAAAAAGAGAGACCAGGGTTAATACAGAGTACATTAAAAACCAGCAAATGTGGAGATCATCACTATCATCATCAGTATCATAGATGTCACAGAAAAAAAATATTTTATCAAGTAAAAAATAAACTCTTCCAAGTTACCATTTTTCTTGTCTTTACCACGTCATATTCATAAAAATTTAAAAGGAGAAACAATTTTAGAATAAATTAAAAAGCAAAGGGATAGAATATGAAAACAGTAAGATAAAAATACCAGAAGATTTTTTAACAGCAATCATTTGCCAAGTGTTGAGAGCTTGACTATAACAGAGCTGTAAAATAAGCTAAAAATAAAGCATCAGCAAGAACACAGATATAGATAAAATAGAATAAAAGTCAACAACTATATAACAGGTCATCAGCTATAGGCTGTGAGTGGTCCCTCCTGCCCTCCATCATTTATGCACACTCCTACCTTCCCTTACTTGTAGGGTCTACTTAGCTCATCAGGAATTTTAACCCTCAGGCCAACCCTGAAGGAAGAATTAACCTAGTTATTGAACCCTTGGGCAGTGTGTATGGCCTGGAAGCTAGGTATTTGGGAATCACAGAGAAATAATTTCAGCATTTTAGTACAGTGTTCCATAACCATTGAAGGAGGTTAAAATAATTTACTGTATTAGAGCAGTATAAATTTCTTGCTTGATTTAACTTTTGCTTGCCAAACAGAGTTATCAAAAATACTTCATAAATACAAGTAGATTTAAGATCTGTTTCAGGTATGCCTTATTTATTTTTTGAAAAGGGAGGATAAATTGGGAGCAAGTGGCTCACACTTGGAATCCCAACTACTTAGGAAGCTGGAATCCAGAGGGTTTGTGGTTTGAAGCCACCCTGGGAGAAAAGTATGTAAAAGACTCTTATCTTCAATTAACCAGTAAAAAAGCTGGGCTAACGGTGTGGCTCAAGTAGGAGAATACTAGCCTTGAGCAAGAAAGCTGAGTTCGCACAAAGTCTGAGTTCAATCCCCAGTACCAGAAAAAAAGGTTTATAAAATGCTTATTTTACATATTATTACTATTCACAATTATATACATAAAACAAAAAGCAATTTTTTCTGGCTAATTCAGTTTTAACCAGACTATGTTTCAACCATGCAAACAGAAATGGTAAATACAATGGATTTACTTTCCCACATTCCAACAATAAAAAATAAACATGTTCAATGTGAATCATACTTGAAAAACTCAGGTGTTACCAGCTAAGCAAACATGGTCCCATAACTTTCCCTTGTCATTTACTTCTGCCAATGTGAAGTGTGCTGCCCAGTTTTATTCTTAATGTGGTGCATTATTATTATTATTTTAGTCTGGTCTTGAGACTTGAACTCTGGGTCTGAGCACTGTCCTTAAGCTTCTTTTGCTCAAGGCTAGTGCTCTACCTCTTGAGCCACAGTGCCACTTCCAGCTTTGAGTGGTTCCATACACTTTCCTGCCTGGACTGGTGGAGGTTGAACTGTGATCCTCAGCTCTCAGCCTCCAGAGTAGCTAGGATAACAGGGGAGAGCCACTGGCACCTGGCTAACAGCTTTATTCTTAACCAATCCTCTCTTAGCTGATTCACTCTATTGCTCTGCACTCTTCAGTGTCTCTATAAAAGCTTGCTTGAATTATTTTACTGAAGATGCATTGCTAATGAGCTATTCTTTAATATGATCAGATATTTACCTACAGTAAGCAGAAACTTACTAAATCAATTGTTTATTTACAATACTGTTTATACTTGTATTCTTTTTACAAAAACTAAATTTATTCTAATATAAATGAGTGGGGATAAAAGAGAACTAGCCTGTAAAAAACCTAGCAAACTAAACAGAATGCTCTTAAAAACTCAATAAAGAGGTCCCTAAAAAGTTCACTTGTATTAGGTGTATCTGAGACACTGGAAAAGATTAGAAAAACTATAAATATCTAAAGGCATTCTTGCACAAAATTATTTTAAACAGCTTTCCTTTCTGTCTTTTCCTGTTTTGTGACTTGCTATGTTGAACATGCTGGCCATTAGGCTCACAATCTTCCTGTCTCTGCTACTGCCTTTCATGTACTACAATTGTAGACAAGGGGCAGCATGCCTGGCTAGTTTTCCTTTCTTTCATCAAACAAATTAAAATGGAAAATGACATGTATGTATTAAGGATGTACTTTTTGTGAGAACACCGTTCAACAACTTAATCTCAAAGAAAAGATTCTGGCAGCTGTACAACTATGGCTTGATGAATGAATGAAGTTTTGTTTCAAAGAAAATAAAATGCTGAACTATTAGCCTTTTATTAGTCCCAATTTTTTTTTAAGTTGGCTAGATTTTTAAGGTAACTAACAATCAGTTGGGATGAATACAGATCCAAATTGTACTGTTTGTTTACTCAAATAATTTGATATTACTGAAACATATGTGTTCACAATGGTTTTTTTTTTTGTTTTTTGCAGTACTAGGGTTTGAACTCAGAGTCTTCTACTTGCTTGAGTGCCTCTACTGCTTGAGCTCCAGCTCCAGCACATTTTGATAATTTTTAAAATAAAATATCACATTTTCCCCTGGGAGTGCCTGATCCATGATTCTCCTATTTATACTTCTTGCACAGAAAGGATGACATACCACTAAACTTATTTGTTGAGATGAAGTCTCATGGACTTTTGCCCTGGCTGGCCTCAAACTGAGATCCTCAGAATCACTACTTCCTGAGTAGCTAGGATTACAAGTATGAGCCACTGAGTCCAAGACATTCATTATTCTTCTTCAGTTTGAGAACGAGGGCACTTTTTTGCCAACCTTTCCTACCATACATATAATTCTTATATCCTACTGAAGAGTATGTGGCTAAAAAAATCCACAATTTGTTAAACCTGAAGACTTGTAGTTGCATTCAAGTTTTGGGTAGTGGAAATATTAGTCTTATTAGTAGTTTACAGTAGTTATGCAGTAGAATAAGTTTCATTGTTGCATTTCTTAGTATGAAACTTTTAACAGTGTTCTTCCAATTAATGAACACAGCATGTCTTTTCATTATTCTTGGATCCTCTTCCATTTCCTTTTTCTCTATTTTTTAAAACTTTTGTATTATCTTTAAGAAGTTGTACAAAGGAATTGTAATTCCACAAAAGTTTATTAATACAGTGTGCCTTAATCGATGTTACCCTGTCAACATTCTTAACTACCACTCATCCCAACCCACCCCTTCCCTCACTTTGCTTAATTTTATAGGATATGTATTGACTTTTTTCCATTTAACAAAGTTATTTGTGTATACAATGCATCTTAAAATGAATTTAAGATTTAAAAGAGTGAGCAGTAAGAATTATAATTAATGGAGAACAATAACAGAGAGAAGCAATAGAAATTAGTTATATTGAAAAAACAACTTTGAAAGGGAGAAGGAATGAGGTGCATATTAAAAGCAAACAGTAAATCAAGTGAAGTAAACAACAAAAAGTAACCTCAAAGGATACATGATTGAAGTGAATGAAACCTGAAGATACAATTGCAATGATTATTATAGAGAAAATAGGCTCATCAACTGGAAAGTGGTTAAACTATGGTGCATTCACTGTATGAAATTCTATGTTATTGCTAAAAATGAGACAGATATATAGATATAAACATGAAAAGATTCCAAAGCACTATTGAGTTAAAATAAAAAGTAAAATGCAAAAAGTAACTATGACTCTATCTTTCTTGTACACACATAGAAAGTCTGAAAGAAGACAAAGCTGTTGGCATTTGTTACCTCTGGTGAGTATAAGTGAGAACAATGTCAGGAATACTCTGCAGAACACGCATTTCCTTATGAAATAATTTGTTATTTTCTAATTAAATAACAAGCATTCAGCTTTGGAAAAGCCAGCAATGAAACTATGGAGCATTGATAGCTATAGAAAGGCTACTTTATATTCCTATTTAAGAATTTTCGATATCACAAATGTTTGACTTCGGGAGGGGATGGGGGTAAAAGTGGAGGAGAGTAAGATGTTTTATCCAAACTGAAATGACTAAGAAATCCTACAAGAACACTCTAAAACAAAGGGAACTAACTAGGAGCAACTATCAACTAATGGTGTTAAGTTCATCTCAAATCTTCTGTATCTTTATGCCTTTTAAAAATTGTTATTATGAAGGCAATGTACAAAGGGGTTATAGTTATGTAAGTCAGGTGATGAGTATATTTCTTTTTGAACAGTGTCACTCCTTCCTTCAGTTTTCTCCTAGTTTTCCTCTCCTGTTCCTCCTCCCACAGGTGGTTTAGTTCATTTTCAACATAGGGTCTAATGTATCACTGCTGCATTTATTCACCCTTTATCCCACATTTCTGTGTTTCCTCTTACCCTCCCCCGAACACATAAACTTACAAACAAGGCAAAAGGTACAGAAATTTTAAAAAAATCAACAAAGAAGAAAAAAACAAAACCCTCTTGTTTCACTAAACATCATTTTATATAATCATATGTACATAGCTATTGAGCCTTTGTGATCCTCTCCTAAGAATATTCTTCTTTGGTCTCACTGTGTGAATGTCTAGAGTCCTGTATAATTTATTATGTATATGTGTATTTTTTGTGTTTTACTTCCCAGTGCGTTTACTTGTAGATTTGTAGGCATATTCTAGTTACCACAAGTGAGGGAAACCATGCAACCTATGTTTATCTGGGTCTGACTTACTTCACTTAATATAACTTTTTCTAAGTCTTTCCATTTCCTTATGAATGGTACTTTACCCTTCTTTCTAATGGAAGCACAGAATTCCATTGTGTATATATACTACATTTTCTTAATTCATTTGTCTACTGAGGTGCATCTGGGGTGATTCCATATCTTGGCTATGGTAAACAATGCTTCAATGAACATAGTTGTAGCTTTATTGTGGCCTACTTTGTGGTCAATTGGATAAATGCCCAGGAGAGGAATTGCTGGGTTATAGGGAAGCTCTATGTTTAGTCTTTTGGGGAGCCCTATATTGTTTTCCAGATATAGTATTTTTAGCAAATTATTATTAAACAGATAGACACCCATTTTACCATCATTCAAGGACAAAAATAAAATCTTTCTCATCTCAAAAGACCCTGCCAAGTGCCATGTTCCACTTATGTCCTCTCTCACTACCCCTAAAGAAAACACATATCTTCCTTTTTAGGTTATCTACTTACCAGCTTTTCATGATACACTTTTATCATCTTAACATGCACTACACTAAAATTATGCTTTAGTGGAAAGGAATTTATTATGGAAACATGATTAATCAATTATCTATAACACAAAAGTAAACTTTGCAACAAGGAATATTGCTGGAAACAAATACATTTCACAATGATAAAAGGTTCAATTAATTTAGAATTATAGCTCTAAATGCATATGCATTTAATAGTTTCAGAGCACATGAAACAAAAATGACAGATATAAATATGAATTAAAATATATCTACTCATAATTGAATATTTTAGCACTTGTTCAGTAATTGAGAGAAAAAACAATGAATCAGAAAATATATAGGTACAAACAACCATCACCTGGACATTTTGCATCTAACAATAGTTTTACTAACGTGTTATACTAATTTCTATATTTTACTTGAAAAATATGCATTTTTCCAAATCTGCATAGAACACATATCTCACATGGTTTTAATTTCCATTTCTGTAATTAGTGGGCATAATTATGCTTCCATATTTATTAGTTACTTAGCTATTACTTTAGCTGTTTCTCTGCCAACATCCTCTTTACCAGGACATTGCAACTATGCTACAATGATGATGATAATGATGAGGATGTTAATAATAAGCAACTTATACTTAATTCTTAGAGAACTACAGTTGGTTGATGGGAGCCACCTTACTCCTTGGGGTCATCTTACTTGAGAGGCCCAGGATATGTTGCCTTACCATAGGTAAGGGTAATGAATGAGTAGATACAACAGGTCAGCTATCCTATGTATGAGTAGGATGTCTGGGATAAAAGACATGTTCCAGGGTTAAGCTAAAGGTTGAATTTTTCTGCACCCATGTCTTTCCTTTTCTTCTTCTCCTGTCATATCTTGTCAGACTTCCTCCCTTAGAGGAGTGTCCTGATAGTCTTACAGTGGTTGTATAAGGTTCCATTTCATGGAAATGTACTTAGGACAGTTGTTCCCAGGAATGATTAATTGGGAACATCATCTAGAAGAGTGCTGGGGTTCCTGACAGGTTACCACAATGCAAATGCTAACAACCTCCACTTTGAGTAAATATGGGCATGACACATGTGGAAAGAAGAAACTGTCCTGTGTACTCACTTTGACATTCCAGAGCTTTGGCAAAGAGAGTATTAAGATCATAGAATTGGTTAGTTACTACAAAGCATCAATTTATAGCAAAGAAAAAAAATCAAGTATTGCAAACAGTTTAGAAACATGACTTAATTATAAGACTGGCAGAATTTAAGAGAAAGTTGATCTTTAATCCCAGTCATATCCTGTCCCTCAGCTTTTTCACTCAAGGGTAGCACTCTATCACTTTGAGCCACAGCGCCACTTCCAGTTTTCTGGTGGTCAAATTGAGATAAGATTCTCATCATGGACTTTCCTGCCTCGGCTGGCTTGAATTGTGATAATCAGATCTTAGCCTCTTGAGTAACTAGAATAACAGGAGTGAGTCAGTGGAGTCCAGTAAGTGGATGTTTTAGCAAACATTTCCCCCTTTGTTAGCTTAAACCTGATTTTGTTATTTTAGCTTTTTTAGTTTATAGCATATAATTGATCATAATCTACCTTCAAATGGTATTGTACCAATTCATGTATAGTAGAAACTTGTAACAATCTTCCATTTCTGTTTTCTTCTCTACCTTCTATATTATTCTAAGTTTTTACATTTGTTATAAAAACAACACACTTTTTTTGTTTCAAACTGTTATCTTTAAATATATTTAAGTAATAAGAAAGGTTTAACAAATTTACCAGAGTCATCTCCCATTTTTATGGCTTTAAATTGACATAGTAATGATTTCCACTTGCCTGAGTTCTTGTAAAGATGAGGATTTTGTTTCTGCAAAACCTTAAAAAAACGTGTTTGTCGTCTTTTTAAAGATTTTCTCCTTCCTTTCCTCCCTTTTTACCTCCCTCCCTTGCTTCTTTCCTTTTTCTTCTTTCCTCTCTCTATTCTTTTCCTTTCTTTCCTCTTTTCAAAATTTGATTTTTTTTTTTTTTTTTTTTTTTTTTTTTTTTTTGTTCTGTTTGGCTGGCATTGATACTAAAGAGAAATCTACTGTCATCCTTGTTTCATTTAACATCCACATGTGTCTTCTTTACTCTGGCTTCTTTTTATTTTTAAGCAATTTGAATATGATATGACAGTATATTTTGTTTTCTTCAGTTTTTTTCCTGTTCATAATCCATTGAAATGATTGGATTTGTTGGGTAGTTTTCAACAAGTTTGGAAATTTTTATTTTAGCCATTATTTCTTTGAATATATTTTTGTCTTCCTCCCACCTCCCCACTTCAGGGATTTAAATTACACAAATGCTAGGTCACTTATCATTGTCTCCAAACTTACTGATGCTTTATTGTTTTTCTTTCTATGCATCATTTTGGATAGTGCTTATTTAAAAGTCTTTATGTTTACTAGTCTTTTCTTCTAAAATATCCAATCTCCTGATAATCCTTTCTAGTATATTCTTAATCTGAGAAATGATAGTTTTGTTTTTCTTTCATGTCTCTAATACATATATTCCTGGTTTTTTCTAACTTCTTGAATATGTGAAATACAGTTGATAGCTATTAACTTATTGTGTTTTTTATGTCACTTTAATATGGTTAACTTATCTGGTTAATATGGTTAACTAGTCTGGTTTTTCTGGCTTAGTGTTGATTAGATTGATAGCAAACATTATGCTTCAGTCTGTAGTTTATGGTTTCATTATTTATTGTCATTCAAATTTTAGCAGTTTCTAATTTTGCTGAAGTTGAACTTACCTTTTGTCTTTGTGGTTTAAGTGCCTTTCCTGTCATGTTTTTTGGGCTTAAGTTGTTTTCTTAAGACAAAGTATTGCTTCAAAACTTTCCTGATTTCTATATATCACTAAAACTCATTTTCTTCTAAGTGTAACTTTAACTGCATTTTAGAAATTCTGAAGTATTTTTCACTCTATTAATATATTTTATAATTCCCCTATCACTGCCTCTTAAACCCTTGTCACTTGGGAAAAAAATGTTTAATATCCAAAATATGAGATTTCTTCTGTTGTTGTTGTTGTTGGTCATGAGGCCTGAACTCTGGGCCTGGGTGTTGTCCCTCAGCTCTTCAGCTCAAGGTTAGCACTCTACTACTTGAGCCATTGTGCCACTTCTGGCTTTTTTCTCCTGTTTTTTTTTTTCGAACCCAGGGCCTCATGCATATAAGGCAAGCACTCTACCACTGAGCTACCTTCCCAGACAGAAAATGTGAGATTTTTAAGATCCTATTTTCACTGATTTCCAGTTCCATTTGTTTGTTGTCAGAAAAATTACTTTGTTTGAGTATTTTTAAATTCATTGATTGTTTTTTCTTTAACAGATGGTAGAATGACCCATGTAATGGTTTCATGTATAGCTGAGAAGAATTTGTATTCTGTTTTTGTTGGGTAGGACATTTTTTCTGCTTTTAATTTTCTTATATGAGTATTATTTAAAAACAAAATTTCACAAAAACAATATGTCACATGAGGCTAGATTCATATAGCTGATAATTGAGTGCATCAGTTTGAAAAAAATGTGAAGATTTGATACAGGAAGTACTTCAATAGTAAGTAGTTCATAACAGGAACTTAAGGTAGTACAGGGACACAGTTAACAATGACATGAGACCAAGCACTGACAAATAAATGCAGATAATGAGTAAGTTACTTTTCCATATGCTTATTTCCTAATATACTACAGTAACCATTTTTCTACACACTAGTCACACTGTTATGGTTCTTCAAAGCATCATCTGAATTTCTAAACATATTTTCCACTTGGCAAATACTTTTCTTCTCCTTCTTGTCAAAAGCTGAACCTTGAATTGATTTTCACCAAGAAGTCTATTTGACATGCCAGTTAAGGATCAGGTCCTCTTGGTATGCATTTTCATATCTTAGGACTCTTATTGAATTTATCATGAAAATGGAAATTGGGCCGGATTGAATCAGATTATCAAAGATTATATGTCTTCTCAAAATGTTCAGAATTAACTACTCAAAAAAATTCCTAAACATGAGATATGGAGTGGTCAACTAAAATGACTCGTAAAGCCTGGTTTTACCGAATGGCATTTGTTTTGGGACACTGAATGCAGCATTATATTTTGATAAGGCTGTTGATGTTATGAACCTTCCAAATATGATATATCTAATGCATATAAGAAGCTATGATTTATAAAATATTGCATAGAGCAGAGAATACAGATAAACCTACTACAATAAGATGTTCTACTCTTTTGCCTTCATATATCTAGATGCATCTATTGGGTGACCGCTTCTCTAAGACATTCCTTGATTGAGAAAGGAAAACTCATACATGAATAGCACATTGGATCTAATTATTTTTTTTTCCAAATAAAATCTAAAACATTAAGGTTTTAGTCTAAGTTTCTTAAAAACTTTAAGGCAAAGAGTACAGAGAGTGAGAAGAGAATCTTTGTCTTTCCGGAACATTCAGAACCCTAATTTCTTTGAAATAGCACTTGATGATATTATGAGGGGGCACTTGTAGGAAAATACACAGAGCTTTCCTGGCAATGGAATTGGAAGAGCTGCTTTCATGCTGTCTCTCAGGCTTACTTTGTAAATTATGTGAAACACTTTTAGACAGACACTGGCACTCATAAATTATACAGCTAATTTGCATATTCCAGTCATGAGACATTATGCAAAGTGACATGATTTGCATAATGGATTCCTCTTGTCGCTTCACTTGCTGTGTGCTTTTAAAAAAACAAAACGAAATAAAATGAAAGCATGAAAAGGTAAAAGCCAGTTCCCAGCCTTGCCTGGCTCCAAGTAGACTATCAATAGCTTTCATTTTATACAGGAGATTGGAGGAAACGAAATAAGAAACAAAAATAAACACAGATACAAACAGCACAATAATAAGCTTTGGTATACATTTTGTTCTTAATGATAATATATGCGTTTTCTCATTGAAATTCTTCACCATAAACAATCCATATAGGACAAGAGGAATTAGATATGACAGAAAAAAACTTTATGGAACTTTTTCCTAATAAAGAAAAAAAAATCTCCCATGCCTGTGATATTTAGGGATGGGGTAGCCTTTCTTCAATGAGACTGAAAGACAAAGGTTTAAAAAAAAACCAACACATCTTAAAGGCACCAGTTACTTTCTTATTACTAGAAAAAAAGCTTGTTATGAGTGAGATAAATAGTCCCCCCCACCCACTAGATGAACTTCTGTAGGGTTTTTCTATTTTAAGAGAGGAATATAGAAGAAGAAGAAGGAGAAGAAGAAGAAAAAAAAAAGGCAGGGCTGTGTTTTGATTCTTGGACCAAATATATAATGGCCACATACATTGCAAAGGATGAGGTAGTGCCACGTCGACTTCTATCGGCTCTACTCCAATAAGCAGGCAACATTCCCTCAGCAGTTGCTAGTTTTGCTGCGGGCTTTCCCTGCCGCCCCCCCCTCCACTCCCCACCCCTGCACCAGTGCGAAAGGCAGAGTGTGCCAGGCGGCTGGCGTCTGTACCCTGTGGGAAAAGTTAACTGTAATTCTTCGGCTTTTAAAATCAATTAACCCGTGTGTTAATTAACGTCAAGTCGACGGGAGGAGGAGAAGGAGGGGAGGGAGGGAGGAAAGAAAAAAGCTGCAAGGGCGGATGGCAGAAGAGTTGGCACGGTGCCATCCATTCAGGGGCAACGCCACAGTTTCGTGTGATAGCAGCAGCGGGTATATGTTACCGGGCCCTGTGTGCGGGCCAGACAGTGCGGTAAAGCCAAGGGAGATTATCCAGACCCCCAGGAGCGAACGGCAAGCAGCAACCGAAGGCGCCAGTGCCAGGATTACAGCCTGGGCAGCTCCAACTATGATCCCTTCCTCGGACCCTGGGAGTCGGATCCTTGGGGTTTGTGGGGGGTGGTGGTGGTGGTGGTGGTGTCTTCCACACCACAGAGGCACAAAGATGACTTTAATCACTTTTTTTTTTCTTCATTTAAACTTGATTCTGCCGCAGTGGAGCCAGAACAGCGGATGTTTTCACACCCAGCAAGACAAAGGCCGTTGTCTCCGCCATGACACTGTTCCGTTCAAAGCAAGAGGCCGGGATCCTGGACTCCTTGAAAAATCAGAAAGAAACGAGGAAAACAAACAACAGATACGGCAACAAACAGAAAATAATGATCAACCATCAAAATCGTGTGCCCGTTTGCCTATGCCAAGGGTGATCTGGGCATCTGTTACAGCAGAAGGCGCTGGTGTGGGGCTATTTTTTGTGGGTTTTTTTTTTGGGGGGGGACAAGCTGTTGGCTTGTTTGCTATTCAACTTCGTTCATAATTAACTTAAAAAAAATAGCAACACTCAGCCTAGTCAACAACAAACAAAGAGAAAAAGCAGACCTCCGAAGAAAAATACCATAGGAAGCGGCATGAATGCGTGCCACAGCCGGTGCCACTATGCCATTTGGAAAACCTCGGGGAAAGATGCCAGTTTGACGGCTCCGAAGAAGGCAGAGAAGGGAGCATAATGGTCTACAAATACAAGTCCTAAGGAAAGAATATTTCTTTTATAATCCTGGATTGAAGTTGAACACAGCCTCTGCTGGGAGAAAGAGAGGGGGCCATTTAAATGAAGATATAGATGGGTATAAGTGACAAGATAGGCACCTATCAATTGCATATAGACACATGTGTCAGGCTGTTATGTGTATACAAGTACGCATATCTGCAGAGAAACGTTTATTTAGATATGAATATATTTTTGCGAAAGATATGGGTATGTATAGGTGTATATGTTCACACATATGCATGTATGTGGGATGTATGCATGTGTGAAGAGAAGGAAAAGAAGGCAGAGTAGAGAGAAGGGAATGTGTATACGTGCATGTATGTGTATGTGTACATCCCACTTTTTGACCCAGGTATACACAGAAGACAAAATAAAAATCATACTCCAGCAGCAAGCAGGCAGCCAGAGATTTATCTACATTCACTGCTATCACCAGGGAGATGAATGGGGCCGATCTGAAGCCCTTTTTACAAGATCCACTATGGGAGTGAAGGAGGAGGAGGGATGCCACAGACATGCACAAACTTGAAGGCAGAGGGATTTGGAAGGGGCTACTGAGGAAACCCTGGTGGCATAACACAGGGGAGAAGAAGGGGGAAGAGGCTTGTTTCTATGTTTTAGGTTTTTTGTTTTTGTTTTTTTTAAACCTGAAAAAGGGTTTCAGGAAACGGCTGGTACTTACTTGTCTGCGTTGCTGGGAATCCTGAAAGGTGTTCTGTTGGCACCGGGCGCTGAGCCAGGGGCAGGCGCTGGAAACAAAAGGGAGAGACAAAAAAAAAAAAAATAAAGTCATTCAGTGGGAATATTAATTGCTGCTCTTGTGGATTTTACAAAACACACAATTTTTTTTAAATTGTGGATTGGCGCGTGTCCCTTTCGCATGGAATATACAAGTAGCTTGGGATTTACAGTCCAGTTGCAGGACTCAGGATTAACCGCACTGGCATCTTTTGGGCATATTCTTCCTATGAATGAATGAGCTTTTGCTGTTAATGAGGAATAATCGTTTGGCTAATGAGCTTTGAAACATTAAGAGAAAAGGTGTTTTGTTTTGTTTTTTTTTCCCCCCGGTTAATCGCTGTGATGGACTGCATGGATGGATTACAAAAGACAGCAATAGGAATGAAGTATAAAGGGGGAACTCTCCTGCAGTGGAAGAAGCATCGAGATGGGCAATGTGCCCCTGCACCTTCCTTCCTTCCTTCCTCCTCTCCTCTCTCTGCCAAATGCTATAGGTTTCCATAACTCTGCAATCAAAGTGGATGGGCGAGAAGGATTATTACAAAGAATGAAGCCTCCGCTGTTAATGTCTCCAGTGTTTAATCATCATACAGTAGAATGGTTTTTATGCATATTTCATTTGCATATCATTAAACCGCGTTAGCGAGGGGCATTCAGAGCCAGAAGTACAAAGTTGGGGAGAGAGGGAAGAAAATAAAGGTCCCTATGATGCTTATCTTCAAACAGGAACTTGTTCCATGATCTCTCTTCTACTTTTGCTAAAATCATTATGTCTTGGAAACCTTTGAAGTTGGATACAACCTTGGATTCTTCTAATTCCTGCAGAGCGGTATATTAAAAAAAAAAAACCCAGCAGAAATGTTCCTGCACTAGACAATTAAAGGAATATAAACTCCATTGGGTTGAAACTAGTAGCTCTTTGGGGAATGCAGTGACAGAGGCTTCTACAAATACCAATACTTAAAAAAAATACTAAAGAACATTATATTAAAAACAAAGAAAATGAAGATAAGAAACATGTGGATTATATCTGTTTCTTTTGGGGGGTAATGAGCTAAAGCGAATGAAGAAGCCATCGGTAATTTATCCCTTCATTAAGGAACAGCCACCTTTTTGTATGTGTTTTTGTCCTTTCATTTTGAAGAAGGATGTTGTCACTTTTGAAGCGATTAGTCAATTATTTTGTAGCTCTGATCTTTTTCCCCTGCACCCGACAGGAAAGGAAGGTGGTGGTTAGGGAATATGTGAGTACTGGGGGGATCTGGGAGGGAGAAGGAATACAGTGAGTTCTTTGTAGATCTTATACATGCACAACATATTAATTGGGGCTTTTAAAGCTCCCTCAATAGGCTATTTCATTCTTGGTAACACAGCAGCTGGTTAGCCACTGTTACTCTTCAACTATCACTTTAAACTATTTTTATTCTGTTGCTGTTGTTGTTATATTCTTGTTTTGCTCTTCCTCAATCAAGAATGAGGATTTAATGTCACCCCTTCATTTTTGAATCTCTTTTCTCCTCCTTCATTTTCAATTTCCAAACTGCAATACAATATTGGTTTAATACGGAATCCTGGCTCACAGTGTATCTGGTACAACTTGATTTGGAAATGAGGTGCTATTTTATATTTAAATTATCCTCAGTCTTTCCTTATCCTCCCAAGCTTTGTCTCCATTATGAATATTCAGATGAGGCATGATGTGATTACATTGTAAAATTACTCCTATCCATGGTGGTGGTGGGGGCTGCTGGAGAAATAGAGAGCCAGACAGCCTCCAAGCCAGTGCGGCGTTTTGTTTTTGGTATTTTTCCTATCTCCTTGGCGCTGCGGCACATGCAGATGTCGCTGTTGTTCTTTATAAAGCTGTAATGATATGCAAAAGCATAATGACTTGGTTTGGATGCAGAGCATCAACGAAATATTATGGATGCCTTTAAGAAAGGGAGAGAGAAAATCCTGACTGAAGGAATGTCCACATAAATTATTTTTATGTAAATGAATTCAAAGGATGGGGTGAGGGCAAGTGAGAAGGAGTCACATGGAAAACATGCATAATATTAATATGCATAAAGAATTTTCACCAAGGAAAAGCTGCTCACTACAGCTCATGGGACAAACAGGTTCATTAGGAGATAGCCAAGAGCGACTACAACATTTTGCTATTGCACTTTTTTTCTTATTTTAAACGAAGAGTCAGAGAGATGTGTTTTCTTTGCATGGCAGCATTGAGATGGATCCAGTCTGTGAAATTTGCTGCCCAAATAGCATTTCTAATGGAAAATGGAACTAAACAAGGGCACCGATATGGAAGGGAGGGGAGAAGAGAGAACACATGAAGAGGAGTATATTCAGAGCCACTGCATAGCATGTTGTAGTACAGGAGGTTTGCAGAAACCATCTTGGCTTCATTAGTCCCAGATGTGGGATACTGATGCAAAGAGCTATTAGGGTTTTTCAAGAGGGGTACTGAGACAGGCCCTTCTAGGTCTGAGGCTGAGGAGAGCAGCAGCAACTTGGTGACTGTCCCTACCCCCTCAGCTGTCTACAGCTCAGAAGCCAAAAGCACGCTACTCCTAATTTTGGAATGCAGTAGAGTGCCTCCTGGTCCAGGTATTTGTGAATGAGGGAATTTCTGGTGTTATGGTAGTGTACATTGCTGAAGTGCAGATGGACTCATTCGGGTGCTCAAGAAGGCATGATAATTTTCTTGTGCCGGTTAATTTTCAGGGTAATGATTACTTTGGTTGTCTAAGATTTTTCAGAATGTTGAAATTATGAGTGTGATTAGTGCATGGTTACAATGAGTAGAGATAGACACATAGTGAATGAGCCTATTGAGTGGATTCATTCTGAAACATTCTGAAAACATTCTGAAAAGATTAACAAAGAAAGCCAAAGAAAGAAGCAACAGTCAATAAGATTTGTTAAATCCCTTGGTTAGGTGAACACACTTAAAATTATTTTCATAATTCAGATTAAATGTTTATACTTTTGCTTAAATTACTTAATGGCAATTTTAATCTGATTTGTGTATCTGTACAAATCTCTACCTGATGGCATGAGACTGACCTAGAACTGGTCTAATTATATGTTCTGAATTCTGCTGCTCTTCACCTCTAATTTCCAAGACTTCCATCTACGATTCTCTTCCAACCAACACAATGCACTTTTTAACTGTTACATGATTTTTAAGTGTTGTTACAGTGTACCAAACTACAGAGTATGGAGAATTGATCATTATTTGGCAAATGGCTATTTGATCCAATTATTCTGGCTTTATGTCTTACTTTTCTGGCAACAAAGCTTGCCAGAATTATGGCAATTATTAAATTTTGAGACAATAAATATAAACAAATATAACAAGCACTAAATAAAATTTAAAGTTTATTATCTCTTCATACTGTTTAATATTTGAGAAAATAGGAAAAAGAAACAGCAGTTGTTGCTTTGCTACTGAATATTTAATGCAGATAAAAATCACAGAACTACAAAAGCATTCAAGGTAAATAATCTATGAATGACTTGCAATTAGAAGTCAAACTACAGCTCATATGAATGTATAACAGATTCATAAGAGTTCTTTAAAAATGCATATAATTCTGAAATGATTATCATGTTTCATGACATCTGTAGTTTGATCAGAGAATTCAATCATGGTTTGTGTGGAAGGTTATGGGAACCGAAAAGTGCTCATTATTTAACCACACTGATGAGACAATGGCAAATTCAGTCTTTTTTTACATTATGTTTTAAAATTATATTAACATTATTTTAAAAATTGTGTTCAACTATCAACAAATGATATAGAAAGGGAAAGTTCTCTTCGAGCCTTGAGTTCTCAACCCCTCTCTTAATACTTAATGACTATAACTTTCTGTTCATTCTTCCAGATATTAATTTATCATGCCAAGATTTTAATAGAATATATAAAAGATACATTGTTTCTCTTGTTATTTACATAAATTGTAGTTTAAAATATTCCTTATAATTTTTTGCAAACAAAATAAATTCATCTCTGTGTAGGTTAATGTCATCATTTAAAGTAATCGTAGAAAAACTACTTATTTCACTTTAACTCTCCTTATTTCATTGATGAGTAGTGAGAGTGACTTTGTGATTTAGAGGGGAAAATCTTTAGTCTTTTAGTTTTTAAATTAACAAACATACTGTGAATGGGTTTCCTTGTGATATTTACACATCACACAATGCACTTTGAGCAAATTCACAACCTCTGCCATTATTCACCATTAAGAAATAAGTTATCTATCATGTGAAATAGACTGGATTTTTTTTCTTTTATGTTGTTCTGGTTCTGGGGCTTGAACTTAGGGCCTGGGTACTGTCTCTGACTGTCTAGCTCAAGGCTAGTACTCTACTACTTGAGCCACAACTCCTCTTCCAGCTTTTTGATGGTTAATTGGAGAGTAAGAGTCTTTCCTGCCCACGCTGGCACTGAACCACAATACTCAGATTTCAGCTTCCTGAGTAGTTTGAATTACAGGTGTGAGCTTACAGGTTCCTGGTATCCTTTTTTTTTTTTAAGATTATTAAATTTTGTCTAATGCCTTTTTGATGTGTATGGAAACAAATAACAAATAAAGCTGTTGCAGTGAATAAAATGACTGATTTTCATACAATAAACCAGTTCTACCATCTTGGGACTATGATGTGTTAATCCCTTTTATATATGTAAAATAATATTTGACATGCTATCACTTTGTTAGGAATTTTTATAACTTCCTTTTCTTCTAAAAACTTTGGTATTGTTACTAGATCTTGCTGGACTCATAAAATGAGCTAGACAATGTCTTCTCCTCTGTATTCTAAGAATGTTATTATTTTGTCCTTAAATGCTGGATATTCTTCATCAGTGAAGTCATGAGGCTTGGGGATTTATTTGACAGCAATTTTTCAATTATTAAGCTTTAAAAACTTACCTAGGACTATTCTGATTTTTTATATACTGTGACAATTTTGTTAAGCTATGACATAAAATACTATGCATTTCATTGTAGCTATCACATCCATTTTCATAACAATTTTGTTTCATAACTAAGTTGTTCAAGTTCATGCATATTTTTAGTGGCTTATGTTTGCATACCTGTTCTGCTGGTCATCAAGAGAGATCTGTTGAAGTCTTACAATATGAATTTATATAGCTACATTAGTATGGAACTTTATGTAATTTTATGCTTTATATGTTTACTTTGTTTTTAAATTTTTGTTTTAATTAAAATTTTAATTTGTTTTATTTCATATTTTATTTTAGTGGTACTGGGTTTGAATTCAAAGCTTCCACCATTGAGCCACGTTCCCAGCTCACTTTTGTGGGGTTATTATCTTTTGTGTATGTGCTAGTATCAGGACTTGAAATCAGGGCCTCTCACTGTAGCTTAGCTTTTTTGCTCATAGTGATTGCCTTACCACCTGAACTGTGCCTCTAGTCCAGTTTTTGTGCTGGTTAACTGGAGATTATCTTGGAATCTTTGCCTGAGCTGGCTTTGAATCCCAATCAATAGATCTCAGCCTCCTGAATAACTAGAATTACCGGCACTAGTCAACGGCATCTAGTTTGTGCTGGTGATTTTAGAGATTAGGTTTTCCTTTTCAGGTGTATGCTTGGACCATGACCCTTTCATGTTTCCTGTGATAGCTGGGATGACAGGTCCTCTCCATCATACCCAACATACTAGAATCACTGTCTTCTAGATATTAGCCTCCCATCAAGCCAGATGATAGGTGTGAGCAAGCCCAAGTGCCTGGGGTGTAGCCATTTTATGAAGTACACAAAAAATTGCCTTAAAATCTGTTGTTTAATATTAGTATATGTTCTCATATTTTGATATAGTTGGATTTTTAAAAGTCTTTTTACTTTCAATTTTTCCATACTCTTATCTTTTATCTAGTCTGAAAATTCTGTCTTTTAATTAGAGCACTCAGTTTATACTTGGTGTGATTACTAACATATTTTAAGTGATATATGTATTACATTATTTTTCCTCAGTGTTCTATCAAATTTATATTCCTTCATATTTATTTTCTTCTATTCCTTTTTTCTACATTCTTTAGGATTAATGATATTTTTCTTGGGTAAGGGCAGGGATCAGTGGTTGAATACTTGTCTAGCATGTGCAAGGCCCTGGGATTCTAAGCACTGTAGTAGGAACTGACAGAGAGACAGAAGACAGAAGAGAGGGAAAGAGATAATTTCTTATTCAATTTTTTTCTCCACTAGCTTGATTATCCTTAATATTATAACATGAATTCCTGATTAACATTTTCAGCATTTCCAGACTGTTAAAACTCTATCATTTTGTTTACCTTCTTTCACCATTTTTTTTTGTCAGTCGTGGGGCTTGAACTCTGGGCTTGGGTGCTGTCCCTGCACTCTTTAGCACAAGGTGAGAGCTCTACTACTTGAGCCACAGTGCCATTTCTAGTTTTCTAGTGGTTTATTGGAGATAAGAGTCTCCCAGACTTTCCTGACTGGGCTGGCTTTGAACCATGATCCTCAGATCTCAGCCTCCTAAGTAGCTAGGATTACAGGTATGAGCCACCAGTGCCCGGCCTTCTTTCACCTTTTGTGTTATGGCTAATATGAATTTTATGTTCATATATGTTAATGCTCACAAGATATTTTTTTCTTTTCTTTTTGCATTCAGATACACACACACACAGAGACACACACACAGACACTTAAATGTCTTGAGTATTGTTCTTTGTTTCTTCCTCTACTTCCATGTTTCCCTTTGAAATTACTTTTTATTCTGTCTGCACAATTTCCTTTGGTATTCTTTTTTTATGTCACTTCTACTCTGATAATTTTCTTAGCCTTTAGTTAACCAGAAAATTACCTTTGGTTTTGAAGAATACTTTTAGTAAGGACAGAATTCTAGACTGGTAATTTGGTAATACTTTCCTTCCAGCAATTTAAGAGGTTCCATTGTCTTTCACACACCATCATTTCAGCTAGGAAATCAGTAGAGAATTCTATTGTTGCTGTTTTGAAGAAAAATGTTCTGTCCCACACATTGAAGATTTTCTCTTCATGTTTTAAATTCAAGAAGTTTATTGATGTGTGCAGGTGTATTTTTCTTTATATTTACCCTATTAGGAGATCGGTGGCTTTTCTATCCATTTGGAAATTGTTGGGTCATTATCAATTTGAACATTACACTTCTACATTACACTTCATTGTTCTGCTTATTAACATTTTATATATCTCTTTCATATTTTATGTTTACCACCCATCCTGTATTTGTTCATAATTTGGCTTAAATATTTTTTACTGATCTATCAACATTCTGTTCATCAATTTCCACTCATTTAATTTAGGTTTCTGTGTTTTTCAGTTTAGAAGACCCACTTAGTATTTGCTTATTAGCTGTAGTTCTTGTGTTGCTAGAGTTACCTAAGAAACTTTATCTAGGAACTCTAAAAATCTGATTCACTATGAATCAGCTTTTCTTCTTTTGGTTTTGTTTCATTTATTTTATTTTACCCTTGTATTAATTGTACAAAATCATGGGTTTCATTATGACATTCTAATACACATGCACAATATATTGAACATATTCTTCCCTATTATTCTCTCTTATTTTCTTTTCTTTTTCTTAATACTCCTCTTTCTACTTCCCATCTACCCCCCTTCAAATTTCACATAGTAGAAACCATGACATTTGCCTTTCTGTTTTTTTTTAATGCGATGAACTTCAGTTCCACCTGTTTCCTACAAACACATGATTTCATCCTTCTTTATGGCAGAATAATACTCTATTGTGTGTGTGTATGTATGTGTCTGTATGTATGTATTTCATTCACCCAGTGAGAGACCTAAGCTAATATAATTTTGCTATTGTGAATAGTCTGTGATAAACATGTTATGCAGGTATCTGCACTATATGTTGTCTTTGATTCCTTTGGCATATTCCCAGGATTGGTACTGCTGAATCATGTAGGTCTCCTCTTTTTTTTAGCGTGTTTATGTATGTGTATATATGTATAGAAAATCTACCTTTTTTGTGTTGATTTTATATCCTGCTACTTCACTGGAATAGTTTTTTTTTAATCTAATAGTTGTGTGAACCTGGGTTGCATTTAAAACTCCATCTCATCTGCAAACAGGGATTTGACTTCTTTCAAATGTATATCCTTTTTATTCCTTTTTTCTTGCCTTTTTATTTTAGTTAAAATTTCAATATCTTATTTCTTGCTATTCTTGGAAAGCTCTGAGTACAGTGCTCCATTTAGTGTGTATAAAAATTTTTACATGCTCTGAGAGAGTCTGTTTTGGAAAAAAAATTACTGTATTATCTAGAAGGTGGGTGTACAGAATAATGACATTTCACCTTAATCCCATAAAGAAGATAACTTGTAGATCTAGATTCTAGTCTCAATAAGCCTGAGATTCCATCTGATTCACCTTATCTCCTAAGTCTTATTTCCTTGATGGATACCTAATCTAACCTATAAAGTATCTCTGAAATAATACCATTCAAAATGAAATAGGTATTTTTGACTTGGGGAAGTTGTATTTATCCCTAAAGGTCAAAATTCCCTTTTTAAAATTCTTATAAAAGTAACTTAAAAATAATAGATTCTAAACTAAAAATGCAGTGCTTTAAAAAAATTTGGAATGATTTTTCCTCCTAGTCAGATTTTTTTGTCTAGTATGTATATTTTCTTCAAACACCAGAGATCCCATAAGCTCAAGTGCAGATGTAGTTTCTCAGGCTCAATTCTAAAAAATAATCTTCCCTTTGAAAGTAATATATCTGAGACAGAAAACAGATATTAATAATTAGTGGCTTTCTTTTAACTTGCATGCCTGATCTTGGGCTACAATCCCCATTAACTCTATGTTAGTTTGTACCTTTTCCTCTTAATAAAGAAGAGAAGCAGCTAAAGAATAATTCATTCTCTCTCTCTCTGAAAAGATCAAATCTTTTAACAAAACACAAATTCAAGAGCAAGTCTGTCCCTTTTACTTTCTTCTAGAAGTACCTTCCAATTTCTGATCCTTACATATCTTTCTTTATATCTTTTATATGTGATCATTTATTGCTTAAATTTAATCAAAGGCATCTCTATGAAATCACGCTATTGTTTTTCATATTTTTCTTTCCCTTTTTCCTGACAATTTTCTTACTTTAGCTATCAATTACTTACTAAGTTCCTATGTGTATACCATGTGATACAGTTAAAAATAGAAAACAATTCTGTTCTAAAGGCTGGTTTTCCTTTTTTTTTTGTCAGTCGTGGGCCTTGAACTCTGAGCCTGAGCATTGTCCCTCAGTTCTTCAGCTCAAGGCTAGCGTGCTACCACTTAAGCCACAGTGCCATCTCCTGTTTTCTGGTGGTTTATTGGAAATTATTGTCTCATGGACTTTCCTGCCTAGGCTGGCTTTGAACTGTGATCCTCAGATCTCAATCCCCTTAGTAGCTAGTATTTACAGGCATGAGCCACCAGTGCCCAGCTAAAGTTGGTTTGCAATATAACCAATAAGCCTTTCAACCCAATATGATATGTGTTATACATAATGTTTTTTGAAGGCATTTTATTTTTCTTCTTTCATTTTCTTCTTTCTCAAAGATTATGTTCATTATATTTACTCTTTAGCTTGATGATTTTTAAATCTGTCTTTGAGAAATCTATAATAACACTGTCCAAATAACTTCCTGTAATAATGGAAATGTCTAATAGGGAAGCTACTAGCCAGAACAATCAAGAAACCGAACCTGTAATTTTATTTAATTTAAATTCAAGTATTCATGTGTAGGTAAGTTACTATAAGACAAGTAGCTGTAGGACATATATCTTCTTATAGTCAATATTAACCATTCCTGGTTATTTCAGCTATTGGATCAAATAATTATTTTCTTTTAAGCATTATAATTTTTTGACTGGGTATGATGGTGCAGGTTATAATCCCATCTATGCTGGAAGCAAAAATAAAAGGATCATGATTTGAGGCTAGGCCAATAAAAAGTTGTGAGATTCTATCTCATAAACAAGCTGCAGACAGTAGATATTTATTTAATCTCAGCTACTCAGAAGGTAGAAGTAAGAAGATCATGATCTGAGGCTGTCCTAGGCAAAAGCATACTCTCTGGACAACAAAATAAAATAGCAGAAGAGTTGAGAGTATAACTCAGCTAATAAAGTTTGCACTTGCCTACCAAAAATGCAAAAAACCAAGTTCAAACCCTAGTACTGTAAAAAAAAAAGTATAATCTTTTATCTTTTTCTAGCTAAGTAATTATTTCATGTTGATCAAAATTAGGGTCAAACAGTTATTTGTCCTTCCATTTACTGAGAATGCTAATCATTAATAAGGCAAACTAAAAATCCATCAGAAATTTTGCTTTGAGTGGAATGAGAATGAGAGTAAGTGTTTGAATAGTTCACATGATTGTTACATTTGGTATTTAAACTATTTTTTAGGATCCAGATCAAGATTGCTAGATATATACAGTCCTCTGTTCCTATCTGTGGGGCGTTAGTTCTAGGATTCCTTGGTGATGCACATATTCCTTAGAGAACATGGCTTGAGTGCCCTGAGCTTCTTTGTGTTCAGGACTAGCACTCTACCACTTGAGCCACAGTGTTTTCTAGTGGTTTATTGGATATAAGAGTCTCACGGACTTTCTTACCCGGGCTGGCTTTCAACTGCGATCCCTAGGTCTCAGCTTACTGAATAGCTAGGATTTATAGGCATAAGCCACTGGCGCCCGGCCTTCTCATTTTTTTTTTTTTTTAGCAATATTATAACTTAAATTTTTCTAGGACTTTATAACGTTCAAAGACTTTCCCATATATTGTTTCTTTTTTAAGGGAAGGCATCATAAGAACATGAACTAAGTTGTTTTCCTCAATATGAATAGTGGTATTTTTTAAATGCAGAAAGAAGCCTTGCCTATCATTTTATTTTTTTATTTTACTTTTTTTATTGTGAAAATACTGTACAGAGGGGTTACAATTAAATGGGCAAGATAATGAGTACATTTCTTATCAAGCATTGTAGCCTCCTCCTTTGTTTCCCCTTCCCATCCTCTCCCTGCCCCCCCAATCTTCCCCTCTCCCCCCCCTGCACCAAAGTTGTAAAGAGTTGTACATAAAAATATGGAATACTTCACAAATTTGCATGTCATCCTTGTGCAGGGGCCATGCTAATCTTCTCTGTATCATTCCAATTTTAGTATATGTGTTGCCGAAGCGAACACTTGCCTATCATTTTATAATTTAGAAAAGCAGCGTTTTTTTTTTTTTTTTTGCTAAATTAGGGTAGCATGGCAAAGCACAGGCTTTGCAACTAGTAGTATTTATATTATCATCTCAATTTTATTTACTTTGAGCAAGCTGCTTAACCTGCTAGGCCTCATTTTCCTCATCTGTGAATTAGAAATTCTGAAACTACCAAGTCAGATTAAGTAAAAATAATACACAAAGGAATGTCTAGGGGCTGGGAATATGGCTTAGTGGTAGAGGGCTTGCCTAGCATGCATCAAACCCTCCCTGGATTTGATTCTTCAGTACAAGATAAACAGAAAAAGCCAGAAGTGGTGCTGTGGCTCAAGTGCTAGCCATGAGCAAAAGCAGCTCAGGGACAGTGCCCAGGCTCTGAGTTCAAGCCCCAGGACTGGCAAAAATAAATAAGTAAATAAATAAAAGCAATGTCTGGTATACAGTAGGAACCCTATAGTATTAATAATGTTACTATTATTAGCAAATTGTCATATTTTACTTTTCATTTTAATAAAAGTTAATTTACAAAATAGGAAATTAAATATAAGACAGTGATTGGTCCAGTATTACAATCCAGTCAGGAAGAGAAAGAGGTAGAGATAAAAATCTGTTTCAGAAGCAAATGAGACAGTGCAACCAAGGAAAACAATTCATTAGGGAAATTACGCCTAGGCCAGTTTAAATTTGCAATGTTTAAACCATGTAGAAAGTTATACTAAGTTATAATAGGCAATTTTGCATATGTGACATAAACGTTAAACAAGAGAAATATGAAATCATCTCTATAAAATAAGGAATCATTTCATAGGAAATTTGCAGGGTGTATGGAATATGAGGATGGAATCATGTGATTACATATGCAAATTATCTCACTTAGACTGAGCATATAAAACTTAAAAACACAGATAAATGACCAGCACAATTTTTTCATTAAAAAAAATCGAAATTCTGTTTCAGAGCAAAAGATTCTAATGTCACCTCACAAATATGTGTTGTCAGCTAACGAAGAGCCTTAATGTAAACTGTTGTTCAAGTAACCCATCACTATTATATAAAAAATGAAATTGTATGCTCTATTTGAAGTGAATTAATGCCATGTTTGTATTGATAACAAACACTCATTTTAATTTTACCATACTGTTCTTTAGACAGTAGGACATTTAAATGGAGAATTAACATTATTTGCAGGCCAACTGTATGCCAAGTGTTTATATATACTGCATAATCTTTTATACTAACTTTATAGATAAGAAAGTGTAGGTGATAAAGTAATAGTAAATTCATGGTAGAAGCAACTTATAAATTATAATTCTTAAACTCAAACAAATAATCCACCCCCGCCTCTTCATGTCTTTTCCAAATGTATCTGGCATGGAAATGTAATTTATGCTAGCATTTTCCAATTCATCCTTCTTTCCTCCCCTAAGGCAGTTCATGATTTGTAGGGTTTCACAAATTATATTGAAATCACAGAAAAATAATAGTAATTTATTTGAAAACATTCTAACAGCTGTGTAGGGCATGCAATAAGTACTCAATAAACATGTGGCTTATCTGATTTTAAAAAAATGAATCATTAAATATTGAAAATAATTTCCTGGTACAGAAAACAAATCATCCAACATGCAAAATTAAAGTATATCCCTATCTTTTGTGATTTTCCCACAGACAAAGGATGACAGAACAAAAAGGGAACCATATTTGCTCACAGTAAACATATATTTAGCCTAGAGATTTGAAGGCTGTTTTGTACATTGGGTTTGGAGGAACATCTCTCTTGCCCTGTCAATTTTCATCTTGGAAGGGGTGAGATTAGGGAAGTTATATTGTACTTCCAAAAGCAAGGGTCTGTTTTCTTGCTTGTTTTGCTCAACCCCCCAGAATGGCCACCTGGAAAAAGGGAAGTCAAACACTTATGAAATATACTGCTAGCTAGAAAAAAATAATTGTTTTGCAAATAGTAGCACTATTAAAAGACAGGAAAGAGAATAGCATCAGTCATTTTATATTACATATAAGCAGTTTATTAAAGAATTAAATATTTATGGACAATAAAGCAATGCAGGCGATGAGTCGCAAACAGCTTGCTGAGAAGTACATTATAAAACAATGAGTCTGTCAGTGATTGATAAAGAATGGAGAGTGCAAATGATTTATAAAATTCCTAAGTTAGCTATGAATTTCCAGACTAGCAAAATAGGACACAGTAGCCAACAATGTCACACCAATTCAAGCTGATGTATATGCCAAAAGCGTTCACTGAACATTCCTCACTAGGAATGAAATGCAAAGAACAGAAGCTGCAAGGGTTTTTATAGATGCTCACTTCCAGGATAATGTGTGTGAATCTGAATACTCACATAGCTCATTTCCTTTTCTTTTTTTTTTATTATGTTTATATAAGACAAAGAAATCTCCCTTTCTTAAAGAAGTAACTGACAAGATTACCTAATCCAATTCTTTCAGTTTGTAGAGATCAGCTAGAATCCTCTCAGCTTAGAGAAGAATTGACTATTTAAGGATGCAAAGTGATCAATTCAAGTTTACACAGCTAGTGAATAACAGAATCAAAATTAAAATTTTTGTTTCTTGGCTTCTATATCAGGATTCTTTCTATGGTATCAACTTCTTTTCCCCAATCCCCCTTTTAAAACTAGAATTCTGAACTCTATCTATAAAACCACACTTCAGTTAGAAATTGCATTTTTCCTTGAGTAAAATTATATTTCAATAGTGTTTGGATAATGGTTTTATGACAAAAAAGGTTCAAACAGGCATGACTTATTCTATATATTCTCTGAAAGGAAGAAGAGATATAACCTCTCAAGTTTTTCTAGAGTTGAGATAATAGGATGCCGTTAATGAAATGTTGGCTCTTGTCTTGAAGAAACTAATGATATTGCTTTATTTCAGGCACTAACTAGCTGAGAAAATGTGTTAGTTTCACTCTCTATGAGAATGACTGGTCAGGACCTGAAGGTGTTCATAAATTTAAATGCCAGAGGAAGCAATTTTTCTTCGACTTTGTTACAAGCTTGTATGTGTTCTGGATACACTAATTTGGAATTCTATCCCTTTCTATTCCTTGTTTTCAAATCTAAATAGACTTTTGATTTATACATAATTAAGCTTGAAGTGCTACTCACAAACTGGACAGAGACACACTGAACCAAATAATTATTAATTAAATCTTTTTTATTTATGCAACAGCTAAAGTACCAAGTTGTTTACAAAAGTCAAGTCAGTGTTGCCTATGCCTATTACCTCATTATTTTTTGGTTTCTACTTAAATTTGTATGAAGTTATATCCAACACACAATATCTATGAAATTACACTTTTCTTACACTAATTTACAGAGGTGTGATTAATAAGTGGATACAGTTAATGTGCACATCTCAATGAAGATAAATATTTGAGAAATAATCACCATTATCATGGCCCAAACCACATTTTTATCACCCCCCAAAGTTTCACCTTTATTATTATTGTTCTTATTTTTTTGTGGCAGTCCTGGGGACTGAACTCTGGGCCTGGACACTGCCCATGGGCTTTTGTGCTCAAGGCTGGTGCAGCTTTTTGGTAGCTAATTTGGAGATAAGAGTCTCACATAGTTTTCCTGACTTGGTTGGCTGTGAACTAAGATCCTTAGATCTCAGGAGTAGCTAGGATTACAGGCATGAGCCACTGGCACTCAGCGATTGTTCTTCTTTTCATTATGGCATGAACACTTACTAACAATAGCACATTTTAGGTAATACTATATTGTTAGCTATAGACACTATGTAGTACAATATAGCACAAAATCTATTTACCTAACATCACTAAACTCTGTACTTTTAAGCATCACATCCTCATTTTCTTCCTTCTCCTTGGCAACTACCATTCTATTCTTTACTTCTACAAGTTCAACATTTTCAGATTTCACATATAAAAGACACCACAATATTTATCTTTCTGTGGCTGGCATTTTACTTAGCATAATGAACTCCAGCTTTCTATTGTTGTAAAAGGTAAGATTTTTCTCATTTTTTAACGTTGAATAACATTCCATTGCACCACAGTTTCTTTATCTATTGATCATGTTGTCTTGCTTACATTCACTTTTTCCTCCTCGCTCCAGTATTTGGGATTGTACTCAGGACTTTGTGATTGCTAGGCGTACTTTTTTTGTGTGTGTGAAAATACCGTACAGAGGGGTTACAATTTCATGGGCAAGGTAATGAGTACATTTCTTATCAAGCATTGTTGCCTCCTCCTTTGTTTCCCCTTCCAATCCCCTCCCACCTCCTTCCTCCCCTCCCCAAAGTTGTAAAGTTCATTTTTCGACATAACGTCTTATACATCTCATTGTTGCAATGGGTCCACCTGTATCCCTATTTAAACAATTTTTTTCCCTTCCCCTCCACAAATTATACCAACATCAAATACAGTGAAAACAGGGGTTATACCGTGGGAGAAGGACATACAAAGCAACAAAGAAATATCTTCTAAATGTGTCAGAAACAATAGCAAGAAAGAAAAACAGTTGAATCCTTATCTTGAGGTTCATTTTGCCTAACATCAACTTATCTGACCGTTTCTGCTTGTCTCAGATATATACTAGTTATTGCAAATATAGGAAACCATGTGTTTCTTTGGACCTAGCTTATTTCACTTACTATAATTTTTCCAAGTCTTTCCATTTCCTAACAAATGGAGCAATGTCATTCTTTCTGATGGAGGCATAGAATTCCATTGTGTATATATACCACATTTTCTTGATCCATTCATCTACTGAGGGGCATCTGGGTTGGTTCCATATCTTAGTTATGGTAAATAATGCTGCAATAAACATAGTTGTGCTGGTAGTTTTAGTATGGTCTTGTTTGTAAACATTTGGGTAAGTGCCCAAAAGTGGGATTGCTGGGTCATAGGGGAGCTCTATGTGGAGTCTTCTGAGGAACCTCCATACTACTTTCCGAAGTGGTTGAACAAGTTTACACTCCCACCAACAATGTGGTAAGGTTCCCTTCTGTCCACATCCCCTCCAGCATCTGTTGTTATTAAAGTTCTTGATTATAGCCATTCTAACTAGGGTGAGGTGGTATCTCAATGTTGTTTTGATTTGCATTTCTTTTATGGCTAGGGAGGTTGAGCATTTCTCTTTAAGTATTTTGCCCACTTATTTATTGGACAGCTGTTTCTTTGAGGATGGGGGATTTAATTTTTTGAGTTCCAGGTATATTTTAGATACGAGACCCTTGTCCATTGTATGGCTAGTGAAGATCTTCTCCCAATTCGTGGGCTTTCTATTGATCTTGCTAGCTATGTCCTTTGCCATGCAGAAGCTCTGCAATTTCATGCAGTCCCATTTGTCCAACCTTTCTTTGATTAGTAGTGATTCTGGGTCTCTATTAAGAAAATTTCACCCTGTGCCAAGGAGACCTAGGGTTTCTCCTCAATGTTTTCAGGGTGTCTGCTTTGGCTCCAAGGTCTTTGATCTATTTGGTGTTGATTCTGGTGTAGGGTGATATATAAGGATCAGCTTTAGTTTGCTACAAGTGATTAACCAATTTTGCCAGCACCATTTACTGAAGAGGCTGTCTTTCTTCCATTCTATTTTTTTTTTGGCTCCCGTATTGAAGATTAGATGGCTATAGGTCTGTGGGTTCATTTCTTGGTTTTCAATTCTTGACTAGGCACACTCTTAACATTGGAGCCATGCTCTAATCTTGGACCTTTAATAACAACCACACTAAGAGATATAAGATATGATTTCAGTGGGAATTTACTTGTATGTCCACAATGATTATCATTGTTAACATTATTTCGTATATCTGGAATTATTTGTATGACTTCTTTAAAGAAATGTCTAAGTACTTTTCCCATTTGAAAATTAGGCTTTTTTTTCTGTCAAGTTCCTTACCATTTTCAATACATCCTTTTGCTTTTTGTCTCATCAATGTTCTAGAACCTTTCAGCTAGACTCTATAACTACCACAAAGTTATTCTTATCTATGAGTAGTTATGAAGAATGATATTATCCACAGGGGATGAAAGCTGGAACTTACTCTGCTATCCTGCTAATATTTCATGTCTTAGATACTTTATAAAAGATCCAGAGGTTTCTTCATGAGAAAGAACAACCTAACTAGTCTTTCTATTTGACATTTCCTTATTCTTTTGTTTCTCATTAACACTGAAAAATAGTTGGTTTGACTTCAAAACTAGGTGCTGCCAATATAATAAACATGAATGATTTTGAAGATAAAGTGAGCACTTCATATTTCAGTTGAATATAACTAATTTTTTTAAATACAAAGTTATTCAATTATTAAGGTAACACACTACATAAAACAATAAAATCCACTACTTCTTGAAATTTTCTCTCTCAAAATTTGACTAAAATGGGAGATATTTGGCCTGGCATAGTGGTACGTGCCTGTAAATACTACCTATTTGGAAGGTGGAAGTCAGAGGATCATAGCCTAAGATCAGCTGGCTCAGACACAAGCATGAGACCCTATTTGAACAAAATAACTAAAGCAAAAAGGAATGGGACTTCTTGCCTAGCAAGCACAGGCCCTGTGCTAAAAGATAAAAGATATTGATGAAATTAGTTTGTCAGTATTATGTGTGAATACATATATATGGTTATAGTGTTATTTCAAATGACAAAACTCCCAAATTAGTTGAGCTGGTTAGATTAAGTAAAAATGGAAAATTTCAAGGCAAACTTTTGTCAGAAGCGAATATACAGGGGGTAAGGAAGACAGAGTGACTACAGAAATCAAACTGAGAAACACATTATCTAACTAAGGTGATTCAACCTTTAAAAGATAAAAATACACATAATGTTAATGCATCTTTTTCTTTTTGTGTGCTTACTGTTTACTGAAGAGCTTAGTTTAATATACCAAACCAGCTAAAATTCTAAAAAAACATCCTACACCGGTGGAAAGGCATACTATATAACAATGAACTTTAAAAGTACTTTTTTTGGCACTCATGGTTGATATTTCAAGTGAAGATCTTTCTTCACTTGAAGATCTAGAATCTTAAAAACATATTAAACATTATTAACATAAAAAAGGCCAGTTGGGGAGGTGGATTTGGGACAATTGAGATATCTCAGTCTAGATAACTGAGAATAATGGAGTCTCTATACAGAATAAACCCTAGTTTACAAAAATTTTGAATTAGGGCAGCTCTTAAAGCTTGAAAGTGAAAAATTTTGAATTAGGGCAGCTCTTAAAGCTTGAAAGTGATAAACACAGGTTTTACTAATAAAATAAAACGAAACAGGATTACTTGATAAAACAAAAGTTTCAGAAATTGTTACTCTGGAGAGTAAAAAATAAGCCAGGTGTGGTAGCAGACTCATACAAGTGTAGTTAATCAAGAGGTGGAAATCTGGAGGATTAAAGTTCAAATCCAGTTTGGAAAAAAGTTAGCAAGACCCTCAACTCAGCCAATAAAAATCTGGGCATGATGGCATATGCCTATCATTCCGGCTACATGAGAAGTGTAAATAGGAGATGTAATTCTAAAAGTGAAAAAAGAAAAGAGGGCTGGAGATGTGGTTCAAGTAGTAAAGTGCCTGCCTGTCAAGGGCAAAGCTCTGAATTCTAATCCTAGCATTTCCCTTACCAACAAAAATATTCCAGTAATATATACCCAAGTTGAAAATTTCTAAGTAATCTTCCCATGAGTAATTATGAGTTTAGAGTTTAAAAATAAACTTCAAAAGTATCTAAACAAATAAATGGATGCTAGAATTATGTCACTAAAAGAAAAATATTTTCTTGATTGATAACACATTTTACTGAAAGTCAGAACATTAGTTATTATCAAAATGGCAACTGTATATTGTTATGCAATTTGCAGTCTTTATTTTCAATGGAGAGAATAAGTATGACTAATTAGGTCTGTTTTTATCAGTATAGGAATTAACAAAAAAAAAGCTGAATTTTTTTTAAACTCCACTTCTAAAATTGGGAAGGAATGAAGTATTTGTGACTCAGTAAGATCTCTACCAATAGTCTTGTTTAAAAACATAGAGTGTACATTTTCTAGTCCTTGAGTAAGCAGTAATTTCAAGAAGCATGTAGAAGGGTTTTACTTCCTTATAGACATGATGTTGGAAATGAAGTTTACAACTTGGGGAGGAAGGGGAATGGAAGTGGGAAGGGAAAGTGGGAGAAAACGAGGGAGGGGGTAACACTCTTTGAAAAGATGTGTACTCATTACCTTACTTAAGTAATTGTAACTCTTCTGTATATCACCTTTACAATAAAAGAAAAGAAAAACCCAAAACAGAAATAATAGAAAATAACAGCTAATACGTGTTGCTATTTGGTACTTAAGAAAACTAAGACTCAGTTTCAGTATTTTTACTTCTAAGCCATATGCACAACTTACATGGGATTTCTTTTGCTGTCTGAAGTGGGTAGAGTCTGTACCACCCTTCTGGGTCTGTAGCTGGCAGACACAGCTAAGTTTAGAGCCCTGAACTAGGTAATGCTTGCTTCCTGTCATAGCTTCACTGCCAAGCTTGCCTCTATAACATTTTTGGGTTCTTAAGAATTGAATGACACCACCCAAGCCCAGAGTTCAACCCTCCCCCCCCCCCACCAGCACCACCACCACCACCACCAACAACAACAACAAAGAACTGAATGAAGAAAAAAAGTAACTGAACAAAGTCTAGGACAAAAGAGGGTGTGTATGTGAGAAGAACTTCATTCAGAAGATGAGTATCTTGCCAGAAGGCTGCTATTGCACTGTCTTTCCAAAGTATGTTCTTGTATTGTATCTCTGTCTAGGTGGCTCTGATTCTAGGGGGTTCTTAGATTCTGGGCTGTGCTCTGATTGGATGCCCTTTATTTTTTTATAATTAGGTGTTTGGGAAGGTGACACTTTATTGCTCAGGTATCCCACCATTTCCTTTTGTTGTTAATTCCTAATCAGGTCTTTTTTGCAAATCCTTTCCCCAGAGTCATGGGAAAGGTTGTATTAACAAGAGCGAGCTAAAGGAGGAGTAAAGGGGCAAGAGGTTTTGAGACAATATCTCTTTTTCATCTGCCTTTAGCCAAGACCAAGGGGTCCTTGCCCTTAACTAATCTAACCATTCACAACCAAAATTCATCTATGTAAAGTTCTAAGAAATAAGCCTAAAACAAGTGACAGAACTGAAAACTAGCTGTTTTCCCACATTGGCCCAAGGTACAGAATCATTTTAAAAGGAGATGTGTTAATGAAGACTGGAAATAAGCAGGCTTGAGAACCAATTTCTTGAGTCTTCAGAGTTTTCAACCCAATACAACAAAGACGAATTTAGTTCTGTGAAAAGAAAAAGCACAGACTGACACTGTAATTGAGGGGCTGTTATTCTGAGCTCTCAAAGCCACTTGTTAACAACTGGAGAAGCCAAAAGTCCAGAGAGAAGTGAACATCATAGATTTTTTTCTTTGTTTTCTATTTGTTTTCTCCATTTTGCCCTTTAAGGAAAAGCCTGTTGTTTGTTTGTCCCTGGGAAAAATTAGTTATCAGGATGAAGCTATTGTTTCAGAAGAAGTCAAGTTTTCATTCCCATAGGGTCTCAGGGCTATAGCTTTAAGGCAGATAAGTCCCATGTACACATGTGAAGAAGGGACTAGCTGTGCTTTATAGAGTTAATCCTCAGAAAAAGATATAGATCCTCAGGCAATGATCGCAAACAATGAGCAATGGGTTTCATGGGGTGAGTGTATCATCCAAAATAGCAGATGTGTAAAGTGAGAAGCAGCATGGAACTGTTTGTGGATGATGGTGTAATGAAACTTTGTGTGACTTTTTATTTTAAACTACATTGTCTGTAAAAAATATTAATGAAAAGATAAATAATGCCTAACACAGAGGATTTCAAAGACTACACTCATAACAGATGATTTATTATGAAGAAAAGTCCAACTTGAGGAATTTATATAGATGAATCAAAAAAATTGTAACTGACACAATTATAACTATTACTGATTTCTGTTATTCTTATTAGGTGTAAAATAAGCCAGTTTATACTCGTCTAATGCTATTATCATAGTTTGCCTAGATCACTGTGATAGCCTCCTATAAAATTTGTTCATGTCAGTTCTCTAAAAATCTCCAATCAGGTTTTATCTCATTAAAGATAAAAGGCAGATTCTATGGGATTCTACCATACAGACTCCCTATGACTTCCATGGTCTCACTTGCTACTGCTTTCTCTTGCACACTTAGCTCCTGTACACCAGCCTTTGCAAGTCTACTATCTCAGACTTTTGCATGTAACATGCCTCATTCTTTCAGCCTTATACCATACTTTATAAAGAAGTGAAAGTTGATAATATTTCAGTCATAAAATGACTGTAAGAAGAAGATATGATTTAGAGATCATATTCCTTTTCTAGACTAAGAGAAAATAATAAGCATGAGGGCTCAAGGTGGTGCTCAAGTATAGCACCTGCCTACGAAGCATAAGACCCTGCGTTTAATTTCGAAACACTATAACAAAACAAACAAATAAAAACCTGGGCTTTTGTGGCTATAATTCTAGCTGTTTAGGCAGTTGGGATCTGAGGATCATGGTTCAAAGCCGGCCTAGATAGAAAGGTATGAGAGACTCCATCACCAATTAGTCAACAACAACAATAGCAACAACAACAACAAACCTAGATTGGCAGTATGGCTCAAGCGGTAGAGTGTCAGCCATGAGCTAAAAATAAGTTGAGTAAGAACATGTGGCCCTGAGTTCAAGCCCCATTACTAAAACAACAAAATAATAGTATTGATAACAAGCATGAAGGAGAATACAATAAGAGGTTGCTTCAAAAAGTAAACTCAAATGAAAAATCTAAAATGGTTTCCAGGAAAAGGCTTATTAGAGAGGGCAAAAAATTAATTTAGGCTTAATTTCAACTTTCTCAGAATAAGAAGAGAAAAATATATTTTTCATAAATGAAGTACCCAAAATTGTATTTTTACAAAGCATATAGGAACAATCTTCTAGTATTTAATTTTTAACATAAAATAAGGTAATATATGTTACCCTTAATTCATGGGGAAACACACACAAAAACTAAGATTATTAATCTCTAAAAAAAAATGTGTGCTTTGAGGAAAAATCTAAGCCTGTGTTTTAAGAAACAGTATAGTTGGCACCGACTGATATTTTTCCAGTCTTTTGGGAAACATAGACCATATGAAAGAATAAAAGACATTTCTTCTCTTCTCCAAGCTCTTCAAAGCTTTACCTACATCAAGCCAGGTTATTTATGCTACTAGTTAGAAAAGACTGAAGCAGGCAACCAGCAGAAGAACGCCCTCTAGTGTTGCCGTGCACATGAAATAGTCCTCTTATACATTTTCTTTTTCTGAATCATTCTGTTTATACCAAACCTTAGGGCTCTTTCTTTCTTTCTTTTTGGAGGGAGGGTGACAGCAGTCAACAGAAAAAGATAAGTGATGCCTTTGGACAATTTTAGCTTTAAATTTTAATATATTTAAAATTAAATTAAAATTAATTAAAATTGCACTTAACAATGGTCATATATTAAAGAGAAGGTTTGAATGATTTTTTTGAGGTGAGTTACAAACCACTTAAAAAGTAATGTATCTTTTGTTCAAAAGTTAGTTTTTAAACAAAATGACTTTGCATAAAGTGTTGGGACTTTTTACAGGGAAATAAGTTTGTTCTGTATGCAAAAAAGTTGCTGAGGCAGGATTATCACACACTTAAGCCAATTCCTCAACCTTTGGAAATTTAGATTTAGGGTGAAATTTTATTTCTGTTAGCATAGTAAGATATTCTGTTCATCTTTAACCAAAAATTGAAAAATGGTCACAAGAAAAACATATTCTACATATTCTTGGCTCTAAAGCAAATCTATATTGAAATTCCAGGGGGAAAAAGAAGCACTAACTGAAGGCAGCATTAAACAACACTAATGTATTCCTTCAAATGCTGCTGAAATGAACAGAAAGAAATTTAATAACCCCACAAATGATTACTTTATCTCAGATATAATTTTTCTCCTTTGTTTTAAGGAGGGGGGTCTTGCTTATGTTGCTCACACTGGCCTCAAAGTCATAGATTTCAGTGATTTTTCTGCATCAGCTTCTTGACTATAGCTTAGACTACAGTCACCTACCACCATGTCTCACACATTCTTCTCTAAAAGAGTCTTTACAGAATGAATTACAAAGAACAGATAGATTGGAAAATACTAAGTATTCAAAAAGGATTATAAGCAAACATTAATAATCAAAAGGATTAATGAATATATGTGTAGGATGTCTATATATGAATGTTTGTATATTTTTAATAATCTGGCCCAAAACATGGGTAAATTTAAGATCTCTGAGACTGTCTTTTGGTAAGGAAACTCAGGACACTGGTTAGAGAATAAATATGTCTATTAGATTTTTAAAAATTTTATTGTTAAGGTGATGTCCAGAGGTCTGATGTACAGTTACATAAGTAAGGTAGTGATTACATTTCTTTATTTTTATTTTTTATTGTGAAAATACTGTACAGAGGGGTTACAATTTCATGGGCAAGGTAATGAGTACATTTCTTATCAAGCATTGTAGCCTCCTCCTTTGTTTCCCCTTCCAATTCCTTCCCATCCTCTCCTGGCCTCCCCCAATTCTCCTCCCCCTCATCAAAGTTGTAAAGTTTGTTTTTCCACATAATGACTTGTACATCTCATTGTTGCAATGGATCCATCTGTATCCCTATTTAAATGATTTGTCCCTCCCCTCCACAAATTATACCAATCTCAAATACAGAGAAAGCAGGGGTTATACCATGGGGGAGGAACATACAAAGCAACAAAACAAATCATCTTATAAATGTGTTAGATACAATCACCTGAAAGAAAAAAACATTTGAATACATATGTTAGGGTTCATTTCCCTAACATCAACTTATCTGACCTTTTCTACTTGACTCAGACATATACTAGTTATTGCAAATAAGGAAAACCATGGGACCTATGTTTCTTTGGGCCTGGCTTACTTCACTTAATATAATTTTTTCCAAGTCTTTCCATTTCCTAACCAATGGGACAATGTCATTCTTTCTGATGGAGGCATAGAATTTCATTGTGTATATATATACCATATTTTCTTGATCCATTCATCTACTGAGGGGCATCTGGGTTGGTTCCATATCTTCGCTATGGTAAATAAAAAAATATTGAACGCTTCATGGATTTGCGTATCATCCTTGTGCAGGGGCCATGCTAATCTTCTCTGTATCGTTCCAATTTTAGTGTATGTGCTGCCGAAGCGAGCACGTGATTACATTTCTTGTCTAACCCCTTCCCTCATTTTTTCTACTTCCCTCCACTCTAATCGGGAGGCAGAGAACGTATTAGTCCATACAGTGTACATTAGATAAAGTTAAATATATACAATAAAAAGTACTAACCCAAAATATAAGCGTTAAAAATAGAGGGTAGCATATATCCTAATTCTTCAAGGTTGGGACAATGTTTAAAAGTAAAATATTTGTGAAAGATAGCTCTTCAGGTATCTACAAAAAACTGGCAGACTATCCAAAGAGAATGGGAGCTCTAACAAATCCAAGACAACAGAGAAATGGGTAGAAAAAGGTTGCAATATTTGAAGTAGAAAAGCCTCTGGGTTCTTTTTCTGGCTCACCAGTGACCTTGCTAAACTCAGCATCTCTATCAAATAAGGGCAATAACTCTTGCCAGAAACCACAGAGGAGTGTTGATAAGAAGTGGATTAGTGTGATGCTGTATAAAGCTTATACCATTTTACTGTGCTGTGAACACTTTTGGAAAAAAGCATGCTCTTTTGCTGTCCCACGAAAGCTTAAAGGTGATAATTGTCGTATAAAGTCAAATTCCACTTAACATCCTCATTTCCATTTATCTTGTTTCTTCCATGTACTATTTTTATTATTTGCTAATATTTTATGTTCAGGAATTTCTAATTCATCCTTATTTGCTTTTATTTTTCTACTTACATAAAACAAGGACTTATTTTTCTCTTGAGTTTCTCCCTTCATTCTGTTTGTATGTATACATATTCCACTGTTTTCCTTCTAATATTTATCTCTGTGCTACTGAACAATAATAAAAGCAATCACTATTATAACTGTTATCTAATATATGTGAGAGTGATTTATAAACAAACTATAATCTCATTTCATATATTTACTCGTTACTCTCAATGAAAAAGTTATTGATAATTTATGTATCTTACTTATGAAGCCCTAAACAGGTAAATTTCAAAGGCAGGAAAAATTTTATTCTGTCACTATGAAAGAAGAGATAACCACTGAACATAATAAACTAACAAAAATACTTCACTATAGTTTTTTCACAGATGTCCCAGTAAATAAAGAACAGATATTTTAGACAAATTTTCAAGTTATAAAATATATATCCTTCTCAATTTCTAGAATGAAGTGTATTTATATTTTATAGAACTTCAAAGTTAAAATAAAAATGTGAAATATCTATTACTGAATAGTAGAATTCACTTAATATATAAAATAAGGAAAATACTATCTCATTGTGCTCTTGGATGATTAATTATGTCTGTATATTAGAACAAAGACACTATAAACATATGGTATTATTATTTTAATACAGGTAATTCATTGTAGTATGAAACAGCCTTATATAGACCAAACAATAATCACTTAACTGCATGAGATAAAATAGACTCCCACTAAAGAATGAAGGAATGTCTCGTTGTGCCTATAATTTGTTTTTAATAAATGATACATAAAAAATGGCAACATTCTAATTTATCACAGGTTAGGACAGTGGTTGAATGGGGGATGGGAATGTATGAAGTCTAGCAGCTGTTTGCATAGTCTGTGAAACCTTCTGTGTTAAAGAGCATTGTTCTTCAAGTCTGTGAACATGCACACTCTCCTAAGGTCCTTTCAGGTAGGCATGACTAACTGGAAGCACTCCATCTACAGCATAGGGTTCTAATACAGATAAATAGTCTCTCGGTTCTTGGTACACATCTCTATAAACATCCAATTCATTTACTATTGGTTTTAAATCACTCTCTCTCTCTCTCTCTCTCTCACACACACACACACACACACACACACACTTTTGAAATAAATACGTAGAATATGACACAGCCTTTTTTTCTCCACAAATATGAGAAATATGTTGAGACTGTATTTTTTTCTCCTTCAAATCTGTAATCTGGCTCCTTGACATTAAATTCTATAAACTCAGACTATGTATTTCTTTCATGGTATATTTTAATAAAGCAGAAGGCATTATAGTTTTTTAATTTGTCTTTAGAAATCCAATAGCAATTTATTTTCATACCTAGGTTCTTCTTATATGTAGCATTGTATTGTAATTTTAAAATATTTTTATTCAACTAGTGAAAATAAAGGATACATTATTTCTACAAAAATTTAGCAAATATCTAACAGTGGTACTCTGCTTACTGAAGGAGGAATATTTGTATTCATTTCACTAAAGCTCTTCTATATTTGCTGAAGGTAGGTTTTATCACTTGATATAATTTAAAAAATGCTAGCATATGTTCATTGAATGCTGCTTGTATGAACCATATCCATTATTGTAACATCATACAGCCTATATGCATGGCCTTTGGCATGCAAAGACAGAGACTCTAATGCCTAGCATTATCCTGTAATAAAAGAAGTTGGAAGAGAAACAACTGTTTCCTTTAAAAAAAAAAGTAGAAATATACAGAGGCTGCAACCAACTAGTTCCATATAACCACAGATAACTCATTATGAAAATATTTAAGGTTTATTTTCTCTAACAGAAATCTCCCTACCCATATTAGATTACCCATGAATGTCTTTGTTGTCACATAATATGCTTTCCCTATACTGAACATTTGGAACAAATCTCCAGTATAACTAGTTAAATTTAGAGGATTTCATTTACCTACTAATCAACACAAATTCACCTCTTTCTATATGTTCTTTATGAAATTATGCAAAAATAAATAGAGCCAAGATGGAGCCCTTTCACACAATTATACAAAGCTAAGTCACCTTCTATCACATATGGTGGACAAACAATTACATACGTATAAAAATGCAGGTGCATTTTTACACCATAAAAAATACAGTGTTCTAACAGCCTTATGCCTTGATACTCCACAATATTCTTCATGTATTCACATGAATACATATGTACAGCTCTATTTCTATAGTCTGGTTGGTATTTCTCTATCTTTTCCTTCTTTAAATGTGACTAGCTATTTACACCCTAACAATTCTGGTACAGAGCTGATTTAGCATTTTTATTGGAATGTGAAAGCTCTTAAAAGAAGAAAAAAAATCTAATCAGGCAGAAGAAATAGAAAACTTGCTGAATTTTCTTTCCCCCATAAGACCCCCCTGAATCCTATCAAAAGCACATCTTCCATTCATTGCTTCCCGGTGTCATTATGACAAGCGGCTACAAATCAATAGAGAGGGAAAGTCAGGACCAACCCGTACTCACCAAGTGATAAAGATTCACTCTCAGCCCCGATTTGCTAATAGCCCATAATAGCAGCCATTGGCGCCCTGCATTAAATCATACATTTCACTCTGCGTTTATTATGGGATTTTTAAAACTCCTCACCAAATTGGATTTTCTCGATGGTCTCTAATTTCCACATTTATCATTTAAAATTAAACTCCTCTGTGGAGGGGGGTGTGAAGGAGAAGGTAGAGAGAGGCCAGACTGTACTATATTTTTCCTTTTCACCCCTCCCTTTTATGAAAACCCATAAATAACACTAGGTATCATAGCCATAAGCAGCAGGGTTGTTGTTATTGTTGGTTTTAACTATAACAAAAAAAGTCTAGAAATCAGACTGAAATGGTATACATATGCTGATCTGCAAATAAAGGTGATAATTTCAGAGAACAAAACATGATCTAAAGCAGGTTTTAAATGAAAGAAAACTAGCAAGAAAAGGTTCTCTGTAATGTTGCAGTAGAAGTGAATTACAAAAATACAAGTTTGTAACATTATTTAAGTACTTCTAGAAGATGGAAAGAACACTGGGCAAGTGATACATTCTGGTTTATAAAAATGGCATTGATCTTATTTCAATGCTCAGTGACAGCAAGATGAAAAGGAAAATTTTCTTAATGGTTTCTAGTCCTGAAACAGCTTGCCTAACCCCTATATTGTACTAAAAAAATTATTGTGAAGTTTCAGTCTTATGACTAAAAGCTACCACTTGGTTGCGGTAGCAAAAAATCCTTAAATACCTCACAGTGGAATGAACCCACTCTAGTTAAATTATGGCGAATGTAAGTAAATGTTCTATGTTTTTAGATAAATTATGCTATTAGTCTTTGTGAATAGAAGTGAACTAGTAAACTTCAGATCTACAGCATACAGTAAGAGTCTATTTTCTCAAGGTTGCACGCTGGGTGGCTAAATTTTAAGTGCTGGATCCTGAAAGGATCTACAGTGGGCATTTGCCTTGCATCACAGGCCTCTGTCCACACTGTGTCAGTTGCCTTCACAATTAGCAGGATCCAAGGACAGTCATGCATACATAGGGATGCTTGGAAAAATTAAAATTTAATGAAATGTCAAATAATTCCTTTTGGGGGCTTCTTCAGTAATAAAAAACCCATACTTGTATCATTTTCCTTAAAGAAACAAAAGAATGACCTTATAAAGTGGGCATTTAAAATGGAGTTAAAATTTGTCATTTTGTATCTTTAATTTTTATCTTTATTTGCCTCCTTTTGCTTTGGAATTTCTGTTGACAGTTCTATGACATGTTTCGGTGACCCTTCAAAAATGTCTGAATTCTTCAGGACCAATGGAATAGAATTGAAAACCAAGAAATGTACTCACAGACCTATAGCCATCTAATCTTTGATAAGAGGGCTAAAAAAAATAGAATGGAAGAAAGACAGCCTCTTCAGTAAATGGTGCTGGCAAAATTGGTTAACTACTTGTAGAAAAACTAAAGCTAGATCCTTATATATCACC
>NW_012267234.1:10665388-10669968 GCF_000151885.1 Dipodomys ordii | reverse complement strand
GAACTCAGGGCCTTAGGCATGCAAGGTAAGCGCTCTACCACTGAGCCACCTTCCTAGCCCATGAGTACATTTCTTATCAAGCATTGTAGCCTCCTCCTTTGTTTCCCCTTCCCATCCCTTCCCACCCTCCCCCCCCCTCCTCCCACCCAATACACTACTGTCTTGAGCTATCCTTTTCTTATTGCTTTGTAGACACTATTTGTGTATTATAAGTACAAGTCTTTTGTCATAGTTATTTCTTCTGAGACAAGATGTATATACCTTTATTCCTTTTTAAGGGGGGGATGGTTATTTTGATGAACATGAGTTCTCAATTTTAATGTGGATCAATGTATCTATTTTTTTACCTAATGTACTTTTTCTGGTCTGTTTAAGAAATGTAATCTATCCCAAAGATATGAAGATTGTAATTTCATTTACATTTTTCATATACAAATAGGTCATTTATGAGTAATAACTTATTCCTTTCCAACAATGCTTTTGATTTTTCTTATATTATGGCTAGGATCTCTATTAAGCATAATGCTTAATAGAAGTGATGATCATGAACACATTTATTGTGATTTGAAAAAAGTCTTTGGCAAGATAAGTCAGCCAGTTCCTCCCTTTGCTGCACCAGTGTAGGTTCATTTTTCCCACCCCTTCATGATTATTAACATGGAAACTTATATTGATTTGAAAATGTTAAACAATACTGTACCTAGTCATAATCTGTAATAATTCCTATACATTGATGGAATCAATTTTATTTTATTTAGAATTTTATATCTAATGTTCATCCCAAAGACCACTTCAAAACTTTCTTTTATAATATTCTTGCTTGTTTTGATATCACATTCTTTACTTTTAAAGGTCTCTAATGAAATAATAACATCTATTTGTGGAAATTAAAGATGTTGTACTTTTAAAATAATGGAATACGGAGATTTGATGCTTATGGATTTTTTTTCTTATACTTGAAGTTCCCTACATTTCATGATTTGCTACCCCCCCTCCTCCACTTCCTCCTCTGCTTCTGCTTCTTCCTCTGCTTCTGCTTCTTCCTCTGTTTCTACTTCTTCTGCTTCTCCTTTTTTGTCAGTCTTGGGGCTTGAACTAGGGGCTGGGGGCACTGTCCCTGAGCTTCTTTTGCTCAAAGCTAGCACTCTGCCACTTGAGCCACAGTGACACTTGTGGAACTGAGGAATGGAACCCAGGGCTTCATGCATGCTTGCAAGCACTCTACCATTGAGCCATATTCCCAGCCCTACTCACATCTTCTTTACAACTTTTTTCCCCTTCTTTAAAAAATTTAACCCTGAAATGATTGCATGAAGAGGTGACAATATAACATACACCTTCTTGCTTTTTGTTCACCTTTAATTTTGTGAAGATTTTTCTAAGTTTTCCTCCATTTCTTTGCATGCTGAATTCAACAGTCTAAAGGCTTCTGTCAATAATTAGGTTACTACTCTCTGTTATAATAGGTATTGTAGAATATTATAAAGAAATAGAAGATATATTCTCTGCCCTGGATGGATTTACAAGCCAGTAAGCTAAATCAGTCTTTTTACATTTTTTAAAATTCAACTGTAGAGTCACTTTTAATTAAATTTCTTCACTTAATTTCATGAAACTTTAAAACATGTCTTTCTATTATAAGGGGGAAACAAGTCAATCGAAGAAAAAAATGGAAATAAAGCAATATAGAAAAAAGGTTCAACCCCAAATAAGGGTGCAAATGTTTTTTTCTTTCTTGCAATTGTTTCTAACATATTTATAAGATGATTTCTTTGTTGCTTTTATGTCCCTCCCCCACAGTATAACCCCTGTTTTCACTGTATTTGATGTTGGTAAAATTTGTGAAGGGGAAGGGAAAAAACAAATTGTTTAAATAGGGATACAATGAGATGTACAAATTGTTATGTCAAAAAACGAACTTTACAACTTTGGCAGGCAGGGGTGGGGTGGGTTGGGGGAATAGGAAGGGATGGGAAGGGATGGAAGGGGAAACAAAGGAAGAGGCAACAATGCTTGATAAGAAATGTACTCATTACCTTGCCCACGTAATTGTAAAGCCTCTGTACGCGGTATTTTCACAATTAAAAAAAAAGGAAAAAGAAAAAGAAAAAAGAAAAAGGTTCAAAATAACTAGCAGTCCTACAAACACAATCATTATTAACATTTAAATCTTGTTGTATACAACCTTTAATATGTTTATCACATTTTGTTTATAAGAGGTACCTCCATAATTGATATTTCTAAATACCTGCATGACTTTTAATTTTATAAAGGCTTTTCTAAACCATTTTAAAAGATAAACTTAGAAAACAGCTTCTATAGTTTATGTCTTTACAAAACTATCAAGTACAAGATTAAGAAACTCTGAATGAATTTCTCAATGAGATGGCTTACATCATGACTCCCAATGTAAGAGAGCTACTATTACATTGCCTGATAGGCCCCATAATATGTTAAATCACTGTCTGAAAGCAATCTTCATCTCTGATGCATGATACATTGAGATAAATGGAAAAATACTTCTAAATTTACTGTATGTTATTGAAATACAGAGTTTCCATCTCAAAGTTGAAGTAGCATAGTGATTAAGAAGACATACTCCAGTGCTAGACAGTGTTTGAGACCTGCCACTACTACTCACAGGACATATAATTCTGGTCATTTATATTCCCTGTATCTTAGTCGTTTGTGTTTGAAAGGAAACAATAGTAATGGCCTCATATAGTGGTTTTGAGTATTCCATAAACTGATATGTATCAGCAAAGTCCTTTGAGGAATACAGGAGGCACTCAGAAAATGCAGGTCTGTATAGAAAAACTTATTTTAAATATGTTCAGGGAGCAGTTATACTTTCAGTTTTTATTCAAAGTTCTTGTCATTTTTTTCCCATCAAAATCCCTCTTCTAAGCTGAGTGCCGGTGACTCACACCTGTAATCCTAGCTACTCAGGAGGCGGAGATCTGAGGATCATGGTTCAAAGCCAGCCTGGGCAGTAAAGTCCATGAGACTCTTATCTCCAATAAACCACCAGAAAACCAGAAGTGGTGCTGTGGCTCAAGTGGTAGAGTGCTTGCTTTGAGCTGAAGAGCTGAGGGACAGCGCCCAGGGCCAGAGTTCAAGCCCCACGACTGACCTCCTACCTCCCCCCAAAATCCCTCTTCTCTTCAATCCTGAAGACTGTCTTTTAAAGACTATTTAGTTTATATTCAGTTTTACTGTTTTTTTTTGTCCACTGTTACATGTTCTGTACCTATTCTTGAAATAATGTGAAAATTCTCTGCTTTTAAAATGTGCTTTTAAAAGCTGACTCCTATTATGAAACCTCTATCTAAGTTAACTCCATTAGCTATAAGTAGATAAAAGCTGGAATGGAAGTAATGAAGAAAGGGAGCATATTAAACAGGTAGCATTGTCAGGATTTTCCCAGTTCTCTCTTTTGTTTGGCTGAACTAGAATTCACCGAGTATAGCCTCTGTTTGTTCAATTAAGGGGTCAATTAAGGAGCTGGCACTCAATAAATGTTTATTACTCTCAGTGATGCAATATAATATGGATGATATTAAAATGAACTAAATAAATCAGGCCAGAAGCAAGAAAGGATTTTAATACAAATTCAAAATATAAATACAAAAGAGTTGTTTTTGAGGATGCTTGATTTTATGTCATCACTCTCAAGAGACTTGAGAGTTTATAGAATGAAAGTTTAAGAAAATCTTACTATGCAAGCTTGGAGCCTATAACACTGTCGTCATTACACTTTAAATACTGCACAGTATTTCTTTACACAGCTATATTGTTATTTTACAATACAGTATTTTTGTATAGCATTCAGCTACGATCAAGGTAAGAGACTCTCTCAGATAAAAGAAAGAGTTACTCTGGGCATGGGATATTTTAATTATGAGCTGGGTCCTTGCATTTTGAGTATCAGCTTTACACTATCACACTTTCTGTGGTGTCTTTGCATTTTTAAAAACTGTTTAAGAATCTGAAACATCCTGTGGTTTATTGATTCTGTAACCACACACTGTGCCAATAATGTTCCTCACTTGTGTTTCTTGTGACTGCTGCCTCTTGAAGAGAATGAAAGGTAAAAATATGTGACATAATAGTCTCAAACTGGATGACTCACTTTAAATACTGAACAGGAAAAAAAGTGTCTTAAACTACTACTACAAACATTTTCTTTCCAAATGAAACTGATCTTTGAAACCTAGTTCAATTCAGCAAACAGGCAAAGAATTACTATGGTGGACACTTTCAGATATACTATGGATGCCAGCAGGTCAGTCTTCTCTAGTATGATAAAAAACAAATGAACAAAAACAACAAAAAACAAAAATACAAGGTCCAGTTGTTTAGTCTTTTGTGATACCTGATTTTATTCAAATTTAATTTCACCCAGCAGCAATCAATTGTCACCCAGCCACTTAGATTTTTAACCCTTTATTATTTAACCCAGTACTCTTTTTTTTTGGAGGGGGGTCCATTCATGGGGCCTGAACTCTGGGCCTGGGTGCTGTCCCTCAGCTCTTCAGCTCAAGGCTAGTGCTCTACCACTTGAGCCACAGCGCCACTTC
>NW_012267234.1:10503447-10664993 GCF_000151885.1 Dipodomys ordii | reverse complement strand
AGCTCTTCAGCTCAAGGCTAGCACTCTACCACTTGAGCCACAGAGCCACTTCCAGCTTTTTCTGCTTAGGTGGTGCTGAGGAATCGAACCCAGGGCCTCATGAATGCAAGGCAAGTGTTCTACCACTGAGCCACCTTCCCAGCCCCCAGTATTCTTATAAGGGATATACAGGAGTTGTTTGTGGACAGAAGGAGAATGCAGTTTGAAGACAGAGGCAAGACAGGAGTGATACCATTACAAACTTGGAAGAACAAAGAATAGATTCTCTCCCCTATTCCTCAGAGGGCGTGGGGCGCTGCCACATTGCATACTTTGGACTTCTGAGATCTAAGAGAACTAATTTCTATTGTTTTAAACGCCCAGATTTGTATCATTTTCTATTCCAACCACAAGAAACAAATGTAAGCAGTTTTATTCAGGAATACTTCAAAATAAAACAACTCAGATGTTCTTCACTGGGGAAATATTTTAAAAACAACCCTATTGCATTCACACCATGGAATATTACTTATCAATACAACAGAAAGCTCTACTTATCTACACGAAAAACCTAGATGAATTCCCCAGAGAATTGATTGAAGTAAAAAGTAATCAAATAACAAAGCCTGAAAAGATTATATATTCTATGGTACATAATATTCTTGACATAAACATAACAAAATTATAGAAATGAAGAACAGATTAGTAAGTCTAGGGGTGATGATGGTAGGGAGAGGCGGGAAGTAGGTGTGATTATAAAAGGCAACACATGGATCCTGGTTGGAAATATTCTACATTTCCACAGCATCAGTGCTGACATCTGGGTTGTGAGATGTGCAAAAGATTTTGCAAGCTGTTACAATAGGGAGAAACTACAAAAAGGGCACATAAGAGTCACTACAGACTATTTCTTAGCTACCTGTGAACCTACAATAATCTTTAAAAAATAAATTTAGCTGGGGTCACTTAGAGTAGGAATTTAGAAACTTAAATAAACAAAAATCAAGGCAGAAAGTAACTCTATCAACTTAAATATACCAATGCATTGTGAAATAAAATTCAGTCACTTTAAAAGTGATTGTATTTCTTCTTTTGACAAACGGTTATACTATATTTTACAGGTCAAATATCTTGGCACTATGTTTTCCTCCTTTCTCTTTTGTACTCTACTTATCTGAAAAAATGTTTTGTTTTGTTTGTTTTGCTAGAACCAGAGCTTTTTTGTTTTGCTGGTTAATTGAAGATGGAGTCTTAAAGACTTTTCTGCCAGGCTTGCTTCAAACTTCCATTCTTCAGGTCTTAGTCTCCTGAGTAGCTAGGATTATAGGCATGAGCCACAGTACCTGGCTGTGCAATATTGAAAACAAAGCCATCAGGCATGCTGTTTTATATATGTGTATATATATATATGTATATGTACACACACACACACACACACAAAATCCCCCTCATAAAAACCCTTCGGATTAAGTTCCGATGCTTGTTTCAATTTTCTCTGAGAAATTGTTAGCTTTCTTTTTTCATATTGAATTAGAAGATTCCTTTGCCACCTTTTATCTTTTCACTTCTCAAAATTTCAGCCTGTTTTAAATATCATAACCCAGCCCCACTTAAAGGAGTTTACATTTATTCTTTTATTTGCCCTTATTCAGCCAGGTGCCTAGCTCACTTTTAAAAAACTAAAATAAAAACGAACTTTACAACTTCGAGTGGGGTGAGGGAAGAAGTTGGGGAAGTGGGAGGGAAGGGATAGTAGGGAAAAAACAAAGGGGGGGGGCGATAACAATGCTTGTTAGGAAATGTACTCATTACCTTACTCATGTAACTGTAACCCCTCTGTACAGTATCTTTACAATAAAAAATATTTAAGAAAAACAGCATACCTGAACAATATGATCTAATTTCTATACCTGAAATTCAAGACCTATCTTATTCTTTTACCTAAATATACTCATTGTCCATTATTTGCTTCATAGAACCATTGTCCCTCTTAAGTTGATCTACTTGCCTACCTATAAGCATGTATTTTCCAAACCATGTCTTTTTTGCAGACATGTACCAGGGATTTCAGGAAATATAAAGTGAGAGAGAAGGACAAAGTAGGAAGCTAAAAATAAGTCTTGAAATTTTGCTAGACAAAAGGTCTACCTTCTATGTGAAATTTTCTTTTATTACCCCAACAGAGGAAGTATTGTTCCCTTATCTGAAATCTTATGATACTTACTCTCGTTTCTATTCTTATGGTGATTATATAATGCCTTTTATTATAATGATTTGTTATCCTATAGTCCTTATTTTAATGTAATATCTTAAAATATTGGTATTGTACCTTATATCTTTTCTTAATAAAACATTTAGTGCTTAAAAAAAGTTAAGATAAGTTCAACTAGCTCCCAGCTTAAGAAATAAAACATTAAAGATAAGACTGAAATATCCTGTCACACAGTTCTCCATCCCAATTCCTTCCCCTAGAAGAGGTAACTATTATTCTAAATTGCATACATGCTTTTACTCTTTTATTGCATATGTCTATTTGCATTTTAAAACATTTTTAAGGACATTCTACCTCCCATATTATAGTATTTTGTTACTGATTTACTTTGCCTTGCATTTTTTTGTGGTGTTGCAAATTCCAGTTTGTTTAATAACTGATATTTATAACATTCTTTTAAGGTAATCCTCACAGGATATTTATCAGTTTTCTTCATGACAAATACATTGTTTCCATATACTCACTCTTACAACGATGTGATATTCTTGTATGTCTCTGTATACACACAGAATTAAAAATGTCCTAGAAGAAAAACTAATGTGGATTTTACCTACTATAGTGCATAAGCATTTTTGTCTTCAGTCCATGGTACTGAAATTATTTCCCAATCTATGATTGCATTTTCATTGTTAATGCTTTCTTCCATGAACAAGAAACTTAACTTCTGGAAAAACTATGAATATACTGATTTCTTACAAGTTACAGTTTTATTTGTGTTTTCAAACTCTTCGTATGGTAGTTTGGAGAACTTATTTTTCTGGGAAGTTGTCAATTTTAGCTAAATTTCAAATTTATTGGCATAAAGTCACGAGGATGTTCTTTGAACTCAACACACACACACACACATGCACATCAGACTTACATAGCATAAATTCCCTTTGGTAGACTTCAGACACATCTTCATTGACAACAGCAGGTATTTTTCTTAAGTAGTAGTATTTATCTAACAGGCCACACAACTTGTGTGGCTAATGTGATTTTTTTAGTCATATTAGCTCCTTATGTAATCTCAGTAGAAGGAAGAAGATCACAATAGGTAGGTGAATAAGTCACTGATATCTCTTGTGATATTTCCACAGGTACTGCTTCTACTCATTGAACAATTAGAAGTTTAAAGCTATGATTTCCTACCAGGTAACAATATCTTATTTATAGCTTACCCATCAAATGTCAACACAGCAACAGTATTTGATAAACATAACTCATATTCTACAAGTCAGCTGCTATTATTATTTGCAACTTCAAGAAGCAGAAGGAATTAGTTTGTGGGAGTAGAGCTAAATAAACCATATTCTCTAACATTTTAAAATAATTCACTCAGTACTCTTTTCATTACTATTTATGATTTCTTCTTTTTTCTGACTAGTTTTGTTTCTTGTCATTAGTTTCCTCACAGAATGATTGTTGATAATTCTTTTTTTAAATAAAATTTTTATTGGGAAAATACTGTATAGAGGGGTTACAATCACATGAGCAAGGTAATGAGTACATTTCTTATCAATCATTGTTGCCTCCTCCTTTGTTTTTCCCCTACCAACCCTTCCCTCCCATCTCCACAACTACATTTCTTCCCTCCCCTGCAGTCTAAATTGTAAAGATCATTTTTTGACATAGTGTCTTGTACATCTCATTGTTACAATGGGTCAACTTGTATCCCTATTTAAACATTTTGTTTTTTCCCTTCCCCTCCACAAATTATACCAACATCAAATACAGTGAAAACAGGGGTTATACTGTGGGGGAGGGATATACAAAGCAACAAAAAAATCATGTGGTACCTTATAAATGTTAGAAACAATACAAGAAAGAAAAAAAACACTTATGTCCTTACCTTGGGGTTCATTTCACCTAACATCATCTTATCTGACCTTTTCTGCTTGTCTCAGATATATACTGGTTATTGCCAATAAGGGAAACCATGGGGCCTATGTTTCTTTGGGCCTAGCTTACTTCACTTAATATAATTTTTTCCAAGTCTTTCCATTTCCTAACAAATGGGGCAATGTCATTCTTTCTGATGGAGGCATAGAATTCCATTGTGCATATATACCACATTTTCTTGATCCATTCATCTACTGAGGGGCATTTGGGTTGGTTCCATATCTTAGCTATGGTAAATAATGCTGCAATAAACATAGTGGTGTTGGTAGCTTTAGTGTGGTCTTGTTTGTGATCATTTGAGTAAATGCCCAGAAGTGGGATTGCTGGGTCATAGGGGAGCTCTATGTGGGGTCTTTTTTTGTTGTTGTTGGTCATGGGGCTTGAACTCTGGGCCTGGGTGCTGTCCCTCAGCTCTTCAGCTCAAGGCGAGCACTCTACCACTTGAGCTACAGCGCCACTTCCGGTTTTCTAGTGGTTTATTGGAGATAGGAGTCTCATGGTCTTTCCTGCCCGGGCTGGCTTTGAACCATGATCCTCAGATCTCAGCCTCCTGAGTAGCTAGGATTACAGGCGTGAGCCACCGGCGCCCGGCTATGTGGGGTCTTTTGAGGAACCTCCATACTACTTTCCAAAGTGGTTGAACAAGTTTACACTCTCACCATGATTGTTGATAATTCTATCAGGTTTTCTCTTTATTTCCTCTGACCTTAAAATTTTCCAATATGATAATTATTTATATTCATAAATAATAAAAAATTAGCAGAAGACAGCCATTTGAGAGAGAGCATGATGCAAATATTCCATCAGAGCTATCAGACTTGGTGACAAATTTTCAAACTTTAGAGTCTTTCTTAGTATGACAACATTTCCCAGTACAGTTTCACATACCTATTATGATTATAGATAATGGAGTCAGTATTTCTATGGCAAAATTTGGGATACATCTGTTTAAACCATGTTGAACAACTGTCTTCATCAAAATTCTCTTATTCATTAGTTACTGGATCTAAAACTATTTTGTACTTCTGTTTCTATATGTGCTGTTCAATTATCTTCAGTTATCAGAAATCAGTTCTAGTATATATTAGGTCTATAGACTCCTGTACATGTTGGATATTTCTTTCTATCTTTTGCATCTAAATAGAAAGGGTAGCTATGCTAAACAGTGTATTTTCTGAGGGAATATGGTGCAGGTTGGGTTGAAGGGGTATCCTTCTAGCGTTCCTTTTAGGAGTGTTAGTGCTCTGTGACTACTGTTGATTTCTCTGCAGACAGAGCAAAGCAGGAGTAAATTTAAACTACAAACATAAAAAAGGTTATTATTTATTTTCTTCCCTATGTAGTTATAAAGTCTCAATTGAGGGAGGAAAATCCTTCTTGAGGCCTGGGTATACTAGAAGGATTTTTTTTTCTAATCCTCATATTTGATCATGCTTTTAAGGTCCATCTTTAATTAATATTGCTGTTTCAGGTTTAACTCCTTTCATCATATAGATGCCACGTGTTGTTATCCAATCTTGACTGGCTATTAAAGCTACATCCTGTACCAGGACACCTTTTCATTCTATTCTCAGGTTAGCACACATCACAAATCATGCTTACCACCTCATATTTTTCTTTCTCACGGCAGAGTCATATGTCCCAAGCAATATTTGTTACATTCTCCAAGCATTTCTATATGTTTAGTAGTGCAAAAGTTTTCAAATTAATACTGATTTGCTAATTTGTATTAACAAGAATTCTCTATTGTTTACATAGGTCCCAACACAGTATCTGTCAGAGAACAATACATAATACATGTGTTGGAGTAGTTGACCTTTTGTTTGTTTTGTTTTTTGATTTTGCTGGCTGTGGGGCTTGAACTCCGGGCCTGGGCACTGTCCTTGAGCTTCTGTTTGCTCAAGGCTAGTGCTCTACCATTTGAGCCACAGTGCCACTTCTGGCTTTTTTTCCACTTATGTGGTACTGAGGAATAGAACTCAAGGCTTCATGCATGCTAAGCAAGCACTCTACCACTATGCCACATTCCCAGCCTGGAGAAGTTGACTTTATAAAAGAGTTACTACCTTTTATCAGCATTTCTTTTTCTTCATTACTTTTTCACTAAAACCTTTCATCATAAGCATGATTTTCATATTTTCTGGACTTAATTTAGACTAATATAATTTTTCTCACTCTGACTACTATAGTAGTCAAGGTAATTTTACACTCAAATTATTTTTCCTTCTATTTGCCTTATGTAAATATATCTGATAGTCTCTTTATTATGAAACTTATACTATGTCCTTCATGACAATCGATTTTTCAAAGGTCTTATTTTATTTTTATTCTCTTAAACTCTTCTTTCAGTCAAATAAGGCAGTGACAAATGTGCACAGCATATAAGGTAATTCTATTTTTAAAATATATATGTATATATTTATATTATTTTAAGATACTGTACTGAGGGGTGACAGTTACATGAGTAAGGTAATGAGTACATTTCCTATCTAGTATTGTTACCCCTCCTTTGTTTTCCCCCTACCATCCCTTTCTTCTCCACCCCCTCCCAATTCCTACCTCTTCCCCCTCCCCGCCAAAGTTGTAAAGTTCATTTTCAACATAGTGTCTTGTACATCTCATTGTTACAATGGGTCAACCTGTATCCTTATTTCAGCATTTTGTTATTTCCCTTCCCCTCCCCAACTTAGAAAAATGTATATACAAGATGTAGGGCACCGGATCGGAATCAAATACAGTGAAAACAGGGGTTATATATAAGGTAATTCTTAATTATCTGGTGCTATTACATTTTGTTTCATTTTTGATAATTTACTAACAATCATATCAATCTTCTCCCATTTAGACTTCAATATTATTGTGTATCTCTGGTGAAATCCCTGTAAAACCTGATATAATGTCAAGAACTCAGTGGACATTTGATAAATATTCATTTGTGACAATCATGATGCTCTCACACAGTGCTTTTGAAAGCGATTTTCAGAAATCATCAGCTACTCTTTGACACAGATTAAGAAACCTTCTCTCAGAAATGATAGCCTTTCAGTTTCAGAAGCATAAAAAATAAAAACAAGGAAGAGAAGTCTTTTCTTTTTTAAGATAAGACAAGGTTTCCTATAACATTAGGTACAACATTTTTAAAAAGTAGCCTGTATACAAAAAATTAGGGACAAAAATTATATACAGTTAGGGACAAAAATTATATACAGTTTAAAGAATTCTCCATATTCTGTGGTATGCTCTAAGAAATTCAGACCTATACTTTTAAATATAGTAGAATCTAAGCACTGGTACAGTTATAATTATATCAATACATATTCAGTGAACATTAGTACTAAAGATACAAATCTCCCACAATAAGCTGATTAGCCTTGCTAATGTGCATACTACACAGTCATATAACTAAAGAGTTTTTACTCAAGATGATATTGAGGTTAGAGAGTTAGAACACTTTCCATTTCAAAAGAAGAACAAATCCAGGTTACCACTATGGGAAAAAGCAAATCATCTAGTTTAAACTGATGAAAATATCAGGGTTTATTTAAATAAAAACAAGTTTTACTTTTATTTATGAAAATTAAGATGGATAATGAGTTCATTCTTCCTCAGCTAGAGATTTTATGAAAGAAAAAACAAACAGTATACCCTCAATAGATATCACAGCTAAAGAATCTTTGTCACGTAAAACTACATCAGTGCAAACAGGTTTTCAACTCATTGTTCCCTTATGAGAGAATGTAGCTTGATTAGAGAGAGAGAAAAAAAGAAACCAAAGAAAGTCTCTCCTTTCCTAGAAATGGATATTTGAAGAGGGAGATGGGGATGTGGGAAAGGAGAAGAGGAAAGGCAGTCAGTAACAAACACTTGGTTGTAATGATTCTACAAATCCACTTCCTTTGTGCAATTCTGTAGTGTTTTTACTTTATATTCCTTTTCAGCGAAAATGATCTACAAAACTTCCTCATGTTTGGTGATCTGTAATTAGCCAAGATGTATAGTTACCTTCACTTTCAATGAAAAACAAGGTTAGTTGATCACTTGCATTTGCAGACGATTCCACTGCGTGAAAAATTAGGTATCAATACACTTAATATTTAGAGACAAGCTATTTTATTCTGATAAGATTCACAACTAGATTACACCATCCTCATCATGATACTTTGTGGTGGATAAAGATTTGTTGATAAAAAACTGGGTTTTTTTTAACTCTTGTGATTATATTTGAATCTTAGCTACATGCCCTGAAATGAAAAGGCATTCTCATAAATCCTTGCATTGTATAGGAAGGTGTCAACTGCACCTTTAAATAACATTCTTAGAGACAAAGGAAGCCTTAGCATTTGCTTTTTAGACAAACTAGAGGTTAACTCTCTCTCTCTCTCTCTCTCTCTTTCTCTCTCTCTCTCTCTCATTCTTGTTACCTCTCTCCATGGAGTTATTTCTATTCTCATAATATGGTTAAGTTAGGATTAGCCAAGGAAAAAAATTCAAAGGATTTATCATTTAACACTTCAATGGAGTTACTAATGGGAATTATATTGAAGTAGGTCATGCCAAATCCACCTTCAAATTACAAGAGATCCTACATAAGTCAGAAAACATTTCAAACACAAGAGCCACAAAATCCACACAATTACCAGTGTATGTAATATCATATACTGAGAATCAAAAGATTTGAATTGGAAATCCAGATTTCTAGTTAAAATCTTATTAATAACTATGTTAATCACATATAAAATAAGGAGATAGTTCATATTATACAATATAGCTATGTTAGGGGAAAAATAAAAATTGGCTCTCAGCTCAAAACACATATTCCTGCTATTTCAATCACAAAACAAAGACTACAAAACATAAATTCAAGCTAAAGGCATTAAGCATAGGGAATTTATTCAATGAAATAAAGGGATAATTTCCAGACTGGAATTCATTGAATCTATTCCTTCTACCTTTGGAAAACATTTTCTAAATGATTTGTACAGAAGACATTGTAAAGTATGGACTGATTCTACTGATAAAATCAAGAAGATTGCTATCAAGCCTTTCTCACTGATATGTACATAACTGTCCTAAGTTAATTTGTTCAGGGAAAAGATGCTATAGGAGTGAAGTAGGGAAGAAAAGTCATGAAGGCATGTTCTAAAGGAATATGTGATGCTCTTTTGAAAACATCTGTTTATGAACCAAGTATAAGATGTCAGGGTCATTTCTGGTATTCTAACTACCCATCAAATGGTCTAAGCTTATGATTCTTAAAGTATGGGAACTGTACAAGTGCTTTCTCTTGTCTCAAGAAGTCACTTACTGATTTTTAGCAGACAACATTTCGGCTATATCTCTATTTCAAAGGCTTAACATATTTTAGATATTACACATGACACTAATCTGAAAACTATAGCCAAGATGATTGCCTGCCCATCAGTTTACTAACATAAAATTACTCAAATATGCTCAACCACTTATGATTTAGAATGTGTGCAGAAAAGACTGAAGTAAAACTAGATAGAAGAAAGAGATTTTCAAGGTTAAAACTTTTTTAAAGTATTTTTATTGTTGACTTAAATGAGCAAAGTTTTATGATTAAGCCTAGCTCCAAACTTGCTTTTAAGAGTTTGCATATTTAGAAAAAGAAGAAAAACTTACAGAAAGCCTTGCAAATTTTGTTTTGTGATGAGTTACATTAGCCTTGCTACTAAAGATATTGTACTGCTGGGCACTGGTGACTCACACCTGTAATCTCAGCTACTCAGGAAACTGAGATCTGATTGTGGTTTGAAGCCAACCAGGAAAGGAAAATCTATGAGATTCTTATCTCCAATAAAACTACTCAGAAAAAGCCAGAAGGGGTGTGTGGCTCAAGTGATAGAGTGCTAGCCTTGAACACAAAGGAGCTCAATGACAGTACCCAGGCCCTGAGTTCAAGCCCCAGGTCTGACAAAAAAAAAACAACTGCTGTATCTTTTTAAACTTTAACAGGCTTCTATGGAGGTATATGGTTTCATAAGATATGAGCAAAGTTAATTTTTTTATTGGTTGTTTAAGGGTGAATTTTCTTGTTGTTATTGTTGCTTCTTTAAGTGTTTTACTTTTCTACTGAAGTAATAAGGTCTACCATCAAAATGCAAAAAAGCAATGCAAAGCAACCAAATGAAATATTAAAGAAAGCTCTTTATACTTCTTTCAACAGTGTTGTAAATACAATCCTTTCCATCCCATGTTGACTCCATTCTCTTGAATAAATACAAACTACTAAATTTGTTATTGTTCCATCAAATACATGACTTGCTTTTAACTGCTGGATCTGATGAGTCCTCCTATTGACTGAAACTACACATGTCTTCATTCATCAAACAATTCTCATGGAGAAAACCCAACTGGATACTTTTCTGCATTTAAAAATTATATGAAGAAAGCCAGGCACTAGTGGCTCATGCTTGTAATACTAGGAGGCTGAGATCTCAGGATCGCAGTTCAAAGCCAGACTGGGCAGGAAAGTCTGAGAAACTCTTATCTCCAATGATCCACCAGAAAACCGGAAGTGGTGGTGTAGCTCAAGTGGTAGAGCTCTAGCCTTGGAACTGAAGAGTGCAGGGATAGCACCCAGGCCAAGAGTTCAAGCCCCACAGCTGACCAAAAATAATTATATGAAAAAGAATATAGTATTATGATAGAATTATATGTGTGACATGAATGTAGAATTATTTTTTTGTTAGGGGCTTGGGTGCTGTCCCTGAACTTTTTTGCTTAAGACTAGTACTCTCACTTTGAGCCACTGCTCCACTTCCAGCTTTCTGATGGTTAATTGGTGATAAAAGTCTTAAAGACTTTCCTGCCCAGGCTGGCTTAGAACCATAGATCCTCAGATCTCAGACTCCTGAATAACTAGGATTACAAGTGTAAGCCACTAGTGTTGGCTGAATATAGATATTTTGCCACATGAATATAAATACACATATATATAGAGATCTCTGTGTACCCAATCAATGAGCTTACAGCTACATATCTTCAGTAAAGACTTACTCAGTTTCCTTGATTACTTATTTCTAAAACCCTTTCCTTTCCTTCCCCTCCCTCCCTCCCTTCTACCTTCTCTCCCTTCATTCATTCTTTCCTTCCCACTCCTTCTCTTTTCTTTTTTTTTTTGGGGGGGGGTCTGGTTGTGGGGCCTGAACTCTGGGCCTGGGCTCTGTCCCTCAGCTCTTCAGCTCAAGGCTAACAACGTTCTACCACTTGAGCCACAGCGCCACTTCTGGCTTTTTTCTTTTTGCTTATGTGGTGCTGAGGAATCGAACCCAGGGCCTCAGGCATGCAAGGCCAGCACTCTACCACTGAGCCATCTTTCCAGCCCTCTTTTCTTTCTTTTAAAACAGTACTGGAAACCGAACTCAGGAATAACACTGGCTCTACTACTTGAGCCTCACACTCAGTCCTTTTGTTTTTTAGTTTGTTTATCAGATAAGGTCTCCTGTTAGCTTTGTCCAGGTCAACCTTGGACCATGATCCTTCTATCTCTGACTCCAGAGTAGTTGGGATTACAGGCGTAAGACAGCATGTCCAGCAATTTGTTTCAAAAAGAATTTTTAGTAACACTTGCACCAACTAATTTTTAAATAAGCAGAATTTTGCAACTGTATAAATTTCAGAGAAAACACCCTGGTTATTTACAAACGGTTCAATGTAAGTTACTTTGTAAATGATAGAAAAAGCTTAATCAACTAATAATTACTAGACAGTGGACATGCAATACAATCAACTACTTTTTTCCTTTACTCTGTGTGTGTGTGTTTGTGTTTGTGTATGTTTCTACCTGTCTTTAGAAAATAGGTTGATTTGTCTGAATTAGGATATAAAATCCCTGTTAAAGTCAAGAGAAAAATGCATTTTTTTGTAGAGTGTATTGTGAAATTACCTTGGAAGGGCTTCATGAGACCTTGACTATGGAGATGTTCACGTCAACATTTCTTGTGTTCATGAGTATGTTATCTACATTGACAACTATTTTTCTATCACATAGTCTCCAATAAACTCAACTGATCTTATTTTGTTATTGTTTTTTTTCTAACATCTCTCTAAAAGTATCTAGATATTTATCCCTCCCTGTCATTATCTTTCCTATGTTCTAATGGACATCAACATTATAGAGAAGTTGAAAGGTATAAGACTATCTATATGATATTCTGTTGGCTCATGCCTGTAATCCTACCTACTCAGGAGACTGAGATCTGAAGATCACAGCCAGCCTGGGCAGGAAAATTCATGAGACTCATTGACAATTAACCACCAGAAAACTGGAAGTGATGCTGTGGCTCAAAGTGGTAGAGTGCTTGGCTTGAGCAAAAGAACTCAGGGACAGTTGCATAGGCCCTGAGTTCAAACTCTAGAACTGGCAAACACACACACACACACACACACAGACACAGACACACACACACACACACACACACGGCAAATACACACACACACACACACACACACACGGATGTTTTCAAAAGATCATCACACATTTTATTCCTTTAGAACATGTCTGCTCTTTTGGTAGTATTATTGGAGGGAACTTAAAATATGTTGCAAAGAAATTAACATCATAGAGGTAAAACAGAGATTTTTCTATCAAAGAAGATATTAGCTCCAAGAAAGCTCCAAATTAATTTACTGTACTTTTTCAAAATGGGGAGTCAATTTCATACTTTGTAATATAAACAAAATTATATGAAGCTGATTCTGCTGAGTTTTAAATTCTTCTCAGGAACTTTCACTAGTGCTTGATGAAAATCAAGCTTTAGCTTCCTAAGCATTTCATCAGAAACCTATTATTTTAACAGGATTCTTTTCCATTTGTATGAACAATGCAGAAATATTAGCTATATCACTATGGAATGTTTTACTTATAATCTGATATTTTAATAGGTCTTTACTGGGCTTTTCAACTTTTACTTACTGCTTTACCATTATCTTTTTCTTTCTTTTTTTGAGTCAGGGTCTTGCTATATACCCTTAACTGGTCTTGAATATGCAATCTTCCTGTCTTACTTTTTCAAATGCTGGGATGACAGGTGTGCACTGGCCATTCTCTTAAAAAATAATAATAAGGGGCTGGGAAGGTGGCTCAGTAGTAGAGCGCTTGCCTTGCATGCATGAGGCCCTGGGTTCGATTCCTCAGCACCACATAAGCAAAAAAGAAAAAAAGCCAGAGAGGTGCTATGGCTCAAGTGGTAGAGCGCTAGCCTTGGGCTGAAGAGCTGAGGGAGAGCACCTAGGCCCAGAATTCAGGCCCCATGACTGGACCCCCCACAAAAAATAGTAACAATAACTTAAACTGTATTTTATTGCTAATCAAAATTCAGAAGGACATAATCTAGTATGATATTGAACCAGAACCTGGTATTTAAGCAGCTGTTAGTGGCTGCTGGCTAATATGTACACAGAAAAGACCTACATAAGCTATACCACTTTGGTACATAGTGAACATGCTAAAACTAACAGGTTAGTCATTCACCTGAAATTTCTGATGGAATTCAAACCGTTAACAATCAAGTGAATTCAGAGTTTCACATATAGTTTTATGAAGGATTTTTTTTTATTTTTGCCAGTCCTACTAAAATTATTTTGTTTCCAAATTCACTTTTACAGGCTAGCCTTTGAAAAAATAATGACAAGTTAATATTTATAAACCATATATTTGTCATAAGTAGGAACTAATTAAGTGATCAGTAGGTACATTCTTACTATAAGCTTTTATTATCTCTTTGAAAAGTACTGGAACCTTTTGTGACTATCAGACCAGTTAATTTCTTAGAACTAATGCCCAATGAAAAGATGAAAGAACCTAGCATTGCTTCTTTTCCTTCTTCACTTTCCTTCTTCATGCCTCCTGATGTGTGTATATGTGTGTGTGTATGTGCTTGACTATAAATGATTTATTTTTGCAACTTTGTGCCTGAATGCTTGTCATTCCACTTGCTATAATTCAATTTATCCTCTTCTTAAAAATAGATGCTTTGGTTAAAATCATTGTCTCTTTAGAATCTACATGCAGGCAAGCTTAGTTAATAAATTTTTGATTAATTCAGCCCAATACAAACTCCCATCTCAAGACCCCTTTACATGGAATACTACCATCAGATTGGTTTAAAGAGAAAAGGAAATAACAATAAGGTCAGGTAGGATGGAGATAGGGGTAAAACAGTAATAAAAACTAATTATATAAACATGCTAAAGATATAACATCTGCTTTTGCTTAGCCTACTAAACTTGACAGTTCCAGATTCATGCCATTGTTCATGCTTAAACAGATACAAGAAAGGAAAAGGGAAAAAATGTTTATGTGAGGTTATTAAATAGTACAGGGAAAATAAGAGCCTTTATTACACTGGTAAGGAAAAAAGAAACTCAGTAAAATTTCTTTCCACAGATTTGCCTTTGTGATCTGCAAGGTGCTGTTCCCCTGCTTACATTCCGTTACCCTGGCAACACACTCCTGTAAAATAAAGATTATTAAAGCGCATATGATTATTTTGCTGCTGAGTGAATAAGACAAGCTGCTTCTGAAATGCCTTATCAGAGAAATTCAATTTTAGACCAAATTGTGTTTTTGCCTCCTTCTAGCTTTCTCCTCCCTCCCCCTACTTCAAATAAAACCATCATCTCTACAGTTACTACACCATATTTTGTTACTCATTCACACTCTCAGTATTTGAAGCTTTCTTTTAATTTCATGAAGACATTTTCCCCATTTTCATTATAGCTCCAGTTCTATTTTCTAGCTATCTACCATCGGTTTGCAAATCAAAATTAAAAGGCAGTGTGCCTCTGCTTTGATTTTATTATACAGTAGTAATAGATATATTGGGTTCTATTCCAAACATAAATGTAAATATTAAACATTGAGTATGTAATATTTCACAAAAGTATTATGTTGAAAGCTAATGTTAGTCATGTATTGCTATTTTAAAAGCTATACACCCCATTGTACTGGTTATCATTACCTTTAAATTTAGTGCTCTGTGTCTTCCCATTTGATACTACCCTATGGTAATGATAGAGAGATGGGCAGTTTTATAAACACTTTGACAGCCAGTCATACTTTTATTATCCAATACTTCTGAATTTGCTATTTTGTTATTGAAGTTATTGAAGACAGAGGATTCTTGAGAGCTTTAGAAATGAAAATTTGTAAGGTTCTGAAGACACAGTAATGACAACTGTGCTAGAACTACCCAATGATTTTACTAGAAGCTATACCATTTAGCCTGTTTAGGGTCCAAGCAAATGTCAGTTAAAATTCATAATAGTAAACTTGTATTGTTTTCATGTTGATTAAGTGGAAAGGTACCATTTAATTTTTTTAAGAGTTCATTAACTTTGAAGTATAGGTGAAAGTAATGGAAGTTATTCAGAAAAAAGATAACGTTCTATCTGAGGCTTTGTAGATTTCTTATATGTTTGTTAAAATTAATGAGTGACATGGGTGGACAAGAACAGTACTGGAGAAACCTTTTTACACTGCCTGAGAGTAGAATGTTGAGATGTCTGGCATCGCTTTCCCTGAGACTTGTTTATGGGGTATTTCCCCACCAATACAAAACATGTAACTTGACAGTCATGACTCACATATACACCATAGTGTATAGGGCTGATATCTAATAACATGCAACTGCTAATCTTTCCTCTGCTAACATTCACTTTAAAGCCCAACCCAGTACCATATGCTAACTCTAATTAAGCAAGTAGGCCTCAGGCTTTTTATTTAGCTAAGGAAAAATCTCTGTTCATTAAGAAATGACATCAATATTTAACAAATATTAGAAACTCTCATCACAAGAACAATAAGGCATCTGTCGTCCTGACGAAGCAGACCAAATTTGTTATTGTACAGTACCTCTTTGGTACACTAACACCACCATGGAACTCATGGCTGTAATTCACTCCCAGTACTGTCCAGAAGGTGTCACCACAGCCTTATTGGCCTGAAGAACTTGTGGACAAGTGCGGAGTAGAAAGCAAAGGAAGAAAAACAGACACAAAGAAAAAAAAAATCATCATGAAGACAAAGGAAAACAAGACACCTACCAGGCAACAATATTTCCAAATACAGAACTCTAAACATTTACCCTCTACAAAACCATAAATTTACTGTAGAAGAGAGTGGGTCTGCACCTGTGACTGAAAGTGAAAAGTGAGAGATTTAAAGAAGGTGCTACTTGATGGAATCAATCTGTAGAAAGTAAACAGGAGATGAACTGGAAATACCAATGTGCTGATCCTGGTCCAAGCTTCTCACTTAAACTGGTTTACCTTGTTATCCCGTAGGTATATAAGCTACATTGCATAAAATGAAACATCTTAAAAGAAGAGCTCAGTAGAGTGGATAGGAAAAAGAAAAATGTATAAAACTAGAAGTCTTTTTATTAAGAAATTGTACAAATGATCTCCAAATTACTGCTACAGACAAAAGGAGGCTTCAAGGGACAAAACTTGTTGCTGTAGTCCATCTTGCTTTACTGTGGTGTCTTCACTCATGTACTAGCTGCTAAAAGCCATTGTCTTTATAGCACTACATCTTTTAATCTCCACTCTTCCCCCACCCCATAGTTTAATTAAAAGACAATGAACCTTTTAAAGTAGTCAAATGGAAAATATAAAACTGCACCATTCTATCAAGGCCTAAGATATTACCATTTTCAGAACATGAGAAGAATTCAAAATAACATACGTGGCATTTTATTACACTTTGGTCCCTCTGTGCCATTTCTTTAATAATGTTCTTGGTTGGAACAACTATTTGAAACCAGAAAGACCAATTCAACCTCAGACTGATAAATAAGATTCAAAATTTTTTTAAAAAATCAAGAAATCCAATGACTGATAAGATTAAACTTTTTAAAATGAAATAACACCAGTTTGATCTATTTTCTAGATAACTGAAAAATTCATTAAAAATTTTAATTTCTAAAATAATATGATTCTAAATTGCTACTATGTATAATTAACATATGTTTAAAAATAAGTAGCTTTTCTTATTAAAGTATTATTTACTGAATGTATTGTCAGTTTTTTTAATGTATTGTCAGTTTTAAAGCATATGGGTTATCATAAAATAAAGTAAAATTTTATCGAAGATAAAAGTAGGCCTGAATGCTCGGCTTTCCTTCAACTCCACAGCCTAAATCTATTAATTTTGGCAAAGGGCACTAAGACAAATCTATGCCATTTGAAATGTTCCATGGGAGTCTTTAAGAGTGAAGGTCTTGTCTACTCTTTATGGACATTAAAATGCTTCATCCCAAGGACCCCTTTATAGCAAACTGCAAGCTGTTCTGTTTTATCTGCTTTGACAGGATGAAGGGCTGAGCTGGCCCTAGAGGCAAGGGATAGGGAGTCTGAGTAGTTCAAAATTGAGATTTCCAATAAACCATCTCCTACAATTAGAAGAAAGGAATGGAAGAGAGTCATTTCAGCAGATAGTTTCAACCCATTAAGAATTATGGCATTCCCCCTCCACTTAACTGCATCACTGAAAGTCTAACTAAACTTATGTTTCTCCTATGTTCTACTTCAAACTTGCACTAAACCTCTAATAATCTGCCTATTAGAGCGCTGGTATAGTATGCCCTTCTTAGTCACCTGATTCTAATACTTGCTGAATTCTATGCCTCCATTAAAGAATGGCATTGCCCCATTTGTTAGGAAATGGAAAAACTTGGAAAAAAATTATATTAAGTGAAGTAAGCCAAGCCCAAAGAAACATAGGTACCATGGTTTCCCTTATTTGCAATAACTAGTATATGTCTGAGTCAAGCAGAAACGGTCAGATAAGTTGATGTTAGGGCAAAATGAACCCCAAGATAAGGACTCAAATGGTTTTTCTTTCTTGCTATTGTTTCTAACATATTTATAAGATGATTTCTTTGTTGCTTTGTATGTCCCTCCCCCACGGTATAACCCCTGTTTTCACTGTTTTTGATGTTGGTTCTTGATTTTTTTTTTAATAAACACAAATCCTTTACAGCACTCTTGGAAATCATTATTATTCTTTATCTTTAAGTTCAAACTTCTATTATAGGTTGAAAACTTCTATAGCTTTTTAAAAATCTTCTTGGCCTATTGGTCTCCATAAAAGAAATTAGTTAATTAGTAAGTTAGTTAGTTAACAAGTGATGACAGGGAATGAGACTTCGGTTTAAATCTTCATTTATAGATTTTAACTATAGGACTCTTGCTTAATAAAACTTTTTAAAGACACCAATCTATTAAATATGAAATCTCTTTACCCTTTTATAATTAGGCTTGTCTAATGTTTCTTAATACTTCCATAAAAGAAATGCAAATCAAAATATTGAGATTCTTAAAACTTCCATAAAAGAAAAGCAAATCAAAATATTGAGATTCCAAAATATTGGAATCTCATGGCTATAATCAAGAAATCTAATAACAACAGTTGTTGAGAGGGATGTGGCCAAAAGGAAGCACTACTACATTGTTGGTGGGAGTATAAACTTGTTCAACTGCTCTGGAAAGCAGTATGGAGATTCCTGAAAAGACTACACACAGAGCTTCCCTATGACCCTATGATTCTACTTCTGGGTATTTACCCAAATGACTACAAACAAGGACACACTAAAGCTACCAGCACAACTATGTTTATTGCAACATTATTTACCATAGTTAAGATATGGAATCAATCCGTATGCCCCTCAGTAGATGAATAGATCAAGAAAATGTGATACACACACACACACACACACACAGAGGCGCATAGTACACGCAAAATGGAATATTATGTTTCCATAAGACAGTGCCCCATTTGTAAGGAAATGGAAGGACTTGGAAAAAAATCATATTAACTGAAGTAAGCCAGACCCAAAGAAACATAGGTCTCCCTTATTTGTAATAATATATATCTAGGATAATCTTAGCAGATGAGCAGACTAGCTCAATAGCTATGTACATATGACCATATAAGATGATGCTAAGCAAAATGAACTCCAAGACATGGACACAAAAGGTTTTTCTTTGTTCTTGTTGTTCTCAATGTACTATGTGATTTTTTCTTTCATGTTTTTCCCCCTATGGTTTATCCCCTGTTGTCACTGTATTTGATTTTGGTATCTTGGGTATTGTATATATGTTTATCTGAACTAGGGAAGGGAAGGATAACAACAAAATGGTGAGACAAAGGTCAAAGCGGGAACCTATGCAAGAGCAATACTCACAAGACAATATATTGGAAATGATCTGTACAACTTGGGAAGGGACTGAAGAGGAAGGGAAAGGGAAAAATGAGAGAAGGAGTAACAAGTTAGACAAGAAATGTAATCACTACTTTACTTGTGTAACTGTAACCCCTCTGTACATCACCTTGACAATAATTTTAAAAAAAAAACTTGAAATAGGGCCTCTGTTTTTCAAAGCATGGCAGTTGAAAATAATATATATTAAGTAATAATGAAAATGATACACATAAAAGTGATAACTAACAGCAAAAGAACAAGGAGGCTCACATACTACCATGGTTCCAAAAGAGAAATGTACAACAGTATGTAAAACTAGAGCTACTGGAATGCTTGGCTCTGGAAGGAAACAGTAGTAACAGGTTGAGAAGGACTAAACAGTATTCACACAAATGGTTAAGTGATACACAGATGTAATTTGATAGTGGGGGCTTTACTTCACCTGAAAGATGTTTCCATAGTCATATCTGTAGAACCCTTAAAATCACTGTATACTGAACACCAAACTGTCATTATAAAACTGTCTAGAAGGAGTCCTGAACATCAAGATACAGGCAAGTGAAGGACCTTCACAGGGAGGAATAAGCAAAGTCAAACAACAAGATTCATAAAACTCTCCACCCAAAATTGGTCTGCAAACAAAAACAGAAATTTAATCATAATAAAGATATTTGACAGAATCAACAATCAGAAAATAAATTAATTCATTACAAAATTAGTTTTATTAAAACATTCTGGCAGAGATTTTAAGAGAAGTATGTTTAGGATGTTTGAAATTTTAAAGATGAAGAAGAAATAATTTCTGACAAAATACAATACAGATTATTCTAAAAGAACAGGCCAATGCAGAAAAATTTAAACTCAAAATATAGGCACTTAAGTTAGTTAAGTCATTTAGATAATCTCTGGACTGGTACTTCGAGAGACAAAACCCTAAGGAATCAAATTTTTTTAATCTATTGAGTTCATCAATGTTTCAGGATGAGACCAACATATAAAAACCAACTATTTCTCTATACACTACCAATCCATATACTACAATTTGAAGATAAAATTAAATGATTAATTCCATCTATAATAGCATCATCAAAAAATAAAACACCCAGGAATAAATGTAGTAAGAGAAGAACAGACTTGTATTTCAAACTACTAAAGATTGTTGAACAAAACTCAAAAACTTTGAAGTACCTTAGTAAATGGAAAAACATCCAAAAGTCTTCCAACAAACTAGGAAATTTGATATTATTAAGGTTATACTACTTCTAAAATTGATTTCCAGTCAATTGAATGCATATTAAAAGCCTAGATACATTTTTGCTGAAATAGACAAGCTGACTGAATAGAATAATCTTGAGAAAGATGAATAAAGTTCACCCCTCACTATATGCAAAATTAAGTAACTAGATAAAAGAGCTAAATGTAAGACCTAAACTATAAAACTCTTAGAAGAAAAACAGGAGTAAATATTCTTCACCCTGGCTTAGACAGTGACTTCTAGATTTATCATATGCATAAGAAATCAAAGAAAAGTTTGACAAATCGGATGCCATCAAAATTTAAAAACTTCTGAGTCTGAGATTAATTTGAAATTGAGAGCCTCCTGCCTCAGCCTCCCCAGTACTAACATTACAAACCACTATGCCCTGATAAAATAATAAACTTGTTCTTCAAAGGATATCGTTAGGAAAGATAAAAGAAAACCAATGAAAGGGAAGAAAGTACTTTCAAATAATATATCTGATAAGGAACTTATATTAAAAATGGGCAAAGAACACATACAAGTCAGTAGTAAAAAGACTAAAACCTAATTTTAATAATGAGGAAAGGATTTGATAGAAATTTCTTCAAAGGAGACACAGAAATGTCAAAAGCATGTAAAAAGATGCTCATACTCATTTAGGAAAAAAAAAGGATGAAATACTGATAGGTGCTATAATATTTTTTTTTAAAAATTTGTTTTTGTCGGTCATGAGGTCTGAACTCTGGGCCTGGGGGCTCTTCAGCTCAGGGCTAGCATTCTACCACTTGAGCCATAGCTTCACGTCTGGCTTTTTCTGCTTATGTGGTGCTGAGGAATTGAACCTAGGGCCTCATGCATGCAAGGCAAGCACTACTACTGAGCCACCTTCCCAGTCCCATAGGTGCTATAATATAAATAAGTCTCAACACAATGGAATGTGAAGGCACTGTATGTATGAAGCTATTGTTTAATACCACATATACAAGGCTCAGAATAGCCAAATCTATCAAGATAGAATGTAGATTCACTGATACGGTAGGCATAAGAAAATAGAAGAGGGAAAAATGGGTAGTAACTATGAATGGGTCCTGGTATATATAGAAAGGACTATGATGAAATTAAATTGTTCTAAAATTAGATTTAGATAATAGTTGTAAAAGCCAAAAAACTCCATCCCAGTAAATTTTATTGCAAAAAAGTTTTTAAAAGTGTCTAGAGACTAGGATATAAACTACTATAATATTCTGAAAAATAATTTGGCAACATGTAACTGCTAAACATACACACATACCCAGCAATTTCACTCTTAAGTACACAAAGGTAAAAATCTTATATATGAGCACAGGGAGACACAGACAAAAAATGTCCACTGTAGCACTATTTCTAATAGTTGGAAAAAAGATATTACCTAGGAGACTATAAAGAAATAAATGGGCAAATAAGTTAAAACCTGTCTTTAAAATGAAATGTCATGTAAAATACATCAATAAAAAGAAACCTTGTCAGGCATATAGGGTCACATCTATAATTCCCACTATCCCAGCTACACAGAGGTTTCGGGCAGAAGGATTGAACTCTGACAGCAAAAGTGTGAGACTCTACCTGAAAAAAAAGGGGGTGAGGTAAGTGTGTATTTGAGTAGTAAAATGCCTACCTAGTAGGCAAAAGGTCCCGAGTTCAAACTTCAATACTGAAAAAAAGGAAGGAAATTAAACAAATAGAAGAAGAAAAAACACCTTATAATACAAGATTCTTAGGTCTGGGATGTAGATCAGTAGGATAGATCTTGGCTAGTATGTGCAAAGCTTCTATTCTGAGCACTGAATAAAATAAAACAAATGAAAAGATATTGAATAATCTGACACATATAGTGTGATACTTTGTATTGTTTAAAATACCATTTTGGGATACAGAAAGGTATAATAATAATGATGTACAGAATAATAATGTAAAATTTTATTAGAAATAAATCGACAGGCAGGTGTCAGTGGCTCTTGCCTGTAATCCTAGCTACTCAGGAGGCTGAGATAAGAGGATCATGGTTTGAAGCCAGCCTAGGAAGAAAAGTCACTATGAAACTCCTATCTCCAGTGAACCACTCAAAAACTGGAAGTAAAGCTATGGCTCAAAGTGGTGGAGCACTAGTCTTGAGCCAAAGAGCTCAGGACATTGCCCAGGGCTTGAAAGGAAAGGAAGAATAAGAAGGAAGGAAGGAAGGAAGGAAGGAAGGAAGGAAGGAGAAAAAGCCACTCATTTTAAGGTCATATTTCTGTGAAGAAAAGCAATGAATATGATATAATGTAAATTTTATCTGTAATGTACCATTGTTATTTAAAAATTACATAGAAATCATGTTGAATTTGTAACTTATTAGCCTATGCAATGTACATAACAGTATTGCTTATATTAGTCTCCATATTTTGTTTAATATGTTTGAAATATATGTTAATATACTCATACAAATGGCATATCTAACAAATTTGAAGTTTTTCTAAAGAGCAACCTTCCAAAGATTTTTGTTTTTCAATTGATAATATATCAAGAGCAAATAATACTCATTTGAGTCAACATCAGATTGCTACTAAAAGTCAAGGGATTAACTTAGTCAAAGTGCTAATTTTTTTATTTTAAAGGCATAATTACTATGCATGAATTCAAATGTTTTAAAAAATCAGATGCTCTCTGGCCTTCCCACTAGTGTCGCCTGTCAAGGTCACCGTTTCAAGAATATAACAATTATTCAGGAATGAGGAAGAACATTCAGTGAGATATTTTCCCTATGTTTCCTCAGTATAAATCACAGAAATGACAACTGCAATTAAATCTTCCTTAAAAATTACCTGAGTTTTAAGTCAAGATGAAAATTATTTCTAACCTTATGAACTTTAACACTGCATTGTACTAGAAGAAATCCTGCCAGTTTTCCTTTCTATCAATAAAAGATATGACAGCTAAATAAATAGGAAGTCTTCACTTCTGACCTTTTCTAGAAATTCAAAAGAGGTAATCCTATTCGTGACAATTCCACTTACTAGGCCTACAAATGAAGCAACTTTAATGTTTAATATTTAAAACCAAATCATCTCTTTTCCAAAAGAACTGGAAAGAGATGAGAAGGTACCATTTAAGCTGTATGCCACAGAAGTCAGAAGCTGGGTAAGATGTCTTAAGTTTTGGAAAGAAAAAAAAAGGAGGGGAGTGGTTTTTTTTTTTAGGTTGAAGTACAGAAATTCAACAATCTACAACTATTATTACTAGAAAAGGGCTTTACCTTTTAAGAAAATTTAAGACTTCATTCTTTGATGATTGTAACAAACAGATATTACCCTCACTGACACTGTACCAAAGAAATGAGATGAGGCAATGAGAAATTTTGTATAATCGCCTACAATTACTAAACCATCACATAGATTCCTATCAGGGGTGACAATCAAGAGTCATCATGTGAACTAATTCTGTTTCCCAGACACTGTCAAAAATGATTATTAGAATCCATAGCAGTAAGAACAGAGTTGGAGGAATATTAATACCAAACTTCAAATTCTATTACAAAGTAATAGAATAAAAACATAGTAATAAAACAGCTTGGTACTGGCACAAGAATAGGCCCTTGGGCCAATGGAATAGTACAGAAGACCCAGAAATGTACCCACCGACCTATAGCCACCTAATATTTAATAAGGGAACCAAAATCACAGAATGGAAGATAGCCTCTTCAACAAATGGTGCTGGGAGGATTGACTATACATGTGCAAAAAACTGAAGCTAGATCCTTACGTATCACTCAGCACCAGAATCAATTCCAATGGATCAAAGACTTCAATGTAAGGCCAGATACCATGAAAATATTACAGGAATGAATAGGGCTCCATGGTACATGTCGAAACTTCCTAAGTAAAGATCCAGAATTACAACAAATCAAAGAAAGACAGGATAAATGAGATTGCATCAAACTGAAGAGTTTCTGGATGGCAAAGACCATTTTAGCAAGAAAAATATCTCACAGAATGGGAAAGATCTTTACTAGCTATATATAAGATAAAGGCTGCATATCTTAAATATACTTAAAGCTCAAAAAATTAAGCCCCCCAAAAACAAGCAATCAAAGAAACAACAACCCAATTAATAAATGGACTAAATATTTAAATAAAAAGAGACTTCTCAGAAGAAGTAAGAATGGCCAATAGGCACATCTCTGGCCATAAAAGAAATGCCAATCAAAACAATATTGAGAGTCCACCTCACCCAAGTTGGTATGACTATTATCAAGAAAACTAACAATAACAGATGCTGGTGGGGGTGTGGCCTAAAGGGAACACTACTACACTGTTGGTAGGAATGAAAACTTGTTCAAATACTCTGGAAAGCAATATGGAGGTCCTCAGAAGACTAAACATAGACTTTTCATATGACTAGGCAATTACCCAAACGACCACAAACCAGGCCACTCTAACACTACCAGCACAACCATGTTTACTGAAATATTGTTTACCATAGTCAAAATATGGAATCAACTCAGATGCCCCTGAATGGACAAATGGATCAAGAAAATGTGGTATACATACACAATAGAATTCTATGCTTTCATCAGAAAGAATGACATTGCCCTATTCATAAGGAAATGGAAAGACTTGGAAAAAAATATATTAAGCAAAGTAGGTCAGACCCCAAGAAACTTAGGTAATGTCATTTCTCTCGTTTGTAGCAATTAGAATGTGCCTATAACTTTACAAATAAACATATGGATGGTAAAAATAAAAAAAAATTATACATGAAAATTAAACAGGACTCCAAACATTTACACAGGGAGGATATTACAAAGGAGGATATTCTTTTTATATACGTTTTTATTGTAAAAATCAAAGGAAGATATTCTTAGGAAAGGATCACAAAGGCTCAATAACTATGTGCATGTGATCACATAAAATGCTTATCAAAATAAACTTCAAGAAATGAAAACAAGAGGGTTTTTTTTTTTACTTTTTTGTTTTTTCCCTTTGTCACTGCTTCTGTACTTTTTGTCTTTTTGGAAATTTATCTGTTTGGGGGAGGGTAAGGAGGAACACTGAAATGGTGAAACAAAGGGTGAGGTAAGGCAGAAGTGATACTTGACACTGCTGAAAATGAACTATACAACCTGTGGGGGAGGGAAATTGAGAGGGAAAAAACTGGGAGAGAATGACGGAAGAAGTGACACTACTCAAAAAGAAATGTACTCATTATCTGACTTATATAAGTGCAACCCCTCCGTACATCACCTTTACAATAAAAATAAACAAAACGGTTATTAGGACATATGGGTTTGCAGAAGGTTAGTGGTCTAAGTTAGGAAGAGAATGGTCTTTTGTGAGCCAAATATTTGCCAAACACTTTATAATGGAGACAAGAGAAACTAAGCACATTTATCCGCAGATAAATTTTAGAATATGAGGTTATTCTTGGCTAAGTGATTTAAATAAAATTAAAATAACTACTAGCATGTATCAATGGAAGAAATACATGATGAGATTTTAAAAAGAACTTTCAGTAAACAAATAGATCAATAAAGAACATAGTGTCCAGGAAGTTTTGCTTGTTAGACAAACAACTTACAGAGAAAACTGACTATACTAAATCTATAAATTCAGTTTAAAGTATGTAAGAGAATTTAACTAACCAAGTTGTAAGATCACCCTTAAAATATTAATATGTCATATTAATAAACAAAAAATAAGAAGCAGACTAAGTAATAACATAAGAAATACAGCACCATAAATCCTAGGAAAACGCAAGACTGTTTAATAAATTATGTTTTTACCTGGACAAAATAAAATTATTTTGCATCATTAAAAACATACAATAAAATTTAAGAAAGGACTTTTTCCAACTAGAAGCAATCTGTAGGAATTGGTACTAATCTGATAGAAATATAGGGGGAAAATAACTCAAAATATTGATGGTTTTGCCTATTGTAAGCAGCTCATACAAATGTAACCATGTAATATGCGGTCTTTTGTGACAGGATTTATTCGCATTGAGTAATGTACCAGTACTTAATTCCTTTTTTTTTTTGTGCCAGTGATGGGGCTTGAACTCAGGGCTTGGGCACTGTTTCCTAAGCTTTCTTGCTCAAGGCTACATTGTACCACTTGAGCCACAGCTCCACTTCTGACTTTTTTGGTTTATTTGAAGATAAAGACTCTTATGGACTGTCCTGTCTGAGCTGGCTTTGAACTGTGATCCACAGATCTCAGCCTCCTGAAAAGCTAATATTACACTGGTGTCCAATAATATTTGTGTGGCTCTAATTTTTCTGTTCATCAGATGGTTACTTTTAGTAATTTTTACTCCTTTCTTAAGTAAAGTCTCTTATTAGGTTAAGTAATATAATTCTCAAATATTTGACAAAGAATTTCAAAGCACAGAAAAACCTGTTCCCACAACATCTATGAAATGACATTAGTATGTTTTTATAGTTGTTGAAAATAAAGGAGAAATAAGCTGTTCAATAGTATTCAGCAATAAATTTTAAAAATATGCATATGTCTTTAATGTCTACAGACTTAAAAAGCCTTATAGATAATTTAATTATTGCATTCTGGGTTGCAACTTAATGGGGAGGCCTGAAAAAAAGAATGGGGGGAGGGGCTGGTATTTTTAGAAAAATGTTCCTTTGTCTTCTGTAGATCATGTACAATATATTCTTTAATTTAGAAATTATTTTAAAAGACAGATAGTTTATTGTAACTAAAACAATTCTTAATCATAAAACTTCTGAAGCTCTTATAAGTTTTTTTCACATTAGAAGCTATTAAGCAACTTATATTGGTTTGAAGTTTTTTCCCCTCCCTTCTCTTCCTAACTTTTGTTGAGGAAAAAAATCAGAGAGCTGGAGACAGTAGCTTGCTGGTAGTAGAGTACTTGACTACCATTATGAAATTCTAGGTTCCCCTCCAGCACCATGAAAAAATGTGTTTTCTAACTGCTCAATAGATAAGTGGGCTAACAACTTGAAATGCTCAACCTCTCTAGCCATAAAAGAAATGCAAATCAAAACAACATTGAGATACCACCTCACCCCAGTTAGAATGGCTATAATCAAGAACTCTAATAACAACAGATGCTGGAGGGGATGTGGACAGAAGGGAACCTTACTGCATTGCTGGTGGGAGTGTAAACTTGTTCAGTCACTTTGGAAAGTAGTATGGAGGTTCCTCAAAAGACTCCACATATAGAGCTCCCCTATGACCCAGTAATCCCACTTTTGGGCATTTACCCAAATGATCACAAACAAGACCATACTAAAGCTACCAACACAACTATGTTTATTGCAGCATTATTTACCATAGCTAAGATATGGAACCAACCCAGATGCCCCTCAGTAGATGAATGGATCAAGAAAATGTGGCATATATACACTATGGAATTCTATGCCTCCATCAGAAAGAATGACATTGCCCCATTTGTTAGGAAATGGAGAGACTTGGAAAAAATTATATTAAGTGAAGTAAGGTAGGCCCAAAGAAACATAGGTCCCATGGTTTCCCTTATTGGCAATAACTAGTATATGTCTGAGATAAGCAGAAAAGGTTAGATAAGTTGATGTTAGGCAAAATGAACCCCAAGATAAGGACTCAAATGGTTTTCCTTTCTTGCTATTGTTTCTAACATATTTATAAGATGATTTCTTTGTTGTTTTGTATGTCCCTCCCCCTACGGTAAAACCCCTGTTTTCACTGTATTTGATGTTGGTATAATTTGTGGAGGGGAAGGGAAAAAACAAAATGTTTAAATAGGGATACAGGCGGACCCATTACAACAATGAGATGTACAAATCGTTATGTCGAAAAACGAACTTTACAACTTTGGGGGGGGGAGGTAAGGGGGCGGGAGGGGGGAGATGGGAAGGGATGGGAAGGGGATACAAAGGAGGAGGCAACAATGCTTGATAAGAAATGTACTCAATTTCTTGCTCATGTAATTGTAACCCCTCTGTATGGTATTTTCACAATTAAAAAACGTTTTCTGCTAAAAAACAAATAACTGAACAGACACCAGTATCTTATTTAGTTTTTGAACTGTTCATCTTAATATTCAGATACTTGATAATCTGTTTCATGCAACTGATAACATGGTGATGGGTCTTATTGTTAAGCATATATTTATGCTGTTTGGGAATGTGTGGTTATAGTTCGGTGGGGGAAATAACATTGTCAGTGCTCACAAGCTTTTAAAAATATTGTGAGAACTTAAAAAACTAAATACATAGTGAAACACAAACTAAAATAATCCAGAATTGCTGAGACTATTTAGACTAATTTATCCTTAAGAACTGAAACTTGTTTCCCAGGTATTTCATCTTTCAATAATCTGCTATTGAAGACATATATGTGTTTAATGTGTGTGTGTGTGTGTGTGTGTGTGTGTGTGTGTGTGTGTATGTGTGTGTGAGTGTGTTGTTGTTGTTTGGGATAGAAACCGGGACCTCACACATGCTACACAAGCAGTCTACTACTGAGCTGAAGTTTGATTAAGGAGATTTTAAAGGGTTCAAAATCTGTTGAAGTACAAAATCAGAGTTAAATGGTGTTTGGAAATGAATCATTAAAAGGGAAGAGATATATCAGCAATATTACAAAAGGAAATTTTTCTCTTAAATTTATATCCCAGTTTTACTGCATCTTACTATTGGCACAAATTAAGTTCATCAGGACCCAATGCAACCCTCTGCTCTCAATATACTGGCCAAGTGTCTAGAATTTTCCCAGAAACAATAGCTGATTATGCCAGTTCTAGAAGTCTTGACACATTCTCAATGTCCATGTATACTTGTTTCTCACTTCTGCCTCCCATTATAATTCTACTGTTTAATGACAATGCACAATGCTGTTTTGAACACTAATGTGTAAGTTTATATGTGAAAATGCTTTCATCACTCTGTGAATGTTTCTACCAGTCTATAATTCATCCTAACTATTTCTAGTATTTTGTCAGATCAAAATTTCTAATATATTATTTTCTTTCTCAAAAGCTGATTACTCTCAGTGTTGACAGACTGAAATAAAGATATTGCAAAAAGAGATAACTCTCTACGACATATTGCTTTGATTCCCTACTTTTGCTCATTCAAATACCCTGAACTTTGGTATGTATCATTCGATGTCACTAATGGATCCTTTCCCTCTTTTACTGGTATTATATCATTACTGAAGGAAGAAATCCTAACTCAGAACTCTCTATGATGATGGAAATGTTCTCTCTATGCTGTCCAAAATGACAGCTATTAGCAATAAGCAGCTATTAAATATTTAAAACAGGGCTAGTGACTATGTATTAGTAACTATGGTCTTGGAAATCAATACATTAGTTTTCTGATCTGTATAATATATTGAGAAATAACTATGTTCCTGTTTAAATACTGGGTATAACTATTATTTCATTTATACTTTGCTATTACTATCATTCTGGTTCAAAGAAAAGTAAACCCACACCAACAAAGTTAAATAACATAAAACCAGTTCTAATTCTTTGGGATTAACAATAGTGCCTATCCACAAAATATTCTAGTGAGAAGCTTAGCAAATGTAACAAAGAACTTAGTAAAACCCAAAGCATTAGTATTAAGATAGTTACTTTGTTCAATACCTGGTATATAAAAGTTATTTTACCTTCTAATGCTTGGCACATTACACTTAAAGTATTTATAACAGAATCAACCAAAAATTTTATATGGCTTGACAGTCACCTAGAATTGTTCATAATGTTTCCATAAATTTGGGTATTAGTTGAATGAAGCCATAAAAATAAAATACATATCCACATAATGGAATATGAAGCAATAACAAGGAATAAAAAGTACTGATTCACATTACCTGGATGTACCTCACAAACATGCTAAGCAAAGAAAGACAGTCATAAAGACAATATATTATTATAATTCTCTTTATATGAAATGTCCCAAATAAACAACTCCACACAGACAGAAAATGGATCAGAGGTTGCCTGATATCACTTAATTGGGGGAAATAGAGACTGATTGCTATTGGTTGGGATTTTTGATGTTGTTTGTTTTTACTGTTGTCACCAAAATGTGGTAATGTTTAAAAACAAACTATACAAAAGTAATTTAAAACCTTGAAGTGCATGTAAATTTTATCTCAGTAATACTATTTTTAAAATAGTAATCAAGCCAGGCACTTATAGCCCACACCTGTGACCCTAGTTAGTTGGGAGGCTAAGGGATAGACTGTAGTTCAAGGAAATCTCAGTCAAAAAAAAGTTTGTAGGACCCCTTTTAAACCTATACCTGTGCCTGTCTTAAACTATATTAGAAGTTGAGATTAAGAGGAGTGTGGGCTCCAGGCCAACCAGGGTAGAGAAATTCATTAAAAAAAAATAAAAATAAAAACAAAAACAAAAACAAAAAAAAACCCATCTCAATGGAGGGAAACTGGGTGTGGTTGTGTGTTTCTGTAATCCCCCCACAACAAAAAGCTTGAAATAAGGTGGATTGCAGTCCAGGCATGTGCCCTGGAAGTAAGTAAGATCCTATCTAAGAAATAACCAGTGGAAAGTGGGATGGAAGGATGGTTTAGGGGTATAGCATAAGGCAAAGTTCAAACCCTAGTATCATCATCAACAAAAGATGAATTAGTTTGTGTTCATAAAGGATTTTAAGAGCTAAATGTAAATTATGTATCTCTAGAATACACCTTTACTTTTAGACACAATTTTGACAAATATATTTAAGGTTAAAGTACAGTAAAACTGTAATTTTCAAAAGAAATTTTTTACACAAAAGAAATCTTTCCTTGAAACCAACAAAGCAAAAAGAATCTGGATGGGGCTGGGAATGTGGTTTGGTGGTAGAGTTATTGCCTATCATACATGAAGCCCTGTTCGATTCCTGAATACCACATAAACAGAAAAAGCCAGAAATGGCATTGTGGCTCAATTGGTAGAGTGCTAGCCTTGAACAAATGAAGCTCAGCGACAGTGCCCAGGCACTGAGTTCAAGCCCCAGGACTAGCCAAAAAAAAAGAAGAAGAAGAAGAAGAAGAAGAAGAAGAAGAATCTGGAGCTACCCTGGTTGAAGCACAAGTACAGGATTCCTAGTTCTACTTATATCTTGCGCTTTGCTGGTATTTAACATCTAAGAAAATTCTACAGGGTATGAAAAAATAAATAGCCTGGAAGTTACAGCAAGAAGCAACACAGTAATTAGAAACAAACAAAACAGTCCAAGTTGTAGTATTTGCCAGCAGGCAGGCTAGGAGGCTACCATGTAATACTTCAGAATTTTTGTGGAATTTTTATAGGAATGTTTGAGTTCTGTTTATGTAAATTTGAGCATGTTGTTCAGTTTTTATTAGCCTTCAAAAGATTCCCAGTACTATCTAAATGCTTCTATTACATAACTGATAGGCATCTACAGCACCTACATTTCCCTCTCACATATTTCATATTTCATACATTGCTTCTCACAGATTTCTAGCTAGGCTGTTAGGCACTTTGAGTAAAACAGTTTCTTTCTATAGAGACAATGTAAAATATAATTTTAGAACTACATATTAAAATATATGTATACAAGCACACTAAATTTTATAGGCATGTAAAATATGTAAATCTCCATACATATGCAAATTTAAACATATTACATTTCATAGACAAACTGGATAATATATAAATTTGCATACATAATATATGTATATCTTGTGAAAAGCCTAATATATATTTTAAGTTTATTTGGTTTGCTGTTTTAATTTGGAAGGATTACACTTGGAGTTAAAATTGATTGTTTAAAAAGTACTCTACATTCACTTTGGGTAGAGAACACAATTACAGATGAAATTTTAGTCTAGACAATTAAACATACACTTGACATAATGTTTTAATGTTGAGATGAAGTGTATACTTTCTATTTAAAAAAAAATTCAGTTATATTGCTTTGCTAAAAGTAAATAGTACCTCCAGGACACCATCTGGTAAAAATCTCTCTGTGGATTAACCCAGAAAAGGAAGTAAATGAATTTTTATATATTGCATAGTTGTGGTTGCAAAACTGCAGTAAAAATATGTTTTCAATGCGCTGGTATAAGTGAGACCTCAGAGTTCAGCTACCTCACAGGATTTGATCCAAAAGTCTTGGAATATTTAACAGCATATCTCATCAACAGGGAAAAGGAGGGGTGTTTTCTTTTCTAGCATTCCTATGACCTGAAGGAAAACACAGTAATAATCCAGGAAATTAAAGTCCATGAGCTGGAAAATATGAATTTGGTATTTTAGAAAGTACTCATTATAAAAATAGGCAGTTTCCTAATGACAGGACACAGTGTGTCAGAGAAGCCTAACAGACAACCTAAGAGCAGGATAAGACCTGTCAATTTGTGTGTGCGTCTCTGCTGGTACAAAATGGCCAAATTAATTTTAACATTTTTAAGTTTTGTTTTGCTAATAATGTTTTGTCCAAGCCTTGGTGTAGTCCAATGACTAGAGCAATGGAACTTCCCCCACTCCTCTGGGGATTTCATTCCAGAGACTAATAGATTTCACTGTCAGAAAACATTTCCCGGATTCAGTCTTAAATTTCCGTTCCTTAATTTCATCCCATTACTTAACTATAAAGCTTCTTATCCTACCTTTGAAAATGACTTGACTTCCATGATGTATACATCCTTCAAATACTTGTAAAATGTTATTGTAACTAGACTCAGTCAAAAATGAACAAACAATATACATTTTAATTTAATCTTTTCCTGTAAGCTAAACTCTAGAGCCTTCTAGTTGGAACACTAATCGCTTTGCTTATTTGAGTTATACACATGCCACAACTAGTATTCTTATTATGATATTTTATCTTCTAGCTACATGATGAGAAGCTTTTGCATATACAGAATAAAATCTCATTGACTGATTTTACTGCCATATTGTATTACAAGATCATGTATAATTTGCAACTGCTATCATCTCAAACCAAGTCTCCTGGTATTACTAACTTTCCAAGTATGGTATAAACTATCCAATTGAATAGCTGTGTTTCTGATTATTTTTCCCTAGATGTATTAGCTACATTTTTCCAGGTTGAATCACATTTCATTTCCTGCCCATATTTCTAACCACTTTAGGTCCCTTTTATCTGCCCTTACTGGTTTTGTCAACACCATCCAATTTACAATCATCTGTAAATTTAATTAACATGATGTGTATCCTCTCTTATAAATCATTAATGAAGTCTTTCTACAATGATTTATTTTTGAAAAACTCAAATGCTGCTCAATGTTGACAGTCTTGCTATAGTCTTAGGAACATACCATTTTTTTTCTCTTAATGATTTCATTTTTTTGGAGTGGATATGGAGAACTAACAACAGAATCATGTTCAGAACCACTGCTTTCTTTTTTGAATATTAGTGTGAAATTACATTTATGATTGTTATTGTGTATAATAGCAAAGCTTTTACTAACAATTTTCAGCCCTTCTCCAACTGTTACTTCCCCCCCCCCAAGAATGTGTTCTTACACCACAGAAGCTTCCCAATAATGTTCTATACCCATCATATAAACTTGTCAAAGATTTTTCATTCCAAATTTTGCCATGCAGTGAGTTCTTAAATTTAATTTAATGTGGCAATAGTCTGTTATAGCAAATGAAGAAAGACTGAAGTAAAATTTAGAATGTTTCTATTTCAAGTATCAATAAGGCTTATACAAGCTGATCAAAAATCTATGTTGTTCTTTTGCATTTGTAATTGTAACTTAATTTGTTATTTAAATTTATCTTTTATACTAAAATGATTTCTTTATTTTTTATTATCTTTTAAGTAGTTCTACAAAGGAAGTTCCATTTAACAAAGCAGTTTATGAATGCAACAATCTTGATCAATGTCACTCCCTTCAACACTCACCCATCTTCAACCTACATCTTCCTTACTTTTCTTAATTTTGTGGTATATACCATGAATTCTTGACTGCATTTTCCCCTTCTTCATTTCTCTGCCCCACTCCCACTGACCCCATTTCCCCTCTTGCATGTACCTATATCCTGGTGCTGATTTTGCTAGGCTTTGACCTAATCTTTCTAAAAGATTATACTAGCTGAGCTTTCCATAGAGTCTATTATAATTCAGTTAATTCATTTATAACCTCTTGCATACTACCCAAGGGTTTACTTATAGATTTATGGTACACTTTATCTACCCAAAATGAGGGTAATCATGCTACCTTTGTTTTTCTGGGTCTTTTTATTTCCTTATGAATGGTACAATATTATTATTTCTAATAGATAAGTACAACTCCATTATATATACATATATGTACATATATTTAGGTATACACACACACACACACACACACACCACATTTTCTTGATCCAGGCTCTGAGTTCAAGTCCCAGGGCCAGAACACACACACACACACACACACACACACACACACACACTAGTATTCTCAGCCAGCTTGTGTGTGTGAGAGAGAGAGAGAAACAGAGAGAGAGAGACAGAGAGAAACAGAGAGACAGAGAGACAGAGAGATGAAGGAGAGAGAGAGGGAGAAAGTACGTGCTGGCAGAGTCTTGAACTCAGGGCCAGGTAGCTGTCCTTTAGCTTTTTCACTCAAGGCTGACACTCTACCACTTGAGCCATAGATGTGCTTCTGATTTTTTGGTAGATAAGAAGTCCAGGATAGGCATAAAACAAACTAGCAAAAAGCTTTATTTGTAAAGAGTCAGACAGCAAATATTTTAAGGTTAGGAAATCAAGGGACAAAATAAAAGGTATGATAAATGTGCTTGCATAACAAAACAGATGCAAATTTATCCACATTTTTACTGATAAAGCATATTAAAAATAATTTAGTATATTTTTTTGTTTTTTTAAATTTAATTTTATTGTCAAAGTGATGAACAGAAGGGTTACAGTTACATACACAAGGGAGACAGACCTATTAATAGACCTATCTACTAATACTTTATTAGTAGAGTAGAATTCTTTTTGTAGACATAACGTTCTGTCAAAATAAAAAGTATATAGTGTTCTCAATTATTAAAATTGATTTTTACTGTTAAAATTGATCCTTAATATTATATATTTACTCTTTGAAAATGCCTTTTCACACAGACAAGTATTCCCAAACACTAATATCAGACATAAGCATATGGTATTGTTATATAGAAGGCATTTATACAATTATATTAAATTTTTGGTGATAATTGTAGTTTAGCACTTCATTACATTGTACATTAATCAGTTCTAATTGAAGGTTAGATGGAAGCTCCTCAATTATATAGTTAATGGATTTTTAAACATGGATATTTCCTTTCTATTTGAATCAAGGCCTAAAAATTTACCAGCACTATGGTTCAAGATTGGAAACTAAGGCTGGGTGTTGGTGGCTCATGCCTGTAATCTTAGATACTCAGGAGGCTGAGATCCGAGGATTGCAGTTCAAAGCTCAGGCAGGAAAGTCTGTGAAACTCTTATCTCCAATAAACCAGCAGAAAACTGGAAGTGGCACTGTGGCTCAAGTGGTAGGAGCGCTGGCCTTGAGCTGAAGAGCTCAGGCATAATGCCAAGGCCCAGAGTTCAAGACCCAGGACTGGCAAATAAAGAAAAAAAAAAGATTGGAAACTAGTCATTCAAATTTGTTTTTTGTGGAAATGGAGATACTATTTCTTGTTTTGGCTTTTAACAATACAGATGTGTATAAAATACACTGGCATTTAAAATTTAAGCGATGTTGGTTATCATTGAATGCTTCTAGTCTATCACATATAAATGTAGTTTGCCACTGAATTAAAAAGCATCATCTGGGCTTCATCAAAAGCTTATATACAAAGCCATTTTCTCTTTGATACAGTGTGTGAAGGAGTTTCTTCTCATTTAAAATAGTGTCGATTTGATATTGTGTTAAAAAATTCCTAATACAACTACTTTACAACTGTAAAGTCATTGAATTGCTGTGTGTAAAAGAAGTCAGGATATTCAAGCTCCATTTCTGACCAAAATTCACAGAATTAATTTTTTAAGCCCCTGAGAGCCTTGAAGTTCATTGTTGACTCTACTGGCTAACAATAAGCGATAGATACAAATATTTTGCACAAAGTAACTATAGATAAATAACACAATGAATAACTATGCTCTCCATCTATGGCTTTTGTAAATTTGTCCAACTGACATTTTTTACTTTATATTTATCTTTACTTGTATCAATTTTAATACATCTTAACATATTCCACTTGAGGTTGTGCTAATGTTTTTATTGTTGTTGTTTAGTTTAATATATTGCTTGTGCTGATTTCAAAGAGACAGACAAAAGTCAAAGAAATAATTTATCTTTCTTTTTTGTTAAGCTTTGTTTTATAACTATTGAAATTATCCTCAAAGTCCTTAATTTTGCTGAGTTTAAACCTCAGTCTGTCACATCACTGCACTTTATTTAGGATATACAAAGCCAGAAAAAGCATCATTCCTAAACAAACACCAAAGAACTAAACAATACATATTTTAATTCTCCCTTGAGGTTTTTAGACCTAAGTTACAGTGAACTAACCTGAAATTTAAAGACAGACAACTACCTCTGGGATGGGAAGTGAGCACGGACTCACTTGGGACAGAACACCAAAAGAATCTGAAGAAATGAGTAAAAAGATTCCAGCATACATTCTGAACTAAAGGCCAGATGTAGAACCATGACTGTTGTTTCTTCCTTGCTACCCACTACCAAGCTAGTAAGCATTAAAAAGTATACTACAAGAGTGAGGGACAGAAAGAAATTATCTTTGTATACAAGGATACAAGGAACAACTAACAACTAAAGTCTAAAGAGGGGTAGTAGTGGTAATAAAAACAAAACAAAACCAGATAGTATGACAAACCATACCTAATCTTAAAACACAAGATGATGGTAGAAAATGAAAGAAAGCCAAGAAATAGCAAAATACTGTATAGACTGACATAATTCTAACAGCCAGGAGAAAAGGCTGGCTCATTTCCATACATAAATGTTTCTTTTGTTTCTACAACCCTGTATATCGATGTCTACCCTTCAACCAAAATTAACTAAACAAACATAGAAGCAAGAATGAAGAAAAGCCATGGCGCACATCTAGCAGTAGAGAAAGCTGAAGAAACTCATAACTTATGGAATCTATTTTCTCTATGAATTTACAAGCAATCATCAAGTAATAAGATATAGAAAAAAAGTAAGACAAAGATTGAAAAAGGAATTTAACTGAAACGTTCTGGAGCAGTGGTTCTCAAAATTTAGTGTACATCAGGATAGTATACATATATCCTGATGTACACTAAAGAAGAACTTTCTCAAAGTAGTTTGCAGCACAGTCTGGAGGCTTGGAATAATTCTCCCATTAAAAACACTGCATATTATTTTACACAGACTACATAAGCAGGAAAATGCAACCCATAAGAAGCACTTGCTCACAATACCATTTAGAGCAAATAGTTTCTTATTTTTTATGCTAGTGCTCGGTCTTGAACTTGGGTCTCACATTGTCACTTAGATTTTTTTTTTTTTTTTTTTTGCTCACAGAGGATATGCTACCACTTGAGCCAAGTCTTCAGCCCAGCTTTTGTGCTGGTTAATTGAAGATTAACCAGCTATTCTGTGTAGGCTGGCTTCAAATCATGATCCTCATGATCTCAGCCTCCTACAAGCATGACAGCATCCACTGTAGTTTCTTCTCAATATCTTTATTTTCTATAAGAACAAGACACAGCTGAGCAAAGTATGCCTCGTCAGGAGCAAAAGAACAAAAAATAAAAACACTTTTCTGGTATTAAAATTTAAAGTCCAACTAACAGTATCATCTATGACCCTATGATCTTTCTTCTGCTTTGTTTGGTAAATATTTTTAAGCACTAAATATAAATTGCTGATTCCAAGAGAAGAGGAAAACAGATAAACTCTGCCAGTGATAAAAGCTTGACTCTGGGGACTTGGTTAACAATAGTTAGTCACATTGCACAATGTATACTGCAAAAAAAAATGGCTCTATTCTAAGGGCTTCCTTTAATCGAAATGACCAAATATAGCCTAGTATTATCCTTTATTTCATTGTACATACACAGACACCACAATCTGAAATATATCAAACAACATAAAAATCAGAAAGATCGCAAGTTCAGAGAAAACAGCTTTAAAATTGCTACATTTTCTGAACTATTTATCAATTTGCATGGATTGATAATTTAATTTGTGAAATAAAAACTTTCTATATTTGTGCAGTCTCAAGTTCAGGTAGGTTAGGATGACAGTAAGTTTCTATAACCATATGCAGGTGGTTCGATAATCATATGTACTTCCTACTACTTATCTTACCTATAAATAAGTATACTAGTAGGGCTCTTCTAGTTAGAAGTGACCAAAAACACCTGGAACTGGCTTAGAAAAAGAGGAATCACTAAAATGGCATGAAAGAATTTCAGTGAGAAACACAAATAGAACTAGGTCAGATTCTTTAACCAATTTTATCTGTTTCCATGGGGCAAGTTAACCTTCTCACATAATGAAGAAAACGCCTAGCTGCTTAGAGCTGGAGAGTTATACATCTAAAGATTCTTTCAGCTCCAAATCCAAACTACCAATCAAGGTTCTAATGTCTATTCCTGGACCAATGAACTGAATCAGTGGGGGAAGAACTGTAACCATTGATGAAGTACACACTTGCACCTGAGAGGGTGTTACACAGAAAAAATATGTTGGACACACTATATCACAGATGTTCAATACCATTCAAAGTCAGTTTTTATTCCATAAATTCATATGCTAAAGTTATTAATGTGTCTATGTATTTTTTGAATTACAAATAGTGATTGTATATAACATAATATTATATAATAATAATGTAATAGTGAATGACCTTGGTTTGTTTTAGCAGTTAAGCTTCTGTTCCAAAAAGAATTTAAGACAGGGAAGAATATATTGATACCAGAACAAAAATTAATGTAAAATGAAAGAGAAAAGAATAAGTGTCAAAACAAAATGAAATAATAAATATATTCTACAATGCAAGTATCCACATTCACAGATAAGTTACAACACTCAGCTTTCCAGTAACTTCGTCAGTAGCTACACAACTGATGAAGTACATTAGGTGGTAAAACACTTAAGCATAAAATCACATGTATAAATGTATTCATATACTTCATACATAGTCAGAGAGATACTTTTGCTGGAAATCCTCACTTAGCCTCCAATCTTTTTTAGCTTCTATATTTTTTGAAACTTCTCCTCATGCATTAATGAGAAAGACAAATGACAAAGGGTGATTGTGCTTGCAAGGGGATAAGGGGCAGAGTGGCTACTTAAGCTGCACTTTGCAATAACTTTGACCTGAGAAAAAGATGATGGCAACTTTGAGACTATCTAGGAGAATAGTCCAGGCAAAGGAAACAATAAGAATAAAGGCTAGAAAATAAATGAAGCATGCTTCACACGTGAAAGGAAAAGCAAAGTGTTTCTGAGATAGAATGAGTGTGGAATAAGGGAGAAGGGCTTTGACCACACTAAGCACTGTAAGCCACAGTGGAGACTGGTTGCTATTCTAAGTGTGATGAGAAACTATTGGAGGGTTTTCAGCAGAAAGCTGACATGATACAACTGATTATAAAAGGATGCCTCTATCGTGTATGGAAATAGACTTTTAGGAGGTATGGGGAATAAGGATATAGGTTAACAGGCTAGTCAAGAAGTCCAGATAAGCGGGGGAGGGAGGAGGATGAGAAGGGATGGGAAGGGGAAACAAAGGAGGAGGCTACAATGCTTGATAAGAAATGTACTCATCTTGCCCATGTAATTGTAACCTGTCTGTACAGTATTTTCAACAATATAAAACACACAAAAAAAGAAAAAAAAAAGGAAGTCCAGATAAAAGACCAGAACACCTTGGATGAAGAGGAAATACTGGAGAAAAGAAGTGGTCACATGTAGGTTATACTATATAGGCAAACATGTCAGGACCTGACAACTGATTGAAAATGAATAGAGAGGAGACTGGCAGTTGAGGGAGGGTGGTAAGACTGATTAGTACATATTCTTGCTAAAATCTCAATAGCAAGAGATAAAAGATCCTAAACCATAACATAGGGAAATAAACACTGTGAAACTTGAAAATTCCTCGCTTTTCTGAAAATTTCCTTTATGGTTAAAAACTTCTCATATACAAAAATAGAACTTTTAGTCACTGCAGAAAATGTTTCAAGGAGTTAAAAAAAAATATTTTTCAGTAGTCTCGAGGAATCCCTTGCCAAGCTCTGGCATTACTTCTTCCTTAGAAGGCCCAAAGTGAAATGGCATAATGGACATACCAAATCATCACAGTTTGTAAAAACAGAGACTTTCCAAGTAGGTCACATTCCTGATACTGACCCAGTGAAAAAAGAGACAAGCAGTGAAATCAAGTAGTCTGTGAAGGATTAATGAAATTTGCATTTACAAACTGGCTAATGATTAGAGTCATCTTATAATATACAAATAAAGCATTTGACTTGAAGGAGAGATAGGAAAAAAGAAGGGTAAGGAAAGCAAAGTACAAAGTGGGAGAACAAAACAAGTGTCACCTAATATCTGTAGTTTCATCAGGATATTTTCCTAGGAATTTCAAAACTCAAACAAAAGCTTGGAGAATTTAATGGAGATCTGCACTACAAGAAATGTTAAAGGAAGTTCTTCACACTAAGGAAAAATACAAAATATAAACTCAAACTTACACATGTAATGGAGTGCATTGGACATCAAAAATGTGTGGGTAAATAAAAATATATTTTCTTTCATCTTTTGATTTCTTTGTAAGTGTAACTAGTTGTAACACTGTATACTTTATAGTATAACCAATAGAAAACTATGTGCTAAGAGATGGATGTTCTTCATGATATGGTATCCGATTGCTTCACAAATACTCAAAGTGGGGAAAAAACACCATTTTGTGAAGGTATCACACTTGTGCATTCTCTGACAGTATTATTCACAATAAACAGGCAGGAAAACAACTGAAATGACTGTCAACAGATGAATGGATGAAGAAAGTGTGAATGTTATTCAGCCCTTTTTAAGGCTGAATAAATTTTAATTTTTAAACTTATTATTAGCATTTACTAACTATACAAAATAATAGGTTTCAGAAGAGATTTTGCCATTTATAATATCTGGATGGACCTCAGAGTATACCTACGCAAGAGAAATAAAAAAACAGAATGAAAAATACCACTAAGACCATAAGATCTCCTTTGTATTTGGGATCTTAAAAATATGTATTTACAACTTAAACAAAAATAGAATAGCAAGTAGAGCTGTATGGTTGCCAGCAGAGAGGAAGTAAATGGGAAGATAGAGATTAATGGTACAAAGTTGGAGTGGTGTAGGTTGAGCAAAACAAGCAAAGGGAATACTGGAGAAGGAGGGAATGAAGAAGGAAGGGAGGGAGAGACAGAGGGAAGAAGACAGAAAACCAATAATCCTTTTGTTGCTTAACTATGGACAAGAGACAACCCAAAGGAAGATGAAAGTGAATGGATCATTCTCAAGATCCAAGATCACTTCCAAATATAGTCAAAAGGAAAAACAGACAGACCTGAGCCCCTTGCCCTATCAGACTGAGCTGGCAAAAGTTATCACTTTGTTTCAGCTGTTTTAAAAAATACCCAGGTTCTAAATTTGAAGGCAGTATGTCTTAAATCTTGTTATAAGTTTAAAAGGCATTTAAATGGGCAACTAACTCACTAGGCAAACCTAAAGACCAGGAAATTATAAAATGAGACAGAAGAAATCTCCCAAAGTACAGTAGAGTTTTGTAGAAAGATAGAGGATATGAAAGCGTAATCAATAAATAGTAGTAGAAACAGAACTTTAATAAAAGGGAAATGTATTCTTGGAGAAGAGAATAGGGCAAACTAAGGAAGCAATATTTGAGCAGATAATGTCTAAAATTTTTCAAAATATGCAAAAAATAAAGCATCAAATCACAAAGCTCCCTCAAGCATTCTGGAAGAGTTACAAAGCAAAATTATAAACTTACATCATCCTGAAATCAAAGACCGTTAAGAAAAACAGAAATCTTTCCTTTAACATAAAAAAATCCTTTCCAGAAACACACAGAAAAGATAGTAAAATTGAGGGGTTGCCTCAGTTCGTAGAGTGCTAGCCAATGAGCAAAAATATCAGGTACCAAGTTCGAGTCCCAGTCTCAAAACACCTCCCTTCCCACTTCCCCACCTACCCCCCCCAAAAAAAATTGATTGAAGCAGACTACTCATCAATAGTAATAGCAAATACAGCAAAAATGTAGAGAGGAAAAAATATATAAACTTAGAATTCTATTACATAAGAATGGGGTGGTATCTTTAGACATATGAAAACAATTTCACTATTGTGTAAAGAAGAAAACCAAATCCAACTAGAAGAAGCAAGCAAAGCAAAATGAGCAATGATATTAACATGGCAGAGAAATAAATGAAACCATTGCCTGTAAAATTAGTAAAAAGAATTTATATGTTAAGAATGGAGACTCTGAAATCAAACTGATTGGATTTGAATGTGAACCAAAACTGTCTTTTAAACTAAAATTAAAATCAATAACTTGATCAAAGAATAATGACATCTAAGAAATGTTCATATTTCCATCTTTTTTTAACTGTCAACTTTAATAGATTAACAACAGAAGATAATGCTGGAATTGAGAAAAGACAACTATTAAGTTTCAGGTAAGTTGAACTTTTCTTAAAAATCTTAAGCAAAAGATATTGAGAAAAATAGTCTTAAGCCAGATACTGGTGGTTCAGGCCTGTAATCCTAGCTACTGAGGAGGCTGATATCTGAGGATCCGGGTTTGAAGCCAGCCCAGGCAGAAAAATCTGTGAGACTCTCATCTCCAATTAACTACCTAAAAGCTAGAAGTGGAGCTATGGCTCAAGTGGTAGAGCAAAAAAGTCCAAGAACAGGTCCCAGGCCCAGTACAAAAAAAAGAAAAAATACACTCTTCACATTGTTTAGAAAGTTTCTCATGGATGCCCAGTTTGTACATCTAACTAGAGAGCAAATATGCAGCGTCATCACAAAACTATTTATTTCTCTTAAAAGTTTTCCTCTCCAGAACTGCTATCATTTGTTTGGGTCATGGCCAAATATTATTAAAATTGAATTATATTTTAGCTATGTAATTATTTAAATGTTAATATATGCATAGACCTTCAGTTCTCCTTCCAAACAGACAATTTTCAATTAATTGTTTCTGTCTAAAATCATCTCCTTTTCATTATTTTACGAGCCTTATAATTATTTTGGGTATCTGAAGAATGGTCACTGTACTCATTTCTGTACTTTCTACATAACTAGTTTAATTGCAAACACACTAGGCTTTTCTTGGGTTTGAAAAGATCCTACCAAGTAGATTTCACTTTGGCAAGAAATACCTTACACCTTTCTCCACAGGATCTTTCTTTGTGATTCATTTCTATTTTACTGCTATTAACTATTACTTCTATGGCCTTACTTTATTCTACTTGTACTTTATTTTTTCTCGAGTTATTTTGGGAAGGTTTATTGGAGATAGAATAAGCATTAACAGCACGCACTCATTCAACAAATATTCTCTGGGAATTCCCACATGCCAGGTTCTGCTCTAGTCAGATCATGCTTCCATTCAAAATCCTTGGCACTCATCACCTCATTCTGAGAAATACACATTTTTTCAATGCTCTACAACAAATCCACCTTTCCTCTGTCTTCCATAATCTCTCTGATCTCTCTATTTCTCTGTGATTCTGCTTACTCTGGCCTTGTTATCTTCTTCTAAGAGGACAAACATAGTCCCACTGTAGAATATTTGTGTTTATTATTCTCTCTGTCTTAAAATAGCTTGTTCTGGTTGACCTGGTCTCTTGCTCTTTTGCCACAGAAAATAGTATGATCCATTATTTCACTTGTGTTAGAAAATGAGGGGGGAAAGGAGACAAAGACAAGGAAAGAAACCCAATTTGGTTATGTTCCCAGGTCCCTAGGAGGCTAAGGCCAGGACCACCACGTGGGTCCAACAGTTCAAGATCAACCTGGGCAAAAGGTTGGCCATCTAGAAAAAGGAAAGAAAGGGAAATGAGGGGAGTAGAAGAGAAGGGAGAAAGTGAACAAAGTGGGTAAGGGAGGAAAGATAGGACAAAAGAAGGAAGAAGAAAAAAATGAAATGAGAGACTTGGGAAACATATCTGAATATAAGGTATAACTGAAGCCTTATCTATCCTGGATTACAAGAACCCTATAGTACACCCACAGATATACATGTGAAAATAAAAAAACAAATGGAAAACTACCAGTCTTTGTTTTTCTTCACAGCACTTTAAATGAAAAGATTATATGTCTTACAGCTTTGCTTATTGTCTATCCCCCTCTGTACACACTTGCACATCTACATACAAGTAAAAGTAACAAGAAGGAAGCCTTCTTGTTATCACTCTGCACTGAGAACACGTGGCAAGTGCTCAATAAAGATTAGTGGAATTCAAAAGGATAATGACAGCCAGAATCTCTACACTCATGGAAGTGACACTGGTAGGGAAAAAACAAGAAAACGAATGGGTTTATGAATAATTATTTATATAGATAGTTATGAATGCTACAAATAGGAAGACTTGTACAGGTGATTAAAAGTTGTCATGAGTATCATGCAAACCATGTCCTGAGTACAGTGCATGTGGGAGAAGTTTATTCTAGGGTAAATAAGAACTAAAAATGCAAGGAGACTGGGGTAAAAGCAAGCATTCTGTTCAAGGAGAAGCACAGTGGTAGATGAAGAGAGCAAGAGACCATCGGATCCCTGTGGGCTTTGGAGGACTTGGTATGACCTCTGGATTTTAATCTGATTCCAGTTAGAAGGTTTTAGAGTTCTAGGTAGGAAAATATATTTGTTTGCTTGTTTGTCTGTTTGTACTGGGGTTTGAACTCAAGGATTCAGCCTGAGAAATGATTTGTTGTTGAGGTCACTTTGTGTGTTACATGGGTTGAGGGGCAAGGAGGGAGTATGGAGATAAGGAAAGGGACTGCTGAAGTGGGAAAGTGGGAATGAGGACCAGACCTGGGACAGAAGTATGCCAGAGAAGGCAAAGTAACTTTGTGGTATCTTTTGAAAATAAAGCAAATAGAAGCTGCTGATTAAACATATATATTATACAAAAGAAGCAAAGATATCTGAAGACTGAAGAGATTGGAATGGAGGATGGCCACTTAGTTTCTGTCTGAACAACTTACCAAACAGTAGTTTCATTAATTGAGTTGAAGATGAACAGTTATGAGGCCAAGAGATATGAGTTTTATTCTGTACACTTATTGATCAGATCACCGTACTACACAGAAGTCACAAGTATCTGTTCTGAAGCACACTTAAGCCTTTGTCAGTTGCTAAATAGAATCAATAGTTTCACTGCTATCTGGATACTACTAGAGTCAACTCAGACCAAAACACAATAGTCTAAAGCACATGTCATTAGTTGTCTTCTCAATATCCATTTTCTTTCCTCCTTATTAAAATAATCTTGGTTTGTCTGATTTGGTTAAGACAACTTGGCAACCAGCTAAAAATACTTACATATGCCTTTTTTTTAAAGTGAAGATAAAAATTTATATTTGAGTTACTTTCTATATACATTAAATACATCTCTAGAGCACAGTGCTGGTGGCTAATGATTTTAATCCTAGCTACTTGGAGAGTAGTTTGAGGACAGCCTAGAGAGAAAAGTTTCTGGAGATTCTTACTGAAAAATAAGCAAAAACAGGGCTGGAGGTGTGGCTCCAGTGGTAGAGAGCCTACCAAAAAGGAAGCTGTGAGTTTAAACTCTAGTAACACACACACACACAATCTCTAGAAGGATTAATCAGTTAACAATGCTAGCCAATGTAATATAAATAAAAGTCCCTGAGGAAGGTTTGTCTTTTTTTCTGATAACATAAAAGTCTAACATGAAGACTTTTGCCTTGTTTTTCTCATCTTCTTACTTAGTATCTGGCTATAACCACTACAGGTGAAGCAACAATTTTGTGACTGAAGGTCAAAAGCTTGACATTGAAAACAGAAGAACAAAGAGGCTTAGGGACAGAGCCGAGACCCTATATTCAAGCCCCAGGACCAGAAGAAACGCCAACCCCCTCACACACACACACACACACAAAGCAAGTCAGTTATGGTTGCTCATACCTGCAATGCCACATGCTTGGAAGACAGATATCAGGAGAACTCTAGTGTGAGGCCAGCCCTGGCAATGTTAGCAAGACCAACCTCATTTCAACAAATAAGCTAGGGATGATGGTATAATACCTATAATCTCATCTCAACTGGATGAGAGAGTAGGATTGATTTGCAGGCTTGTCTGGACTATATAACAGAATATTGTCTCAACAGAGAAAAAACTATAAATTAATTAAACAGATGAATGAACAAACACAAGAAGCTGTCATAAAGAAGGTAGGTCCTCAATGACTTTCTCAAGTAGCTAACAAACTCCAAATGATTTACTTCTAGATTATTGTTTTTCTCAGTATAGAGATTTAATCAAACTCTAAAATTGTAGCTGATATAGTCTTAGGACCCAAAATGAGTCCTGTACCATAAGACAAAGGCAAATAGATGGTCACAATGACAGAAAAAGGTAGTATAAGTATAAATGTGTCCCCAGGCATTTTTAGGCTAATTCAGCGTAGTCCTAACTTTTATTCTGAAGATTTTAAGTCATTTTTCTAAACTATTACATGGCCAGGATATATTAAAAACTTATATATAGGTAGGTAATTAGGCAGGAAAGTAGGTAGGTAGGTAGACAGACAGATACATAGTACAGAAAGGAAAGTAGGTAGGTAGGTAGACAGACAGATACATAGTACAGAAAATTTTGTCCAATACGGGACAAGAAGTAGATGGATACCTGCTCTAATATATCAACAGTCCTAACAGGTTGGATTGCCTATTAAGGCTTGCCTGTGGACTTAATTTCCATGAAATTTGTCAGATACTGACAGAAAATAAAAGCAAAAACTTCTTATTCAGCAGCTTGTGTTATTTTAGTGCTGCTTCAAGTATCATTTTGATGATAGAACCCACATTAGTGTGTATGTGTGTGTGTGTATAAGCATTCTTGCAAGTTTATAAAACAGAAAGATAATAAATCCAGACAGCACTAGTAATCCTACCCCAAATTTATCCCTACGAGGTAAAAAAAAGACCAAATGCAATTTTAAAAATACTTTAAAATTTTGATCAAAATCTCAGAAAACAGTGAAAGTTTATTAGCTTAAGAAATGGGTACTCTTGAAACAGTTTTGGAGGATCTTTTCTGTTCATTTGTTCATTCTCTGAACTTTGATTAGGTAGCTTTTCGTAGATAATTCAATCATTTTGGGAAAAAGTGTAAAACACTTGCAAGATCACCTGACAAGTATAAGCTTTACATAAGTAAAGTGAATAGCTAGTAGAAAAAGTACATTTCTATACATATCACACGCATGTTGGATGATTCTGAAACCAATTTTATAAATGATCCTGAGGAATTCTTCATTATACATAGGTTACATATTTCATCCTCAAAACTGGTAATGAAAGGATTATACAATGATGCTGAAAAATAAACAGCACCAAAGAATTATAATCATTCCTTCCCTCTATTTTTCACTAAAATTCCAACACATATTCTTATCATCAGAGTCAACATTTACACTTCAGCATGTTTTCCATAGTTAAGAGCAAACAATTAAAAGTTAAAATCTGTAGCAAATGAAGTAATCAGATAAGATAGTTAGAATTCCAGTTTTGGCACATCCATGACAAAATATACAAGGAAGTCACATAATCCTAGTTATTGCTGCTTGACTCTCCCTAGTGTTTAAGAAATTCCCTGGGAAATAAGTGACAAGAGGACATAGAAAGGTGCATGAATTCTCTCAGGCCAATTGGGAATTTTTAGGTGTACAGAGGCACTTTAGAGGCATTAAACATGCCTCCAAAGGCATGGCTTATTCTCTGAGAGTCACTCCAGTACTAGGAAGCATTCCATTGTTTAACACTATTTGCTAGCTGTTGCTGTTCCTTAAACTAGGGCAGAGAGTTTTAGGAGATGACACTCAAATGAGTATATCCATCAAAGGAGCTGTAATGTCTCTGAAAATAATAGAGAGCAGAGAGGCATTCAGGAAGCTCAAAATTGTATCACCTTGATAATCTATAATCTTCTGAGACCATGTGTTTAGACTGATAATGACACTTTAAAAACTTGAACGTGGTTGAATAAGACATACAGTATATAGAGGAGAAATAGAATAAGCAGATATTTCATTGCCTGCATGTACCAACATGATGAGAAGGCATGGGGTGAGAGGTAAACATCCATCTTAAAACTTCAGTGCTCTAGTAGTTAAAATTGCAAGAGAAAAACAACATTGTTTTGCACTTCGAAACCTGTTTCTAATCAACTGAGCTACTCCTATGGGGTCAAATAAAAATGATTAGCTTATTAAAAGCATAGCTTTGCTATTTAATAAGCAAAAATGATTGAAAATTCTGCTCCAGATACTGATAATTTTAGTGTTTCTAGTTAAGCCTGTAAAATTGCATTCATTATTAGTGTCTAGATTCATTAACAATTCAATTTATAGATATTAATGCTTATAATGCATGCTTCGCTTGCCAAAACTTGAAGAGAAATTGTTTCAATTAGCTTTCATGGATCATGAATCCTACCGGCTGGGTATTTTTAGACAAAAGATACAAACACATCCCCAAGCAATGCTAATGCACAGCTGGGACTTGTGTGTAAGGTCAGTTGAGCTAACAGTTTAAAAGGAAAAATAGTAAATGAGTTTTACTCAGATGAGCAAGACAGGAATCTTCTGTTTCCAACCAAATATTTGAAAGGCATATATGCACTTCAGAAAAATACAACAGAATATTTGCTTTTGAGATTTCTAAAAGACAAGACCATTAAAATGGAAATTGCCAAACCAAACTCATGGAGCAATATTCAGTGTATAAGACTGTAGGAAATCTCAGTGAGTGATTGTAAATGGTCCCTTTAAAGAAAAGGGTATTTCTTACAAGTCAAGCTTAGTAAAAATAAAATTCTGTCTCTTGCATAAGGCCTATGCCCCAGTAGTAGGATGCTAAAAACACAGATCAATGTCCCAAAAGAGCCAAATGTCAATCCAGATTTTAGAAAACAATACACAATTCAAAGTTGCTATTTATTGTTAGTAACGAAGGTCATTAGTAAAGAAGATGTTTCTTTGGTGCATGTCCATCTCCTCCAGATTTATTTCTCTCATATACATCTTGATGTAAACTCAGAGCAGTGGCCAACCTTTGCATAGTTATATGATACAATAGTATATTGTATCATATCTTCACCTCCATGTGGTCTTTGGTTGTTTGTAACTGGGAATTTACTAGAATATCAAGAGAATGTAGGGATTTCTCACATTATAACTAAGAGATATTTCATTTCTATTCTCTGAAATGTTGATCAATACTATATGCTCTAGAACAGATTAAAAATAGTTCTTGATTGTCCCAATAATTACATGTCCTCAAGGATCCTATGAAAGAACCTTAGAAAATGTTAAAGCTGGCATTATGAAATCAGGCAAGGTTTAAGCAGACTGCAAGATTATGGAAAACTAACAGAACATAATTACAACTCTGAGGACATAAATATCATAAAAATACAGTAGGGAGAGGAAGAATAGGAAAAGCATACAAACCCTTCAGAACTATTTAGGGTAAGAAAGTATGAGAGCATGCTAAATATCCCTTCTAAAACTAAACTGAATGTTGTATTGAATCTTATATATTAGTCTGGAAAAAACATAAATACATGTTTACAAAAACAGTCATTATTGTATTATTTTACCTTAGTAGTGGTGTAAGTATAATATTTATGAAACACATCTGGGAGTTTACAAATCATCAATTGCTACAAAGGCATTTAACAAACTAAAAAATATTACAATTAGAATATATGTTTCTGGAAAAAAAAAAGAACTAAATGAAATCTAGTTGCCCAAAAAAGGTAATATGTTAATCCATGTTTTAAGAAACACAGAAATACAACTGTTGGGGGAAAAGTGAAAAATTCCGATTTTGATATATTAATTTGAAGGAAGTTCTAAAAAGACTGATTTAAAAAGAAGACTCAAAAAAAGATTCAACACAGTAAATGGGACTACCTGTGAAAATTCAGTCAGCCCATTTATTGAAATATCTGTAGATAAATTTATATATAAAACATTTCTCATAATGTCAAATTCATGATAAATTTTCTTTTTAAGAAAAACTACAAATTTATTTTTTAAACCAAATAGTATTTGATAGATTGGTATAAACACACACACACACACACACACACACGCACACACACACAGAGGCAGGCACATAGCACACCTCAAAAGGAATAACAAGGACCTTGGCCACTGATGAAATCATTAGCAGGACCAAATTATTATTCAGGTCCGTAATTCATCCTTTAACATTTGAGTCCATAGGGGCCTGGTTTACTTTGCCACACTGAAAATAGGGAACAGCAGGGATCCCTGTTACAAGAAGCTCACTTCCCCATGCTTTCATAAGATTTCTAAGTGCTCTGATTATTCTTTTGTTTCTCTGTGCCTAACCTATCACTTAAGGTTCTTTTACCTCTCAGCTCCTTCCATACTTCTACAATGGACGCAAAGGTCAGGGACACCCTCAGGAATAAAAGTATGGTCAGCAAAGGGTAAGGTAGTTATGGGACTACTTTTGGGGTTAAGAGAAGTCACAGACTACATTCCCACACTGAAAATGTAACCCAAAGATCTCTCAATGCTGAAAATTGTATTTTCATGTAATCTATATTACTTACAGAGCCCATTAAGTTTAAGTTATAAATCAAAAGAAGATGTGTGGAGCATGACAATAAAGGACAATAAATACAACAAGTATATGGATGATGAGAAGTGAACACTGACACATATTAACATTATAGAGCAGTGTGTGTAGATGGCAAAATGTAGAGATCTGGGGTTAACTAGATGTCATAATTTTGAGAAAGCATGTCTGAGATGGAAACAGAAAATATTATTTCACTCATATGAGAAAATATTTCAGTGCTTTTCCTATAAGCATTTCTGAAGTAACAAAAAGAAAACAAATATAGTATTACACAAGGCAAATTGTGTGAATATATAGGAAGACAAAACATCTAACTCACTAAAGTATCCCCAGGACTGCTATAAAATAATGTCTGATTTATAATATCCACTAAAATATTTGTTGAATAATTAGATCAATTACTCCTCATAGTGCAACCTAAGTTTCTCCCTATAGGAAACAGTGGTTGTTTGTGACAATTACGAGAAACCAAGCAGTTATACACAGTGATAAAAAAAAAAAAAAAACAGTGGAAACTGAAATCAGGTAAGTGGGTTATATAAGATATGTGGAGAAAAGTACAACATTCCTGTAAATGCAAACTTCTTTCAAAGTAAAGTTCATTCTTGGAATAAATTAAGCAAGATACTTAAATTGGCACTTGATACATGCTAGTGCGATCAACTAATATCTTCTGACTTTCCTCTCAATATCAACCACATACTCAGAGAAAGCAATAGTTTAGTGAGGGTCTAACCTACTACATCAACAAATAGAGATTCAAAGGTGTTATCTATTTGCTATTTAGTGCATGCATGAAACATATGATGGCAATTTTAAAGTAGTCAATCAGACACAATTTTGGGGTCTAAGCAGTGATACTTACCACTGAGTTAATTGGTAGACATGGAGTATAGCATAGGTTTTCACACTTAAGTGTATTTTTTACAGAAGAAAAACTTAAAATATCCAAACACAATTTTCATGTTTTTGTGCAGTAGTTAAAAAGAAATATGTTTTTTTTAACCCACAAGAATAAACATAACTAATGATCACTAGGCTTCTTTTGGTTTCTTTGTGGATTCTTACCATCTCTGCAGTTGCTATTGTTTCTGGTCGCAAATTCTTTTTCTTTTTCTTTGCAAAATTATTTTTCAAGGGCTGGGAAGGTAGCTCAGTGGTAGAGCGCTTGCCTTGTATGCATGAGGCCCTGGGTTCGATTCCTCAGCGCCACATAAGCAAAAAGAAAAAAGCCGGAAGTGGCGCTGTGGCTAAAGTGGTAGAGGGCTAGCCTTGAGCTGAAGAGCTGAGGGACAGCGCTCAGGCCCAGAGTTCAGGTCCCACGACCGGACCCAAAAAAAAATTCTTTTTCAACACTCAGGTCACTGTTGCTCTTGCCTATTAGTGACAACCCAATCACTTTCCTTTCATAGCCTTCCTTAAAGATCCCTTGTCCCCATCTTCATCCACTCCTGACTCCCATTTACCCCATTACCATGCATTATCTCCATACATCATCACAATCTGGAATTGTGTTGTTCAGTGGTTTATACTCACCACCAGCCTCTCTCCACTATTCTACTTTTATTTTCCTCATGATAATTCTAGAGTCTAGAATATTTGGTGCAGATATATTAGTCAGGGTATTCAGGACTTTAAAAAAAAACTTTTTCTATCTTTAAAAAAATTTTTTTTTGGGGGGTGCGGTTGTGGGGCCTGAACTCTGGGCCTGGGCGCTGTCGCTCAGCTCTTTAGCTCAAGGCCAGCACTCTACCACTTGAGCCATAGTGCCACTTCTGGCTTTTTTTTTCTGCTTATGTGGTGCTGAGGAATCGAACCCAGGGCCTCAGGCATGCAAGGTAAGCGCTCTACCACTGAGCCACCTTCCCAGCCCCTATCTTTTTTTTTTTTTAAACTGGGGGTTGAGCCCAGGGATGTTGCACTTGCGAGGTAAGCACTTTGCCACCGAACTATATCTCAGCCCTAGTCAGAGTATTTGAGAGGTAAGTAACAGACACCCATCCCTGGAAACTCAGCAGACAGGCTACCTAGTCACAATCTAAAGAATAAAGAAGCACCACAGAATCATCTGCTAAGGTAACCATTGTCTTTGGCTGTGGGTATTTTTATAGCTTAATACCACCAAAGTAGCAAAGTAGTCTTGGTGACAGAAATGTTGCTGCCTCCAGAAAACAGACATTGGTACTCACTGAGGAAAAAAAAGTCTTCCACATCACCAGGTCACATTCAAACTTGATCTGTTAGCAGAGGTTAGGCCATCTATCTCCCTCATGGAAGTCAGGGAGACAAGTATCTTGCATTTTTTACCTTCTACAGCACAACATGAATTTAGCTTCACACATGGGAGTTCTTACCCAGAAGAGGGTTTGGCTGTCAGGTGACCACAATAAAGGATTAATGGCTCTGCTCATGTAGGCTCTTAAAAAATCTCAATGAATAAATCTTAGAATATATGTTTTAAAATACTATTAGAATAAGTTTTACATAAGTACATGTATAACTGATTTTCTAGCATTTAACTGCTTATCAATTTGTGCTTATTCTAATTTTGGTTTCTTCCTTCCAGATTTGAATAAAAAAAAAAAATCTGTGCTGCCAAGCAGCTTGAACTTCTTTATTCATGCATGATGTAGGAGAGAATATGAAGAACTTTCCGGATTCCCTTTGGATGAGAGACCTTCTGCCCAGTTGCTAGGAGAGTGTTCTGTGTATAATCATTGCCTAAGAATCTTTCTGCAATGGCTTCAGGCCCTTTCCTTGGACAGCCTCCATCCAACAACTGATCAGCATGGAAATATAAAGACTTGACCCTTTTCCCCTTGATAGAACCTATCAAGCTCCAGATTTCCCCCTTGATAGAACCTATCAAGCTCCGGATTTCCCCAGAGTCTAGTCCAGGCTGGCATTTGGCCTGTATATAGCTTTGCTCCCATCTCTGCACACTCTTGCATTCTTCCCCTGCTTTCCAAAAGTACTGACCATGACCACAAGGACAGTCTTAATAAAAACTGCAAGCTGGTCTCCTTTCAGAATCTACCTATTTGGACAGAATTTGGACTAACTATCAAATGTGTTAGTAGTTTGGAATGAAGAAGACATGTCATGAGGTATTCTCATTTTGTATTTGTAACTGACATAAAAGGTCCAGGCATGGTGAATTATAACTAAACTCCTAGCTATTGGGAGGTGGAGATCAAGAAGATCATGGTTTCAGGCCAGCCCAGGCAAAATGTTGGTGACATCCCATCCCAACCAATGAATTGGACATGGTGGTACACTCTGTGATTCCAGTTGTATGGTAGGCAAAGGTAGAAAGATCATGATCCAAGGCTGGCCTGAGCCAAAATTTAAGACACTGTCGGAAAACTAATTTAAAGCACTAAAAGGGCTATAAGTGTGCCTACCTAGCAAGCATGCGGACCTCAGATTAAATCCCAGTATTGCCAGAGGTAAGAATGAAAACATTAAAGGCATGAACTCTTCTGAAACCACTTAGTGTTTAGTGCTTTCTAAATTTTACTTTATATTTCCAGTAAACCCAGAGTGAGCAATTAAATTTGTAGAGTAACATGTAACTAAGTCATACAATTATGCAGAAGTAGGGACCCTTTTCTCTGTGAAAGGACATTTGGCTAACATCATGTGGGTGCCATATAAAATCATACAAAATTATTAGTGTAGGCAGAGGAACATGGGAAGCTGATAAGAAGCAGCAAGAAGCATTTGTGTCTGTTCCATCATGTACTAAATGATTTTGAGGGCCTTATGTGGCCCTGTAAAAAAGTAATGATTTGAATTATTTCTTCCATTTATTTAAGAAACAAAGGAAACTCATGAAATATTGAATAGTTTCAACAAAAAAGAGAAGTATCAGTGAAAACTTCTAGATTTAATTACATTCGACTCTATTTCTATGGCCTTCTTTGTGTCAAAGTCCTCAATTTCAACTAAGTCGGATAGAACATTGAGGATATGTCATAACTATCATGCCTATAATTATAATTTTCAAAGTATAGGGGAAAATGGAATTGAAAAATATCTTACCTTGTTTAAATGGAAAAACTCTGGATTGATAAAAGCAAGAATTCTACACTCTACCTTCCTATTAACAGATTCTCAATTATAGCCTTCAGAAAAGTAAGCAACTAATTATCTTTTTTAAAAAAAATTTTATTGTTAAGATGTTGTACGGAGGGGTTACAGTTACATGGGTAAGGCAATGAGTACTTTACTTGTTGATCATTGTTACCCCTTCCCTTCCTTGTTGTTGTCCCACTATCCCTTCCCTCCCTCAGCTCCCACATTCCTATCTCTCATCCCCCTCCTTGCTGCCCAAAGTTGTAAAGTTCGTCTCCAATATACTGTCCTGTGGGTATCTTTGCTGCAATGGGTTATCCTGTGTCCTTGTTTCAGCATTTTGTTATTCCCCTTCCACTCCCCAGATTAGACATATGTCTATACAAGATGCAGGGTATCAAAACTGAGTACAGTGACAATAGGGGATATGCCATAGGGGAAGAACATACAAAAGAAACAACAACAACAAAAATAATAAAATCACCTGGTACATTTTAAAACAGTAAAAATAAAGACAGACCTTGTATCCATATCTTGGGGTTCATTTCATTTAGTATCATCTTATATGGTCATTTGTACATGGTTTTTGAGCTTTTTGGCTCATCTGATAAGATTATCCTATATGTATACTAATTATTGCAAATAAGAGAAACCATGGGACCTAAATTTCTTTGGGACTGGGTAACTTCACGTAATATGATTTTTTCCAAGTCTTTCCATTTCCTAACAAATGGAGTGGTGGTGTTCTTTCAAAGGGAAACATAGAATTCCATTGTATATATGTAGCACATTTTCTCATCTACTGCCCTCAGTAGAAGGTTGGTTCCATGTCTTAGCTATGGTGAATAATGAGCAGCTAAATAGCTTGTGCTGAAAAAAATTACTGAGCTCAGAAAATAGGTTAAAGTCCCTCCATGAAGAAGCAGGTTTCATGGGGAGGCCTGAAGTTAGTGATAAGAAGCTATGTCATTATTAAGACATGCCAACTATGGAAATAATGTGGAGCTCTAAAAATAATGACAGGTCTATTATTACCATAATGTAGAAATAAATCGATTTGTTTTGCTCCATTACTCAATTTTGTTTATCCTATACACAAAATAGTTATTCCTGGCAATCTCAAAGTTAAAACTGTAACTTTTACATTTTTGGAGCTAGAAGAGAGACTTTTTTTTACTAAAGAAAATGGTCTTGCTTAACTCTAGTTGATATGTTCTACATTTTACTGACTCAAAAGACTGTGATCCAAAGCCACCAACACTGAACTTCATGGTTTCAAAGCATGTTTCATGCTTCATCAGTCATGGGCTTAACCTCAGGGCCTGGGCATTGTCCCTGAGTTATTTTTCTCAAGGCTAGCACTCTACCACTTTGAGCCACAGCTCCACTTCAAGTTTTTAGGTGGTTAATTGGAGATAAGAGTTTCCTGGCCTTTCCTGCCCTAGCTAGTGATGAAGCCCAATCCTCAGATCTCAGCCTCCAGAGTAACTAGGATTAAAGTGCCCAGCTACAGACAACTTGTTTTTTTGATAAGCAGATAGCCTAGCTATCTGTAAATATATTGGCTTTGGTCTATAACAATTTTAAACAACTTTTAATACTGGAACAGGATCAACAACAAGAAGAAAACCAGAAAGCTCTTAATATCAGTGTGCTTGTGGGATTATTCAGGCACAACCAACAATTTCCTGAACAACTGTACATTTATGAGCCATGACAATGAAGAGCTTGTCAGACGAGACAACAAAAAAGATACAATCAGGTGTTCTCTACATTAAACACACTTTAAAATAAGCTAGAAACAAAAGGGTGGAAAAAGTTATTTCATTCACACAGCAACCATAAGAAAGCTGGAGTATATTAATATCAGATAAAAGAGACTTTGAAACAAAAAAAAATCCTAAAGATGAAAAAAGTTAATAAAACAGAAAAATCAAATTATCAGAATGATTTAACCTATATGGTCCTAACGAAAGATACATAAAATGCAGGAAGTAAAACTGACAAAATAGGAAAAAGCAGGGAGTAGGTGGCGCATGTCTGGAATCCTAGCTACTCAGGAGGCTGAGATCTATGGATGTGGGTCAAGGCCAGCCTGGGCAGCAAAGTCCACCAGACCCTTGTCTTCAATTAACTACCAAAAGGCCCAAAATGGTACTGTGGCTTAAAATGGTACTAGTCTTGAGCACAAAAGCTCAGGGATAGTGTCCGGGCACTGAATTCAAGCCCCAGGCCCAGCGCATGAGCACGCGCACACGCATGCACTCACACACACACACACACACACACACACACACACACACACAAATTGAAAGGAAGAAAAGAAAAATTGAAAAACGATAGAGATTTCAGTAGGTCACTTTTAGAAATGATAGAAAAAGTAGGGAGAAAACTAACAAAGAAATAGAAGACTTGAAAAAAGCCATCAATGAACCCTACCCCTAGCCAGCAACAGCAGGATATACATTCCTTTCAAGTACACATGAAGTGGTTCTCTATAAGAGGTTCTAATATCTGTCATAATATATATGAGTCACAATAAATTTAAAATGATTGAAATCACATAGAACATATTGAACTTAGAAACCAATAATAGAAGAAAGTTTAATAAGTCCATAAGTATTTGAAAAATAACATGCTTTAAAATAGCCAGTTAATCAAAGATGAAATAACAGGAAATTAGAAAATCCTTTTAAATGAATGAAAATGAAAATAGAACACAGTAAAATTTATAGGATACAGCAAAAGCAGTGCTTATATGGAAATTTATAGCCATGATATCTATATTAAACAAGAAGAAAGAAATCAAATCAATAAGGCAAACTTGCACAATAATTCACTCGAAAAAATAAATTAAATCTAAAGCAAGTAGAAAAAAAATAAGGTTGGGGTAGAAATTAATGAAATGAATAGAAATAGATAAAGAATTGACAAAACCAAGTTGCTTCTTTGAAAAGATTAATAAAATGGGCAAACTTCTGGCTAGAATGACGAAGAAGAGAAAACTTAAATTACTGAAAGCAAGAATAAAAGGACATAGCACTAGAAGACCAGAAGCAAGTACTAAGAACAGTTGTATGCCAACAAATTAAATAATTTGGGTAAAATGGAGAAATTCCTAAAAAGACTAAGGCAAATAGTACTATAATAAAGCCAAGATATAACAAATTTAAAAAATTACAGATCAATATCTCTTATTACAATAGATGCAGATAAGACAAGATGCAAACATAAAGGGGATCCAAATAGGGAAAGCTGAAGTAAAACTCTCCCTCTTTGCAGATGACATGCTCTTGTATTTAAAGAATCCCATGGAATCCACTCCCAAATTACTCGAGCTGATTTGAAACTTTGGCAAAATAACAAGGTATAAAATTAACCCTCAAAAATCAATGGTTATTCTGTATGCTAACAATGAGAAGAGCAAGGCTGAAATCAGGAAAGCAACTCCTTTTGTAATAGCCCCACAAAAAAATAAAATACTTAGGAATCAACTTAACTAAAGAAGTGAAGGACTTCTATGATGAAAACTTTAAAAACAGAAAAGGGAAATCAAAGCAGAACTTAGGAAGTGGAAAAACCTCCCATGCTCCTGGATTGGAAGGATCAACACCGTGAAAATGGCAAAACTTCCCAAGGCTATCTACAAATTCAATGCAATACCTATCAATATTCAAACCTCATTCTTCAATGAAATAGAAGCAATCCAAAAATTTGTATGGAACAATAAAAGACCCTGAATAGCAAAAACAATCCTTAACAGAAAGAATAGTTCTGGAGGAATATCAATACCAAATGTCAAACTCTACTACCAAGCCATAGTAATCAAAACAGCTTGGTACTGGCACAAGAACAGACCTGGGGACCAATGGAATAGAATTGAAAACTCAGAAATGAACCCACAGACCTATAGCCACCTAATCTTCAATAAGAGAGATTAAAAAATAGAATGGAAGAAAGACAGCCTCTTCAGTAACTGGTGCTGGCAAAATTGGTTAATCACCCGTAGAAAACTAAAGCTACAGCCTTATATATCACTCTGCACCAGACTCAACTCCAAATCGATCAAAGACCTCGGAGTCAAAGCAGACACCCTGAAAATATTACAGGAAGGAATAGGAGAAACCCTAGGTCTCCTTCACACAGGCTGAAATTTTCTTAATAGAGACCCAGAATCACAACAAATCAAAGAAAGGTTGGACAAATGGGACTGCATGAAATTGCAGAGCTTCTGCATGGCAAAGGACATAGCTAGCAAGATCAATAGAAAGCCCACGAATTGGGAGATCTTCACTAGCCATACAAATGGATACAGGTTGACCCATTGTAACAATGAGATGTACAAGAAGCTATGTTGAAAAGTGGGGAGGGGGTAGTTGTGGAGGTGGGAAGAAAGGGATGGTAGGGGAAAAAAAAGGAGGAGGCAACAATGCTTGATGGGAAATGTACTCATTACCTTGCTCATGTAACTGTAACCCCTCTATACAGTATTTTTACAATAAAAAAGCATATCAAATTAAAATAAAATAAAATAGATGCAGAAAATCGATGACAAAATGGTAGAAAGGCATAAATTACGTATTTTCTTCCTTCCTTTCTTCTTTTGGCAGGAATGGGATTTGAAATCAGCGATTCACATTTGTTAGACAAGAAATCTACCTTTTGAGTCATGTTCCCCGTCCTTTGTGCTTTTATTTTTCAAGCCAGCCTTTTTCCCCCAAGCCCAGCCTTGTGCCATCAACCTCTTACCTAGGTTAGATTATAGCCATATAGTTTCATAAGTTTTTTTTTTCATTGAGATAGGGCCTTCTAATATTTTTTAACTTTAAGTAGTTGTATAAGGGGTTTCAGTTCAACAAGACAGATTTTGAATACAGTGCGCCTTGATCAATGTCACCCTTTCCATTGTTCTCCCCTATTTTTCCCAATCCCATCCCTAACATTTTTTTAAGCCTGGCCTGGCCTTGAACCACAACCCTATTTCTGTCTCTTGAACAACTGGATTAAAGGTTTGAGCCACTGCATCCAGCTTGTGTACATGTGAGTTTATTATTTTTATTTCTTACTTATGTTCAGCTTTCTTTCTTTCTTCTTGTTGTTTTTCATGTTGGTGAAAGTAAGAGATAAAGCCATCTGCTAAATGCTACTATGGAAAAACAAGAAGGCATAAAATTATGCCCATGGTTTGCAATAAGTTTTGAAAGAATGTAAGAGGAACACAGAGAAAAGCTGCCATACAATATTAGGGGTGTGACTGAGGTTAAAATCCAAAAATCTAAGCCAAGTAGAAGTCTTCCAGATTATGTGCCTTTTTTCTCCAGCCACAGTGGTGAAAGGAGTAAACATTAAATAAATGGAAGCAGAGAAGAAATAAATAAGTTGTATGAGTGCAAAAATTCATAACACTTCGGCATTCGAGAGGCCCTGAGCTCAATCCCTAGTACCACCGCTCCACCCCTCCACCCCCCCCACACAAATTAAGAAATTTATTAAGCTCTACTTTAGATATTTTACTTACTTGTTTATAAATTTTATATTATAGAAATGTTAATATAAAATATTAAATATCTGATTTCAAGTACTCAACTTTCTACTCCCAAATCATAGACAAGAAAATAAAAACACCTCTGGAATGCCTTCTATTTAAACACAGATGAAGAAAGTCACAAAATGATTGCAAATAAAAGCATATCAACAATACCTGAGAGAAGAGAAGACATTTTCTTCTCGCAAATGTGTATTTTTAATTGAGTAAATTACAGATCAGCAAGTATAGTATGATTTGGATAACAAGCACTAGTTCCCATATGAAAACTGTTATTGTTGGCTTTTGGCGTTTAATCTAAAAAGGACACAAATTCTGTTCATGTTTGAGTAACCCTTTCCAACAAATTGAGCCCACAGCAGCAGGTCTACAGGGAATAGTTTTCAAGATTGAAGGAAAGTATAATGGGAAAACAATCTCAGTAAATGTATCTTTCTGCTGCATAAAACCTAAGATAGATCCCTTTAAAAAAAAAAAAGAAAAAGCATTTCTCTTTATTTTTCCAAAAGTAATCTAAAAGAGCAGTAGAGAACATCTGAAATTTACATAGAAGGGAACAATACCAAAAGAATGTAGGTTCCAGGCAAGTCTCTAAATAAGGCCTGAAAGACAAGAGAGATGCTCTGCTAGAGGGCAGCTATCTTCCAAGGCCTGCAGTATGAAGTAGGCACTGGAATTCAAATGTTTGATTAGAAAGCACTCTTTTTCTTTTCATATGGGCAGACTGGAATAATTAGTAATTCTTTTGCTAATTAAGATATGCCCAAAGAAGACTGACCTTTTGCCTAGCCATCACCTCCCATATAAACTAGAAGGGTTTTCCTTGATACTTTACCATTTATCTTCTTTATCTACACAATATTGTATGTTAGTTAACAATGCAAATATGATGGTATACAACTGTAATCTAGCCTTCAAGAGGGTAAGGCAAGTAGCTTGTGAGTTCTACACTGGTTTGGGCTATACAAAAAGATTCATCTTAAAATGAAACAAAATAAACTCTTCCAACAACATTAACAACAACAAAATAAATTAACTTTCACAAACTCAAAGAACAGAAAACAGAACCAGATTCCTTGAATTTAAATCCTGTTTCTTCTCTTTCTTAGCTGCCTGAGTAAGTTACTTATCATTTATAAGTGTCAGCTTTCTAATCTGTAAAATGGAATTACAGGGCTGGTAAGGTGGCTCAGTGGTAGAGTGCTGGCCTTGCATGAATGAGGCCCTGGATTTGATTCCTCAGCACCACACAAGCAGAAAAAACCAGAAGTGGCGCTGTGGCTCAAGTGGTAGAGAGCTACTCTTGAGCTGAAGAGCTAAGGGACAGTGCCCAGGCCCAAAGTTTAGGCCCCATGATCGACCAAAAATTAAAAAAATAAAATAAAAAATGGAGTTGTAAATGAAACACCCCAAATACTTTATTTTTTCCACAGATGAGAACATTAGAACACTAACATTTCAATCTGTTCTGTACAAGAGTGAGTTGTCACATTAGACCATTAGTACATACCAATACTGAGAAATATTTTAGATCCATTATTCAGTATCATTAACTCTTAGGTATTAGTTAAGTCCCTACCTTGCCAAGTTTCAGCAAGCTCACCTGTGTAGTAAATTTGCAATGGCACCTAGTGTTAAATGGTGTGGTTATAATCTGTTACCACATGGTAGCTGGAAAACGATCTCAAAATGTGGCATGTCAAATTTGGTGGCCTATTAACAATAATAGCAAATGGTAATGACTCCATTGTAAAAACTGATACATTCTGACATTATATGAAGGTTAGAGGTCAAGACACCAACTCCATTTCTCTTGACTAGTAGTCTTCTTACATATGTGTTTACTACTCTGACTGACTTAACTGCCTTTTGCAGAAATCATCAATATTCTGAAGACACAGCACCTGGAAGGATTAAGTAGAACACAAGGGAATTAAAACATACAATGAAGTAAAAATTGAGAAAGAAATAGAAAGATTATTCTCGAAATTCCATTAAAAAAAAGAGTGGTAGTGAGTTTTCAGACTCTACCTCCCTTGATAGACTAATATTTAACAGACTTCTGTGTCTCTGACTATCAAATACTTTTCCATACTCCCAACTAATCTTTCTCCACAAAGGAGTATTTTAAGAGTTATAAGTGAAATACCTCAAATATTTTATTTTTCTCACAGATGAGAACATTAGAACACTGACATTTTAATCTGTTCTGTACAAGAGTGAGTTATGTCAACATAGGGCTCCCAGCTATAACACTGAAAAAACAAGTTTAATTAAAGACAGAGAAGAAATCACATGTGAAGTTGAGCCACTGAGATAAATGAGGAGTTGTCATTGTCTGAGTCAGTTCTCTGTAAAGAAATCACTTCAGCAGTATTAGAAGAAAAAGAAAGACAAAACAAAGTAAAAGTATGTTATAAAGTAAAAACATGGTGTTATCGAATGTCAAGGTTCCCACCCACAAAGAACTGAGAAATAGTGTTTATGTAGTACTTGCCTCCAGAATCTAAACATCATAAACCAACTTTAGATATAAATAGATGCCTACTAACCACATATAAGTGGTAGAAGATACAAATGAACCACAACAATTGTAAGAAGCCAGAATCGTAGTTAAGAGTTTAGAAATGGTCAGACAAGTTGATGTTAGGCAAAATGAACCCCAAGATAAGGACTCAAATGGTTTTTCTTTGTTGCTATTGTTTCTCACATATTTATTAGATTTTTCTTTGTTGCTTTGTATGTCCCTCCCCCACAGTATAACCCTGTTTTCACTGTATTTGATGTTGGTATAATCTGTGGAGGGGAAGGGAAAAAAACAAATTGTTTAAATAGGGATATAGGTGGACCCATTGCAACAATGAGATGTACAAGACGTTATGTCAAAAAATGAACTTTACAACTTTGGAGGGGCAGAAGGAGCAGCAGGATGCAGGGGGGAGATGGGAAGGGGAAACAAAAGAGGAGGCAACAATGCTTGATAAGAAATGTACTCATTACCTAACCCATGTAATTGTAACCCCTCTGTATGGTATTTTCACAAATAAAAAAAAAAGTTTAGCAGTAATGAGTACTGCTTTTATTGAGTTGATTTTTCCAGGGTATTGGCTATATGCTTTCCTTAAACTCTAACTTGAAGGCCAAATTAGCATCACAATGCTATTTTCCAAAACTAAGCACAAATCTACTGATATTCTTATAATATCTTCTTTGCCTATGCCCTGCCTTTTTGCCAGGGAACCCTTCTACCAGAAAGATAGCAGTACAGCACAATGAAAAGAAAGGGTAGAAATGACCACATTTGGATCTCAGCTATCAATTTTCTTGCTTAATCACTCTTGGGAAGGTCAGTTACATATTTGGGACTATTTCCCCCTCAACTATAAAACAGAGATAAACCACAACAGTGTTGTGGCTTCAATCAGATAATACAAAGTACTAGTTCATTTGTTTGTCCACATAACAGATGGCCCATAAATAGCATTAAGTCTTTTTTTTGCCAGTCTTGGGGCTTGAACTCAGGACGTGGGCATTGTTCCTGAGCTTCCACTCTACCACTTGAGCCACAGCACCATTAATGGGTTTTTTCTGTTTATGTAGTACTGAGGACTTGAACCTGGGGCTTCATGCATGCTAGGCAAGCACTCTACCACTAAGCCACATTCCCAGCCCAGTATTAACTTTTTGACATGGCATTTTGCTATGATGCCTCAAGCTTGTGATATTCCTACATCAGACTAAGTGGTGAGATTACAGATGCACAAAACCACACCCACATTCTTAAGAACTTGTGTTTTCTAAACACACTACCCTACCATTTGATCCATGCCTCCAGCCCACAGGTTCTTAATTTTTGACTTTTAAAATACTACTTACTGTGCTTTATTATATATCGTCTATATTCTATATTCTTTATGACTACTCATTTTATGCCTTTATAGTAACCTGTGTCATCTCAGAGAATGCTTAGCCTTAGTATCTCCTGGTCTGTTCATTCATATATAACCTTTTTTTTTTTTCCACACCAAGGACTGAACATAGGACTTTGCACGTGATTCATGAGCATGCAAATTACAAAGCCATAACTTCTTTTGTGCAGCAGAGTACAACAGAATGGCTTTCAGCATGAGTTCACATGTCAGAACTGCCTGCTTTAATTGATTACATTTCATTCATATCATTGATACTTACTAACTGTGCAGCTTTTGGCATAGCTTGTTCATTTGGAAAATGGAGATACAACATACTAAGTTCATCTGAAGAGTAAATACATTAAATATGTGCACAGCTATTCTCATAACACCTCGTCCAAGTATGCCCCCCAAACTCTTGCTATTACCTAACAATATATATGCATATATGTAATAAGCATTAAGTATTCATCTGAATATGATATAGATACAGAGAGAGCAAGGTAGATACTTGTTAAAGTTACAAATATGAGCAATAACAAAAAAAATAGGAAAAAACCTGACAAATATGAAAGTTACTGAGTTGGAATTAACATAAAGAATCCAATATGTATAATTTTTATGTAGGTGGGTAGATAAGAAGGAAAAAAGGAAGGAAGGAAGGAAGGAAGGAAGGACAAATGCACTCAAGCAAGCTGGCTGCTATAATACCCTAGAGTGCCATACAAATATAATTTCCTAAGAGCCCAATATCATAATAAGTTGGGGTTAAATAATATGAATGTATGCAATTGGATAGAGGAAAATAAAACTAATTAAGGGAGGAAATAAAGTGAAACCGTCTGTGCCTAGTTGCAGGGAAAAGATAATCTACAAAAAGAGCAGCAGCTCAAAATTGCTGTAATAGGTTAAACATGAAAACTAACACACCAAAAACTGGGTAGTAACAAACTGTCAAAGAACAACTGTTTAGAACTCAGGTTATTCCACTCCAATATACACAAATTGCCCATTATGTGTCAGCCATTGGCCAGACATTTTAAAAATTGGGGGAAAAAAGTAATCCCAATCATTAGAAAATTTTCTTTAAATTACAGAAATAGAATTACAGGCTTTCCTTAACGTAATCTGTTTCATACTAGCTTTCAGAAGAAAGGAAATATTAAACATGTTATATGCTATACCATAAACTGAAAGCAGTTCTAACTTACTTATTAAAGCTCTAAAAGAATAAGCTCTTACCCTTTGGTAAGAAGCCTCAATACAGCTGGGAGCCGTGGCTCACGCCTGTCATCCTAGCTACTCAGGAGGCTGAGATCTGAGGATCACGGTTCAAAGCCAGCTGGGGCAGAAAAGTCTGTGAGACTCTGATCTCCAATAAACCACTAGAAAACTAGAAGTGGTGCTGTGGCTCGAGGTAGAGTGCTCGCCTTGAGCTGAAGAGCGCAGGGACAGTGTCCAGGCCCAGAGTTCAAGCCCCACGATTGACAAAAAAAAAAAAAGAAGAAGAAGCCTCAATATAACAGCCAGAGGCTTATGAAGCCAATTCTGGAAAACAATCTGTGAAACACAAGTTGCACCAATAGTTCTTAATATACTTATATCTGAACAAGGGTCAGAATATATGCTATTAGCAAACTTCACTTTGAGATTTTATAGGTATCATTTATTAGGTTCTTGCCAAAATTCAAACTCAAGTCCATCTAACTCAAGTTCATGTTCTTAGTAAATGTGTTTCAATAGATACAACTCATTCAATAAAAGGCTTTCAGGAGGGCACGTGTAGCAGAAAAAGGAGAGCTATTAAGATAAACATAGGCCAAGCCCACTCATGCAATGGTCTAGGAGAGATGTGCTTCCCAAGGCTCACCTCTTCTTTTCAGGAGGAAATCTATGTCCTACTTTTCAACTGCTGAAATGCAAGGTACCACAACACAAACATAAAATAATATAAAACCACACAAATGTTTGTGTTGTTGCCTTACAGTTTTTGAGATTAGAAGTCTGAAATGAGCCTGAAATGCAATCAAGGTATCAGTAGAGTTGCATCCTTTTATAAAAAGTCTAGAGCAGAATTCCTTTCTTTTACCAGCTTCTAGAAGCTACCAGCATTCCCTGGCTTATGGCTCCTTCCTACATCAACTTACCAGCAATGGTCATTTGTGTTCTTTTCATGCTGTTACCTGTTTTTCTGTAGTTTAGTCTCCCTTTTACAACAAAAAGTTCTCCAATTATGAGGAGCCAGATCATTCATAATAATCTCACCATGCAAGGCCCCTAAATCACATCTACAGTTCCTTTTGCTATATGAGGTAAAAAATTCTGGGGATTAGGAAACAGGCATGGGAAAGGAGACATTATTCTGCCTATCATAGTCTAAAAGATAGAGGTTTGAACCATAAAATTAGCCTTCTTGTACTGATTCTACATATATAATGCCATGTCTGAAAATATTTAAGCTTGTCCTACAGCTTATTTACAGGGACAGAATATGCTGTTTAGAGGATACAGTATCTAATCCTCTGGACCAATATGTTTTAAATTACATTGAATAATTTGTTTTCTGAGTTATACATTAGTATCTTGTGACTGCTGTCAGAATGAGTCAGAATTTCTTAGTCCAAAAACTCCAAGACTCAGACAAAATCAATACTCTGAATCTGTAAGTTCGGGAAAAGAATCAGGGGTAAGCAGGGTGCATATTTAATAGGTCTATATCTATGATTAAAAAAAAAACAACCTTTGGAGAATCATGTTTAAGAAGCTATATATAATGAGATATACCTAAGAATATAATTATGTCACTCTCTTTGATTTACAAGACTTGTATTAACAAAAAGAATACTGACTGCTTTCTAATTGGACCTGTGTACTCAATCAAAAATCTTGAAGTAGAAGGTTGTGGAAAAGTAACAGGGAATTTCAAATCAACAACTTTAAAAACTTTGGTCATTCAGATTAGTAGTTGGGTAGGCCGGGAGTATTTGGTAGAAAAAAAAAGTCTGCTAATGAATATGGAATAAAAATGTTCTAAAATAGATTGAACAAACTATGTACACTGCATTGTATATATGTGTATATATACAGAGAGATAGATAGCTAGATCTCAGCCTCCTGAGTAGCTAGGATTATAGGCACCCAGCTACATTGTATATTTTAAATGTGTAAATTGTATAAATGAATTACATCAACAAAGCCATTTTAAATGGGTCACACAAGAATTGTAAAAGATCACAATCCATCTTCAAAATAACAGAAAATCACTAGGTGCTGGTGGCTCATGCCTGTAATCCTTGCTACTCAGGGGCTAAGATCTGAGGATTACTGTTCAAAACCAGCACAGGCAGAAAGTCCGTGAGACTCTTAGCTACAATTAACCACCAGAAAACCAGAAGTAGCACTGTGGCTCAAGTGGTAGAGCATTAACCTTGAGCTGAAGAGCTGAGGGACAGACAGTGCTTATGCCCAGAGTTCAAGCCCCATGACCTACATCATCATCATTATCATCATCATCATCATCACCACCACAGAAAATCTGGGGTTGCAAGTCTAATCTTTGTGCTTGCATCAAATTCACCACTAAACCACAAGTCTACAATATTTGGTTTTATGTTTTTATAAAGTACAACTTATTCTCCTATAGCTACATATGTAGAAAGAACATTGATGGTCCAAGAGAGAATACCAACAAATATCGATAATCCATGTACTATAAAGTACATAATTTCTTTGCTCTTAACTATGAATGCACAACTGAACTTATAGAACAAACATAGCATATATTCAGTTCCTGATGCAAAATATCTTTGTCAAATAGTTTACATTATTGTTTTTCAGCATTCTGTAAAAAAAAAAAACTAGAAAATAATAGTTCTGGCAGTTGAAACAGGAAATCCATTGACTGTCACCTTACAAAAGAGGTGTTTATAACATATAAAGCAATTTATAACATATTTGTAAGTTTGTCAAGATTTTTTTACTGCTGTTATTGTTGTCTTAATATACACAGAAATCCAAGTCTATATTCTGGGGAGTCTTTCAGACAATTGAAAAGTGAAATTTTCAAACAGGCAGCTATAGCTCATTAGATCTGTCATGGACCATGAAAGCTACTTGCCAATACTGTCGAAAGACTATTACTCATTTCAATCTCACCAAAGAGGACAAGATCTCTCTGTGACAAAACATTAGTGAAAAACACTAAGTTGGGCCTGTAACAGGAACAGCTCAGCACACATGAATGGAAACGCAATAGAGAGACTAAAGCCAAGTGAAAGTGGCAGATTGATGCTCTAGCTTTTCATCTTCAGAGACCCCAACTTCTACCATAATTCGAAGAAAAGAGAGGAAAAAAAGAGAATGGAGGGAGGAAGGAGGAGGGGAGGCAAAATCCACCTAGCAATAATACTGTACTTGCAGCCTGGATGATAATAGTATAGCCTGATCTGACAGAAATGTTCAGAATGGCATTCTCTGCATATTATTGAGTTTTGCAATCCCAGCAGCTTAAAACAGAGAAACTTAATAGCCTGATCAAATCAGTTTTGAATGTCAATCACTGTCCAAGCAATGTGGTTATTCAGAAAAATCAATTTAAAATTCGTAATTAGTTTAAGACCTTACTTTGCAATCACACAGATAAGTAAAGAAAATAGACATTTAAACTTCTGTATAATTAAACTGAATATCAGTTAAGCAAAAGCAGTATATCAAAGATAAAAAAATATCTAGTATAATTTCCATGACTATTAAGTAGTCTTTCTTTTTAGATAGGATTTAAATCTAGGTAACTTTATAATGTTAATGAGCAGTTTAGATATAAGCACCACGTTCCTAAGTATGTTCTATTTCTTATCAAGATGTCAGCTACATAGGTATCTTGTAAGTAATGAAAATTCATTGAGCTATATGTTTATAATATGTGAATTTCTACAACTAGAGAAGCTTTGTGGTCAAAGAAATAAGTCTTTTACACAACTGTCCTATGAATTTAATGTCTGAGAAAAGCAATAATATAAAATTCCTATTTGATGAAGATCATCCCATCTTCATAGCTTCATAAACTGTCCAGGCATTGTCTCAAGTTAGATACATAGAACAATAAAACAGATTTCATTATACTGGGTATATTATCTCATAGTACAATTTATAAGAATGAGAATTATTTCTGTTCTAATGATTTAGAATCATGTTTTGTTCCTAAAAAGATCAACCAATCTATGTCATATATATTACTTTTTAGTAGACATAGTTTGTGAAAAACACATAGAATTGATATAGAATTGATATCATATATAGATATATATATATATAGAATTGATATATATAGAATTGATAATATAGAACACTAAAAATATCTCATATGGATGACAGAGGTGGAACAAGAGTTATACCAAGACACTTTCCAGAAGTATGTAAGTAAGACGGTGATAGGAAAAAAAAATAATGAAACCAGACATGAAGTTCAAAATTTTTAACAGTGTTAAAAGATCTATGTAATGCTGAGATCATTATAACAAGTTTTTTTTTAACAAACATAAAAGTTTAAAAGCTAATGTTTACTGAAAATTCTGTGACAGCTTTTCATTTCTATAAGGAAGAGCCATTGCCTTAAGTTGAAATTATCAGCATGAGCTTAGTCTATTATATCCTCAAATAGGAAGGGATTTTTTTCTTTCTATGGGTTGTTAGACCATGAGGCAAAAGGTAAAGATTTTAATACTGATTGTTTTTTATGCTGTTTTATACATATCACAAAAATTTCAGTGACAATAATTAGCATATGAGACTGAGACAAGTATAAGGCTAAGTTCTGTGAAAAAGAAGGAAAGAAGACAAGCCCAGTAATTCATGCCTGTAATTTTAGTGGCTTGGGAGTCTGACTGGGAAGGTTACAGTTAAAGGCTAGTCTGGGCAGATAACTGCACAAGACTCCATGGCAACAGAAGCTGCTGGCCACTCCGGCTACAATAGTCCAGGTACATCCTCGAACAGGAGATGTGATCATATCTCAAAAACAACTAGCATTATATATATGGCTCAGCAGTAAAGCACCTACCTAGGAGCAACCTTGAGTTCAAATCCTAGTACTGCCAAAGAAAGGTGAGGAGGGGGGAGGAACAAACAAAAGAAAAACTTTTCATAGTTACTCCTTAAGTTTTTGTTAGGTGCCTAAAATTATTTAAAGAATAAACCCCAAGTCTAACTGTGAATGTCCAAAAAGCACAGAAAGTTATTCTGTTGATCAATATTTGTTTCTGTTAGTACAACAATTTTAAATATAATTCCCTAAAGGGATCTTTCTTTAGAATATACCCCAAGAAAGCTTAAAATCAGGTAAAAATTTGAAGAAAGAAAATGGGTTAAGTATAAGGTAAATCATATGAAAGTTATTTCCATAGGTCGAACTCTGTTAAACTTATCAATGTCAAGTTACCCTAAACAGTTTCTAGAGAGTTGCCCACCTATGTGTTAGAAAAAAGCAAACATTCAAAAAAAGTTAACATGATACAAAAATACAGGTAAAAAGTGGTTCCAAAGGAAAGGACTAAACACTCAAGTATAAAAAAGAATAAAGATAATAGGCTTTATAAAAAGGGGTAAAAGTCAGGCAGCTCCACAGGTTCCTGAAATCCTGGTTAGGATCGATAAATTGACTTCTGCTTCACCTTTTATGAAGAGGCTGTACTTAGCAAATCACTGTGTAAGCTGCCTCAATAACAGCATTCCTGCTATCAAGTTTACCTGCAATGATTCCAACAAAGAAATTAATTTCTTAGATGACAAGAAAAGGTTATCTAAAATGGGGAAAACACAGGAGACTGAGCTTTCTGCTAATAAAACAGACAAATATCAGTCTAGGCACTAAATTTATAGCTGTTTACCAGCAAGATTAGAATTCCCTCCAGCCTCAGTGTTACCATTATTTTATACATACATATATACACACATATGTGTATATATGTGGTACAACCCACATGCATACCCTGAGCTTTTAAGACTTCCCTTATTTAATATTGAAAGTTCTCCAAAACTCAAACCTAGGCAAACTGGCATAATCAACCCTAATCTCCACCTACCAATCTATATACATACATATCATATACATGCCCCTACCCCTACCCTGCAACAAATCCATCCATATCCTGAGTACAAAAAAATGCTTTTCTCTTTTTTTTTTTTTTGCATTTGCCAGTCCTGGGGCTTGAACTTTGGGCCTGGGAACTGTCCCTGAGCTTCTTTAGCTCAAGGCTAGAACTTTACCACTTGAGCCACAGTGCCACTTCTGGCTTTTTTGAGTAGTTTATTAGAGATTATGAGTCTTGTGGACTTTCCTGCCCAGGCTGACTTAGAACCACAATCCTTAGATCTCAGCCTTCTGAGTAGCTAGAATTACAGATGTGAACCACTAGTGCCCTGCTCAAAGAATGCTTTTATACAATAAATAATGAATTTATTAATTCTCCAGACAGTGTTATTATAAACGTGTCTAATAGCTATTCCTTTTTTATGACTAAATCAATAGAATATGTAACTGGCAGTAATCAAATTTGAAAATTTGGAAACTTTTATTTGTCACACATCATCAGACCCACTTCTTTCTAAAAACACTCATATTTAAATCAAATTCATATTGCTAAGTATTCTTATAGGAAATCTCTTACGATGATTCCATTTTATAAATATGCAAAAAAAACTCTGAAATTTTCTATAGGTTTGAATTTCAGCTTTAGATTCAACAATATTAGCAACACTAAGAGAAACCTAAGTACTACCAATAACTATAAAAAAGGTGTAAGTCAGAAGTAATACAAGACTTGCAAAGTATGAAATAAAGCTAAAATTATAGCAACAATGCATAAGTAAATCTACAGAAGACCAGCAGAGCATAAACTAAATCTTCAGCTCTGGCACACTGTATCTATATGGTTCTCATAAACTTCAACTCAAAAATAGAACAAAAGAAAAGAAATAGTAGAGAGCCACATTTAACATATACCATTTAAGAAAACCAATCCCCAAGTGATTAGAAAAGATCTATCTCTGAATTTGGTAAAGAAATCATGATTCCAAAATTTAAACAAAGCAGCATGAACAAAATCAACATCTCACAAAGTAAGAAGGACTAATTTACTTTTCAGCTTTCTCTTTACAAAAGTTCTATTTTTAGATCAGATACAATTCTTAAGATAGGGAAATACCTGTTAGGCTCTATGACTTCTAAGGTAAATAGGAGGTTTTGTATTAAAGTTATAGTGCAGAATACAGCAGAGTAATCTCATGCCAAAATGGCATATTTCTGAGGGATGCAAAGGTATTCAATAAAAAGCTTTTAAAGGCATATTTTTAAACTTGCAGCAGGAAAGCTTTTCTGTGTCAAGACAGTAATTCTTTTAACAGCATTGATCAAAATGTCATTCTTTTATGAGTGTACAATACCTTTTAATGGCATACAACAAGCCATTAGGGTTATACACCTCTGTATAGCAGACAGCTTACTGGAAAAAAGGGAACACTGGCCAAGATACAGTCAGTAGGTTTTATGTTTCTAATCAGGACTCCCCCCGCTCCACACACACCATATGCTTCATTCTGAAACTACCGAAAAATTAAGTGTAAGCTCTCCACATTTCCGTAATCTAGAAGTGCTTTCATGGAGGCCTAGACTGTAAGGTCTAAAATGTATTAAATGTATTATTATAGATACCATAGGACAGCCTTGCATAAGGCCTTGCACCTAGAACAAGAAATTATTCATGAAGATTACAAAAGAACGATGGTTTTATTTCCTTTCTAGGAAAGTGAATTTAAAAACTGTTGCGAGATAACTTTTCATACTTATTTACAAAAATAAAATATAAAGGAGCATTAAAGTTATATATTATTCTAACATAACGTATCTCTTTGTCACCTAATATTTATTATGTAATCTTTCATAGGAAGAAATGATTTAAAAAAGAAGTAATGGTCTATGAGACATTCACATTTTAGGTAAAATAGATTCTGAAATTTAGAAAAACTTAAGTTATAGAAACTCCTAACAAATTTCTATAAACTTACCAAATCTCTAACCATTCAGGAAATATGAAACTGAAGAGCAGAGCAAAAACAGAAGGGGAAATTTTACTGCTTTTCATGTTACACCTTTGCTTGTTTTTCATTTTTCTAAAGGAAATGAAATTTAGGCAGAAGTAGGGGCTGGGAAGGTGGTTCAGTGGTAGAGCGCTTGCCTTGCATGCACGAGGCCCTGGGTTCGATTCCTCAGCACCACATATATCTAGATATAGATATAGATAGCTTCCATCAGTCAACATATACAACACAGACACAAACATTTTGTTTACCTACTGCTTGTTGTAGAGCTACAAATTTAATATATACTCCGTACCAATCTAGATAGTTATAAAAAAAAGTAGGATTTCATAAAACATTTATCCTTTGGAAAAGTTGATTGTCCTATCAACTTCTAGGTATTAACCACTTAGTAATGTAATTACTAGAATAAGAACAAGAATAACATCAGTATGTTGAAAACGAACTTTACAACTTTGGTGTGGGGAGTAGGGGGGAAATGGGAAGGGATGGTAAGGGGAAACAAAGGAGGAGGCAACAATGCTTGATAAGAAATGTACTCATTATCTTGCTCATATAATTGTAACCCCTCTGTAGGTATTTTCACAATTAAAAAAATGAAAAAAAAAGTAACATCAGATAAAACACTCATTCCCCATGTCAGATCACTGTAAATATAAGAGATTTATCTACAACTATGAAACACATTTTGGACCTCACAATATATAGAGGAAACTATTATTCTAATTAGAATGTAACCCAATTAGATAAACACAACAGGTAAAAAGCTAAAATGATTAACCATACTTAGCTTTTGTGAAAAATTCATAGATAATAAAAGTCAAACATATTTAAAAGCTTTCTCCCCAATATTTTCAGTTTAGATACTTATTTTAAATGATCATAATACTAAGTAGAATGCCATAGATTCAACTGCATTTTTTTCATTTGCTTTACTGTATAATTAAGTTCAATTAAAATAAAAGTATAATGAAATGTCTCCACAATGTGACCAGGTCATGCGCAAACAGCTTGATTAATATGCTGCTTGTCCACCCAGGTCAAACTACCATGCACAAATCAATCTTCTTCTCGTCCCAAAACACTTTATACAATGTAACCACTAGAGAGAAAAACAAAAATCTACTAATAATCAAAGCACCTGCTGTACACTCAAGAGACTCAAATGAAAAAGATGACAATCATTATTATTATACTGCTTATAGAACATTATGGAAGAAAGTAAACATTCCTTTTAAGTTATTCTATCAAAAGACATTCGTGGGCAAAAAGTTCCAGGGGATAGCATTATTATTAAACTTCAAAGTTTAAGTTATAAACATCACAGGTCATACACTAATGAGATCTAACCATTCATTTACAGAGCAAAATGACTCATTCAGATCCAACACCTACAAAATTATAAAATGGCACGTTATGCTTATAGCAATTAACTGAGATCTGTTGTCCTATTCCACAGAAAAGGACTATCTTCCACATCTCAGAGTACTAACAAGAATTGCATGACATTGCTTATGAAGACGATAATGGACATCACTAAAATGTTAGTGTAAAAACCTCTAAAAAACATATCCTCCCTAAAAACAAAGAGAACACAGCAAAAACTGTCAGAATTAACGTATCCAATGGTAAATTTAACCAAAACGTTCGCAATTCATAAAAAATTTTGAGTTGTGGTTTTGAACTTTGATTTTGAAATTCTGAATTTTGCTGTTTTATTCAACAAAAAAAAAGCTGAATCTCTCTTAAGAACAGTGAAAAAGTTCAAATTCTGGCAAAGTTCCAATCCCAGAGAATGATCATTACTAGACTGTGAAGACTCCACATATAAGGCTATCTTAACTGGACCAATACAGAGCTCACCAGTACAAAAAAATTTTTTTATCTGAGATTATCTGTCAAAACCAAACAGACAATAGTTGAATATTACTTTTTAAATATAATTCAAAAGTCAACAATAACATCAGCAATCCAATTACAGGATAGGTAAAACATCTCAACAGATTCATCAAATAAGATACACAGATAGCAAGTAAATACATTAGAAGACGTTCAAAATCCCTTATCACTAGGGAATCACAAATTAAAACTACCATGTGTTACTACTACAAAAGCTGTCATCATACAAACCAACTGTATTGTTCACTGGTATTTACCCTCCAATGAATTAAAAATTATTATTCACATAAAACCTACACTTGGGTGTTCATAGCAGCTTTACTTGTAATTGCCAAAACTCAGAGGCAACCAAGGTAGCTTTTAATTGGGTGAATGAATAAACTGTGATACAATACATCACTATAATGGAATATTATTCCATACTGATAAGAAATTAGTTGTCCAAGCTAGATGAGAGATAGAAGCCACAAAATACTTGTTGCCTTCAGAATATATAATTAGTCTTCTATTACCCAGCAAGTATTAAGTTCAGAATCTTAACACAGTCCTTCATCAAACTGAACTCCTGAATGCCTGAACTTCTTGGGATACTTTTCCATACTTTCTTGGGATAAGGTGAATTGTTTTCGAGGTATTGATTTTTTTTTTACTTTTGCTAATTCTATGATTTTATGGTATAGTTATAAAAAAAAACTGTCCTCTTTGAAGACAAATATTAACTCTTTATAATCCTTGATATAATAATGGGACCTGATACTAATAAATGTTTTCATTAACTAGAAATGATTCATGTATTGTCTTATTTCAGCTATGTAATCCATTTTTCATTGTGACTGTCTTTAAACTGAGCTCCTATATCATATTAGAAAGATCTTATAGCTTTTTCTCATACTTCACATCCTTATGTTTCCTCCCACTGAGACCATTTGATACCATTCAAAAATCTCCTAAAAGGCATTGATTTGACTTCTGAGAGTAGTACCACTTTGCAAATATGCATTAGTAAAATTGCTTCCAGGTCATTGTACCTTACATTTTTGCTTGATATACTATTCTCAAGGGAAACCACAACTTTTTGTCGGTCATAAGGCTTGAACTCTGAGCCTGGGTGCTGTCCCTCAGCTCTTCAGCTCAAGGCAAGTGCTCTACCACTGATTCACTGTGCCACTTCTGGTGTTCTGGTGGTTTACTGGAGATAAGAGTCTCACGGACTTTTCTGCCTGAGCTGGCTTTGAACATCGATCCTCAGATCTCAGCCTCCTTAGTAGCTAGGTTTACAGGCATGAGTCATCGACACCCGGCTGAAACCACATCTTTTTAAAAAGAAGTTGTATAGCCTGGTGTCTATGGCTTTTACCTGTAATCCTAACTACTTAGGTGGCTGAGATATAAGGATGCAGTTTGAAGCCAGTTCAGGCAGGAAAGTCCATTGAACTCTTATCTCCAAGTAACTACCAAAATGCCAGAAGTGAAACTGTGGTTCAACTGATAGAGTGCTAGTCTTTAACACAAAAGCTCAGGGACACTACCCAGGTCCTGAGTTCAAGCCTTAGGAACCAGTATGCCACCCCCCCCCACACCCCAAAGTAGTTTTATAATGAATTGTGTATGAAAACTAGTTCTCAATTGATTTGTCTTCAATTTTACTTTTGTTATTGCTATTCTTTTATAAGTGAAAATTTAAACAAATATATTCAATGATTTACTACTATTTTTCCATTTTTGTATATATTCAATTTTATTTTACTTTGCTTTATTTTACTTCTTTTGTGTCAGTCATGGGGCTTGAACTCTGGGCCTGGGTGCTATCCCTGTGGTCTTCAGCTCAAGGCAAGTACTCTACCACTTGAGCTACAGTGCCACGTCCGGTTCTCTAGTGGTTTTACTGGAGATAAGAGTCTCATGGACATTCTTGCCCAGGCTGGCTTTGAACCTCGATCCTTAGATCTCAGCCTCCTGAGTAGCTAGGATTACAGATGTGAGCCACCGGCACCTTGGCCTTTGTTTTATTCTACTTTTGTGCCAGTTTGGGGGCTCAAACTTAGGGTCTGGGTGCTGTCCCTGAGCTTTTACACTCAAGGCTAATACTCTACTACTTGAGTGTGGTGGTTATTTGGAGATAAAGAGTTCCATGAAATTTCCTGTTTGGGCTGGCTACAAACTGAGATCCTTAGATCTCAGCTTCCTGAGTAGCTAGGATTACAGGTATGAGCCATTGTACCTAGCTTGTATATATTCTCACATAAATTCCTTTTTAAAAAAACCCTTCTGTATTATTATTTTAAGAAATAAAGTAGTGAAAATAATAAAAAGTGAACTATTCAACTCCTGAGTAGAAACAGGAGGGAGGGACTGGGAGAGAGTAAGGAAATGGAAGACACTGTACAAAAGGAAATATACTCATTACCTGACACATGTAATGCTAATCCCCTTCACATTACCTATATAATAATAATAAAGTAAAATTTTTTTAAGAAATAAAACAGTATCAAGTGTAATTGAAGTAATCTATGAAATGTTCCTTAATAATATTCTCCTTCTCCTTCCTGTCCTCTCCTGGTCTTTTATAAGTACACACCACAACTCCACAACTAATTACTAATGGAAGCTGATGTTTATGGTTCCTGTGTATTTTTATACTTCTATTAAATTATATAATGTTCTATATATTTTAAAACTTTAATTCTAAATTTATATTATAGATTCCTCTGCGACTTTTGGCTCAAACAATGATTGTGAGATTTATCATGTTGATACATATGGCTTTACTTCCTCATTTTAAAAGCTTCACTTTTTCATTTTGAGTATACACAACCTTTTATAATCACTGTTCTGATAGACATTTATTTCCATGTTTTTGCAATTACGAACAATGTTTTCTAAGTACCCATTACTAGATTACAATTAGTGTTATTTTACTCTTTTATTAAAAAGCCTTATTGAAATATAATTTATATATCGGAAATTTCATCCTTTCAAAGTGTATAATTCAGCAGCTTTTAGGGTATTAATAAAGGTTTGGAACCATCACAACTATCTAATTTCAGAGCATTTTCATTATCACAAAAAGAAATTTAATGCTTATTAGCAGTCACTTCTTATTCTCCACATCCCAATCTCTAATAACCATGAATCTACTTCTTTTCTTTGTGGAATTTGTGCACTATGGGTATTTTACATAAATGGATTAATGCAATATGTAGCACTTTGTGACTAGTTTTTCACTTAGTATCAAAATTCATCCATATTATAGCTATGTACATTGATTTGTGGTAATAGTTTCATGAGTGTATACATATATTGAAATTAACCAAAATATATACTTAAAATATATGCAATTCAGTACATCAACTGAACCTTAATAAAAGAGACTTTGATATTTTACCAAAGATGTAAAAATAGCAAACAAATGTTGGTAGTAGGAGAGCAGTTTATGCTTCTTAAATATTCAATTTTATTTTAGAGCTATTGTAATTCAAGAAACTATATCTGTCCAGGGATGGAAAAAGGAGACAGGCTAGAAAACAAAACAGAGGAATGTATTTGAAAACTAGATGGGAAAACATCAATTCAAAATGTCCTAGTACAGTGGTTGGCAGAACTGTTTTTGTAAAGGCCTAATAGGTAGTATTTTGGAGTATGAAACTTGTACAGTGTTACAAGGAATCAACTCTGACACTGTAGCACAAAAGCTGCCATGGATAAGTAAGTGGATATGGCTATATTCCAGTTGAATTGTAATTATAAAAGCTGTAGGCCAAATTTGGCCAAAGGACATCATTTTGAAATGACAACAGGACAATAAAAAAAAAAATACTGAAAGCCACTTCTCACACAATACAAATGACAGCCATTTGGTCAAGGTAAAACAGTTGGTTTTGCTTCTTAATTATTTCTACTTTAAAAACTGCTAGAAGTAGACTGAGGTCCAAGGAATATCCATATTTCAAAGTTGAAACTAAAATCCCTGAAACAGATACAAAATTTTGCCAATATGGTCATATTCTGGGGGAAATTTCCAAGGTCTTTTTCCTAGTTCTTAAACAAGACTGTGATTTCCATGTACCAACTGAGGAAATTTAAGAGACTCTATGCTAAAAGTTGAAGATAAAGAGGCTTATACTGAAGGTGAGAATAGCCTTCTTTTGAACCAAAGTCCTTTCTGTCAATCTTATGAGACTTGTTTTTTGAAAAGTTCCTGCTTTGGCTAGGTGGCTTGCTCCTGGTTGGTTGGATTAAAGTTACATCCTGTTGCTGCTATTAATTAAGCCACATCAGTATTAAAAAAAATTTTTTTGACCCTCTTCAAACTAGCCAATCAAACAGACTGTTAATCTGAACTCCTGTTATCTGAGCAGAGGAGCGGGGCTAACTGCATTAGGGACAAAAAGGGAGTAGCCTGCCTCCTCCAGTGCTTGTGTGTGTATTTTTGCTGATGATCCACCTTTCTGAAGAAGTAAAGTTTGCCTTGCCAAATTTCTTTCGAGTCGGTATCCTTATTCCTACCGGATATCTTAATATCCCAAGGAGTATCTAACACTGAATTATCAAATAGGAAAGGAAATAAGAAGATTTTCATTGTCACAGACAAGGTGTGTAGGGAAAGCTACCTATATATACTGTAAATTTCCTTTACAGTTCCAAATTTTCACTGGAAATTCAATGTCCTGGGGTGTCTCTGTCTAACATAATTATAAAAGCTCAAGGTTCGGTGCTTATTTTATATTTGGAAAAATTGCCACAGTGTGTTCTCCGATATTGGTTTCCGCCTTTTCAAAGTCTGAACAAAATTCATAATATCAATGAGACACATGCACCAACAAGGCCTAGGAATAAAATAAGGCTTTCAGTAGAAATCCATCGATAACTTACATTTGTGTAGCACTTCACAAAGCCCTTTGCACTTGCTGCTTTCTGCGAGGCCTTCATTCCTTCACATGACTTTCACTACGTCCCTGTCCGGAGTGGCGGGACACAGAGCAGCATCCTCCCTTGGTAAGGAACATTCTGGATTCAAGTCGTGGGGTGTTTGTTGTCGGGGAGCCGTTTTTCCACACTGTGAAACGCATGTAGAAAGTTTCGGATGAGTTGGTGACAGAACGAGGGCAACGTTATGGAAGGGGTCAGTGGGGAGTACAGTGTATATTGGAGCAAGCGTCGCTTCTGAGGAGGGAAAGGAGCTGAGGCAGCTTTAGGATGAGCTTTTACTTCCGGGGCAGAAAGAGGTCAGGCCTAGTACCTACCAGATGCCAGGAAAAGTAACCTGACGTCAAAGCTAAGAAGCTGCGAATGAAGGGCCTGTCAGGGGCGTGAGGCATTCCGGCTTAAGTCTGTCATCTGGAAAAGGCGCCCCCTCCGCCTCCAGCCGCGCTTTTCTTCCTTCTCCCCGTCACAGTCGCTCACCCGGAGTTCGCAAGCTCCACTCACAAGCCCAACTCCATTCGGCGCCTCACGGACTCCAAGCGCCACAAATTCAAACTCGGGCGCCAGGGCTTCGCGGGTCTTCCAGAGTGAAGGACAAACTGACCAATCAAAACTCGGCAAGTCTGTTCACGTGGGTGCGCGGCTATTGGGGAAGGGTGGGACAATACCGTGTTGCCAAGACGACGGCTTCCAGGCGGGGTTGACTTCCGGCAGCCAGGAGACAGACTGGGCGGGAAAAGCTTCCCACCTTAAGCCAACTGTGAAGTTTCAGGCTGCAAAGGTTACCTTAGGAGTAAGCAAAGGGACTGAGTTCCTTTAGTGCCTTCCCTCACCAAAAGAGTTACCTGCCCAGTTATAATGTGCACGTTGTTTCCCCAAGGTAAGTGTGTAATGTAGGTTACAGAAGCTTGATGGCCAACTTTGCTGCACCATGTACCATACATAAATGTCGAAAATTTGTGTTTTTAAAAATTCAGTAGCTACGTAATGAGTTTTTAAACTACCGTATTAGTATGTTTTGTGGCTCTTAAATATTGGACGCAATTTGAATTAAGAAATGATGCTTTTTTGTTTGTTTTTGAGACAGAGTCTCATTAGCCCAAATTGGCCTTGAACTCCCAAATTCTCCTGCTTCATTTTCCCTTAGTGCCACCATTAACAGCATGCACCATCATACCTATTAATTTCTGGCTCTTTCTGACCCCAAAAGATTACCTAAGTTTGCTCATGGACAAAAGCTAAATTAAAAAAAAAAATTCTGTAACACTCAAAGGTTCTGTGATTTAATTGCCCTTTAAGTCTACTGGGAGATGACAGTATTCACAGGTGATTTTATTGAAACTCCCAAAATTTAATTCAGCTGAGTAGGAAAATTCTGTTAATCTAAAATAATTTAGCTTTTAAAAGGTTAAGATATGGCTCATTTGTGTTTCTCTTTTGTTGCTGATAGTCTCAAATAAATCTGTTGTTTATGAAAGTAACCAGTATTGAGATAATATGAAAATACTTTCAATAACTTAATCCTATAAGTTTAAAAGTAGTTAAAACTTTAGAATGACATCTTTTAGCAAGTCACAAAAGTGTTGAGTTGTCATCAAAATCTGAGAGAAAACTTCAACTAAATTTAGTCTGCTATCAATGAGTTTTTTGCTATAAAGTTAAAATGGAAGAAAACTTTCAAGAAAGTTTAGATCTACGTATTTATGCTCCTGCCAATGCCTTGAAGTTCTTGAAAACTCTCTGCAGATAAGCACATTTCAACAGGATGAAAGAAATATTCTGAATATTTTTCTCAATTTGAAAATTAGAAATTTTATTAATTAAAAAAATGTGAAACTTTAATGAACTTAATGCTTAATTAAGAGGAGATATTTAAAAGACAGAACACCTGTATTGTGGAACCATAATAATGTAATGAGATTTGATAAATAAGCAAGAGATCACAAAATGCCCAAATTGTAGGAGACACTGTTCTATGAGCTCCTATTTCCTACATGTGAAAAACAACTTTGGATGCCATTGTTACAGTGAACAATGTCAAACTATTATTTACCTGGCAGTAGGGGAAAAGACCTAAATTTTATAAGGACTTAGTTGACTAATTTAGAAGTGTGTATAGTGATTTTAGAGATTAGAAAGCAGAAAAGAGACACTTGAATTTCGATGTGTTTAGAGAGAAAAATGTTGTTCCTATTTAGTTGTCCTTATGCCTTATTCATTTCAGAATGGATTACTTGATTGAATCTTATGCTTCAATACCTTCCTCAAATTTGGAATGTTTTATGACTTAGACCACAGTAAATTCTCTTTGAGCACCTAAAGACTTAGAAATATACTCTTTGGCATTTTTTATTCCTTATAAGGTTTATCATTTATGAAGGTACCATATATATGTTTTGCCTAACAGTAATTATGGTTAAAGCTGTATGTACTAGTGTACCTGGCAGAATCAATTGAACATAGTAAACAAGTAATGTTTGGGGTGTGTGTCCACGTGTCCTGTCCTAGGGCTTGAATTCAGGGCATGAGCACTGTCTCTGAGCTTTTTTTGCCCAAGGCTAGTGCTCTACCACTTGAGCCACATTCCCACTTCTGGCTTCTTAGTGGTTAATTAGAGATCAGAGTCTCACAGACTTTCACTGCCTAGGCTGGCTTTGACCTGTGATCCTCAGATCTCAGTATCTTAAGTAGCTAGAATTATAGAGGTGAGCCACCAGTATGCAGCAATGGCAGTTATTTTCATATAGTTATATCTCCTTTAAATACACTCTAAAGTACACAAGAATATCTTAAGTTTTATTTGGTCTAGTCTAGTGTAGTCCAAAAGTACTTGGTATCTAAGAGCATTTGGAGGAACTTTTACAAAATAAACTTTTCTCAGCTCCTGAACATCCTGATTTAGTAGGCTTAGAGAGGTGGTAATCTATTTTAAAAAGGTTTCCCCACACTTAATAATTCTGATCATCAACCCTATTTGGAACCTAATGCCCTAGAGGACCTAGTATATAGTATGCTCTCAATAAATTCTTGTCACATTAAATGAGCAGAACTGTGATTTAGTAAGATTAATAAGACCCTCGTGTGTAGAATGAATTAGAGTTGGAAATATCCCAGAGGCAGGAAAATCCTATTACCGACATCTGCTAAGAGATGAGGTAGCCCTCAAGTAGAATAGAGACAATAGTGAAAGAAATGGATGCAAAACACTTCTTAGGTAGAATGAAGAGAGTTAGATGAAACTGCTTTAGTTAGTCTGGGTGAAGCATATTAATTTGCATTTTAAAATAACACTTTCTCATTATTTAATTTTGGTAATTAATCCATTCCCATTTAAGGTGTCAAGACTAAATACTGATCTCTTGCCCAGGGTGAGTGGGGAAGACCAGAGACTGAAAAATAATTCTACAGATTAAATCTTGAGTGACAAAGATGATAAGCCATTTAATAAACAGTAAGCATTGGTTTAGAGGAGAATAAATTTCATTCCTGAGGCATTCAGCAAGTAAGAAATATCACTTAAGAGCTCAGGAAAGAAATGTAAGAAAACATTGTGGTTTACTAAAGATTTCTAAGACAGAGATGAAAGGAAAAAGAAAAAATAGTACAGAAAATGGGGGGGATATTTCTCGTTTAGGAATCTTAAAAATAAGGATGCAGCCTATGAACAGGTCAGAAAGAATACCTGCAAAAACAACAACAAAAACCACTCTTCGTGTAAAGATTATTTGCCTTTCTAATGCAAGAGAACTACAGGAATTGTCGGATGGGCATAAAGAGCAACATCTCTCTGGTACTTCAGAATAGAAGAAGGGTTTAATTTGAGGGATTGCTATAAGTTGAAAAATAGTTGATTCAGTGCTGGGATTGAGTAGACCTAACTTGCCATTTGGCAAGTAAAAGATATGGTCATTTTATTTAAGAGATAACTTCTAAAGTTACCTTTAATTCTTTAGAGATTTCCACTTTTGGTAAACATTAGAAAATAAAATTTAAGGGCAAGATCAGAAGAAATAAAATAATATAAAAGGGCAATAATCATATTAATAGCAAGCATTCATCTTTAGCCAAACCTAAATTTTTCTTGTCTTTTATTAGTAATAGGATAAGTTAATTTATAAGCTTCATTGAAAGTCACCTCTTTAAAAAGTAAAAGAATACAAGAATATAAGTTCTGAAATGTTGTTGTTTTGTTGTTTTAAATAAGCATTACAGAAGAAAATTTTTAGGCATGTTTTTACTCCCAGAATGATACCTTCCAGAATGAGCAACAAAAGAATCTTATAAACTTTATGGATTATATGACAATCTTATAAGCTGCCCATAAGTAGAAAACTACTATGGTAGTAAATTTAGGTCTTGTTGTTGTTGTTGGTGGTGGTGGTTATAGGACTTGAACTCAAGGCCTGGGCATTGTCCCTGAGCCTCTTTATGCTCAAGGCTAGCATTCTACCCAGTTTTTGAGTGGTTAATCGGAGATAAGAATCTCACAGGGATTTCTGCCTGGGCTAGCTTCAAACTGTGATTCTCACATCTCAGCCTCCTGAGTAGCCAGGATTACAGGTATGAGCCACAGGCAGCACCCGGCTAAGATAAGGATATTTTAAATAAAAATTTACATTTGGGCTGGCGTGTAACTAACTCAGTGGTTGAATACTTGTCTAGCATGTGTGAGATCTTGGAATTGATACCAGAACCAAAAAAAATTATATCCTTTCTTCCCACTGCTGTTATGGTCATAGTAGTATGGAGTCAGATTAAGTCAGTGAATGTGGATCACTGTTTGACCAGGATTAATCTTCCTGCTATCCCATATGTTCTATGTGGCATTAGCAAGAAATAAATAGTAGTTGGATTATGCCACTAAAAAAATAAAATTAGAGCTAAGCACTAGTGGCTCATTCCTATGAGCCTAGCTTCTCAGGACACTAAGATTTAGAGGATCATGGTTGAGGTCAAGCTCGAGCAGAAAGTTCACTAGACTCAATCTTCAAGGTAACCAGCAAAAAGCTGCACTGAAAGTGTGGCTCAAGTGGTAGAGTGCAAAACTAACAAGTATGAAGCTTGAGCTCAAACCCCAATGCCACCAGAATTTTTTTTTTAAATTTAAGTGGACCAGATGGCAGCTTAGAAGTATCTACTGTTTTTAAGTCATCAATGAGACCCTTCTAGGAACAGAAGAGAGTATATTCTAAAGAGAAGGAGAAACAGAAATTAAAAAGAAGGTCGCAGGGAGACAAAAAACCAAAAATAAAACAAAAAAACCCCACCCTCGCACAATAGTAAACCCAATGGTAGAAACACAGCAGAGTTCCAAGCCTGTCTTCAACTCTTCAATAGGGAAAGGGGAAGCTGGAGATTCTGTTACAAGGCAAAATAGATGGCCCTGATGACAGAATGTAATTTCTAGCTGTGAAAAGAAATTCCATGCATTCTATCCTTAATCTAAGAACGGGAATTTGTGAGACAGCTATCCTGGTGTGGAAGGCTAGCCTTGGTGAAGCAAGATATTCTGTTACTCTTCTGAGCTCGGAAGGTTAGTAAGATGCCAACTTGAGAGAGTGCTGGGGCTGGGCACTAATAATAAAAGAACAGTCACAGCTCCAGGAGCCACGGGCCACCTTGCTACAGTGTTTTGACATAATTCTAATCCAAGGGATGGCAAAGGAGAAAATGTCTTATAAGACCCCACATAGAACTGTGAATTGTAGGAACTGCACTGGCAGCTTAGATACCAAAGGCAGCTTGCTTGAGATGCTCTGCAGTGACAGAGGCTTGAGATTTCCTGCAGAGGCACACAGCAGAGACATGGGTGTGGCTTCTGCTTATGACAGCAAAGATAATCATCCACAGAAGAGTACAGCTGCAACTGAAAATATTCATCCCTGAGTGTGGTGGTGGGTGAAGGTCAAAGCTTTGAGTCTGAATCTTGTTAAGTACCATAGGGCTCTGTGTACTGCTGGCTCTGTGTGTTGATTGTTAGGTATTTTAGAGGCTTCCACTTAGACTCTCCAAGTCACCTGATACAGTCTCTTGCACCTCACAGATAAACATGCACATATGCACACACATACAGAGAACAACTGAGAATTCCTATATTTACTTTAAATAATTCTGTCTTTGGTTCTTTTTCTTTTGATTTTTAGTTCCTGTGTCATTTTTTTGTGTGTTTGGGGGGTATAACTGATATAGGGAACTTTGTATTCTCCTCCCATTTGCTTTCTAATGCTATTTTTGCCTCCCTGTATTATCTTAGTTATTTCTAAGCAAAATATCTACCCTTTAGTATCTAATCTTAAGTCATATTTTCTTCCCTTCTGTATTCTCTTCTCCTTTCTATTTATACTTTCCTTCTATTTATTAGAACATTATCTTGCTCATATTTTCTTCTATCTCTGTTCCCCTATTCTTAATCCTTTCTCATTTCTACACTGTTAGAAAAGAACTAGGCTGCCAAAATATCACTTCTTTTTTGTTGTTTTTTGTGTGTTTATCTCCTCAATATTCTTCATCCTCTTTCCCCTTCCCTATCTGAAAACATTATTCATATCTTTTCTATTTATATATACATTTTCATTAACTTTCTTCTATTGTTTAGCTACCACCCTTTACTGCCCTATTTAAACACACCTGTATTATTTGTTAGTATTTTTCACCTGTATTTCCTTCCTATTACTACTCTGATTACTAATGTTTTCCTAGATCATGGACATGCACCCTTGTGCACCCTTGCTTCTGTATTCATCCCAAAGATACTGGAGCAGAAATAATGACTGTTCTTCATTAGAGTTTGCCACAAACACGTCATGGTTTATCAAATACAATGGCTTTTGAAGCCAAGCTTCCTGACCATGAGTGGAGAAGAGGTTTTAACGCAATGTCTTGAGCATTAAAATTGAATGTGACTACTGAGCGAAGCCCTAAAGACTCTTGTAAGAACAAAATGCAGCCCAACATAGCTTCTTCCAAATCTTAAGTAATCTTTGAAAAATCAGCAATTCAAAGGACACAGAAGATTGAAACTCCACCTAAAAACTTGGTCCCAGGTGTGAAAAATCACTCATGAACAAAGGAAGGCAACATGACCACCTCAAGCCAACAACTCTACAATAAAGGACTTCAGTGATAGTGAAAGGGAATCAAACATGAATTTTTAAAGCTATCAAGAAGGATCAAGGAAATTAAATGCCTAAGCAACTGAATGAATTCAAAGAGAATACAACTACAAGTCAAAGAGAATTCAAAGATACAGCTGAATGAAATGTAAGACAATGTGAGATGTAATATAATTCAATAAAGATAAAAATCTTGGAAAAATCAATTTAAAACCTTGGAAATGAAGAGTTCAGTAGTTCTAATAAAAAAAATCAAAAACCTAGCTAGTAGGACAAGTTGAAAGTAGGATGTCAGGGACTGAAGAACTAGAGGAATCAAAGACATTGAGAAAACACTAAGAAAACACAAATACAATTTAGAACAGTTCCCGGAGCACTGTCAAAAGGCCGAATAAACAAATCATAGGTATTGAAGAAGGAAAAGAGATATAAATTAAAGTCACAGATAAACAATGCAATAAGATTATAATAGGAAACTTCCCCAACTTTGAGAAAAAAAATGGGTCATTAAAGTGGAAAAGATCTGTGAACACCAAGCAGATCATTGAAAAAATACCAATACACTACAAATACAGAACAAAGAAAAAAAGCTACAAAGAAGAAGCCCAAGGCACATAAAATGGCAAGCCAAATAGAATGGCATTATATTTTTCAAAACAAACTCTAAATTTAAGGAAAGCATGGAAAGACATCCAACCTTGAAAGATAATCATTGTTAACCTAGATTAATGTAGCCAGTGAAGCTATCTTTCATAATTGATGGAGAAATAAAAGTTCTTCTGTGATAAACAAAAGCTAAAGAAATTTATAACAACAAAACCAGCAGTACAAAATATACCTAAAAGGTTTCTACATGTAGAAGAGGAAACAGATGATAACAGAAAATACAGATAAAATGAACCCCACTAAAGGAGTAAAATAGTAAGAGAAGAATAGATTTAAAAAACATGAACACCAAAATGATAGAGTATCTGATATGCCTTTCAGTATTAACATTGAATGTTAACAATCTCAGCTCTCCAATCAAAAGACCAAGAATGATAAGTTCTATTAAAAATTTAAAAAATAATCCGAGGGGGTTGGGAAGGTGGCTCAGTGGTAGAATGCTTGCCTTGCAAGCTTGAGGCCCTGGGTTCAATTCGTCAGCACCCCATACGCAAAAAGAAAAAAAGCCAGATATGGAGCTGTGGCTCAAGTGGTAGAGTGCTAGCCTTGAGCTGAAGAGCTGAGGGACAGCGCCCAGGCCCAGAGTTCCGGCCCCACGACCGGACCCAAAAAAAAAAATCTGAGTGCTGGTAGCTCACACCTATAAACCTAGCTACTCAGGAGGCTGAGATCTGAGGATTACAGTTTGAAGTCAGCCTGGGCAGAAAAGTCTGAGACACACTTCTATTTAGTTAACCAGCAAAATGCCAGAAGTGAAGCTGTGGCTCAAGTGGTGGAGTGCTAGCTAGCCTTGAGCTGAAAAAGGGGAAAAAAAATAAAAAAGGACACTAGGGGCTGGGGATGTGACTTAATGATAGAATGCTTGCCTAGCATGCATGAAGTCCTGGGTTCGATTCCTCAGTACCACATGAACAGAAAAAGCCAGAAATGGTGCTGTGGCTCAAGTGATAGAGTGCTAGTCTTGAGCAAAAGAAACTCAGGGACAGTGCCCAGGCCTTGAGTTCAAGCCCCAGGACTGGCAAAATAACACCTCTTCCCCCCAAAAGGACACTGCTAGGCCTGGACTTCAACTTATAGTAACAGTAATAAAAATATTAATATAATAAAAGTGTAACATTCATAATATATGCAGAATTGCTGCAACTCAATAAGATGGACAAATGATTTGTTTATTTTTGTTGGTACTAGGGCTTGAACTCAGACTGGATGCTGTCTCTGAGCCTCTTTGCATTCAAGGCTAGTGCTCTACCACTTAAGTCTGTCTTTTTCTGAGTAGTTTATTGGAGATAAGAGTTTCACACGCTGGCTTTGAACCTCGATCTTCAGGTCTCAGCTAAGATTACAGGTGTGAGTTACCAGTGCTCAGCAGCAAATGCTTTGAATAGAGATTTCTCTAATAAAGATAAATGTTTAATAAGAACATGAGAAGATAATTAAGTCCCTTTGTCTTTAAGGAAAACAAACACAAATCTGATATTTCAGATCATACCAAACCCTGTATGTGGTGCTTTCCTTATACATACATACCTATGACATTCACAGTAAGGTATTAGTAACAATAAAATAACAAAATAAAACAGTATTCTGTAATAAAAATTATATTCATGTGAATGTCAAAATATCTTGTCCTATTCTTACCCTTCTGGTGCTGAAGCAGTGGAGAATAGTGCCTCCATGAGGAGAGGAAGAGAGGAGAGTAGGCAGGTATTGTGATGTAACCTTAGGCCACTATGGAAAGACTACTTGAACAAAAGCACAGCCCTATGAGACTGGGAGTAAGATAACCAAAACACCTAATATGTGACTATCTAGTATGGATTTACTAGACAGAAGGGATGATTCACTTTCTGTGAAGGATGATGTGAGATTTCATATTACTTCACAATAATGTACAAGCTAAAACATGAATTGTTTATTTTTTTTGAATTTTCCAGTTAATATTTTTGGACCCTGTTTGACATGGCTGACTGAAACCTCAGAAAATGAAATCTCATCTATAAAAGAACCTTATCCTATATACTAAACATGCTTACAATGTGGATTTGAAAATATGCTGATTGAAATGCCATAAACAACAGTATAAATATATGACTTAGAGACTGGAAGCAGATTTCCAGGTGAGGGAGAATGGGGAAATACTTCTGTTAGAATATAGAAAGATGATTCTGGAAATAATGGTAATGGTGGTTTAACGTTGTGAATGTACTCAATGTCACTGAATTGTGCACTTAAAATGGTTATGTTGAATATATGGATATATGGATAATAACCCAATGTATTTCTGAGAATCTGCTTTAACCCATCAGTTAATAAAAAGTTTTTTAAAACTTGGATATTTTTTGTTTGAATCCTTCATCTCATAATTAGACTTTCCAGATAATTTTTCCTTTGAGAATGAAACATGTTGGCCAGGCACCAGGAATATTTTAGCTTTCTGGCATTAATTTTATAAGTTAATGAGACTTTTCACAAACACAAGTTGTCCTTCTAAGGATTTGATGATGATGGTGTAGGTTTTTCGGATTTAATTAGATGTGACTGAGCTGGGATTCTGAAGCTAAGAGTGCAGAACATAGCTAAGTCTGGAATCCCAATCCAAACATACTATCAGACTCCTCTTTTGCTTTAGTAAGGAAATGTACATTACCTATTTATTAAAATAATGACTAAAATGAAATTATTTTCATTAGTCAGAATAAGTTGTGCTGCCATGGCTCCCCTTCTTCTAGATGGGACCAAATACTGTATTTGCTCTCAACCTTAACCATCTTGAAGGTTGGGTAATGTCACTTTGGTCTGATGAGGACATTGTCTTACTTGCAAATTTAAAATATATTTTCAGGGTGTGATATTTTAAGTCAGTTTAGAATTCCTAAAGATTTGCTCTACATTTATTTCAGATACAATAAAGAAAATATTTTCTATTTAACAAATGAGATACTTCTGGAGTTTTTTTTTATTTCACAGCATTAACAAAACTTCAGTAGATTTCCCAACTTGTAAGAACTTATTTCAGTTCTAGTATTAACCAAATGTGTGAGTAACTAGTGTTTTCTTGTGTGGTATTTAACTCAGTTTCAGCCTGGAATGGAGATAAAGTAGCTAATGCTTTTTAAGATAAAATAAGAACAAATGCCTGACACCTTCTAAGTTATCCTTAATGAAGTTACTACTAAATATTACTTGTTTTCCCTACCTTTATACAATTTGATGAACACCAGATGAGGTAGCACATTTAAAATTGCAAAGTGACATGCAAGATATATACCTACTGTTTATGATCTGCTCCTTTTTTCTAAATTCCTAATTTTCATTATGATATGACTAAATGCTTATTGATAGACTTCCTTGTGTTTTGTGAGTTCTGATCTCTTCCTCTATGCCAGTTTATGTGCACTACTTGTGACTAGCTGATACTTCATAGCTCATATTTCTTTTGGGTCTCCTATATCTAGTCAAATACTCAGTAACATTACTTTTAGTAATTGGTGATTTCTAAGCAAGCCCATAAGCCTATTGTTATTTCAATTAAAATTAAATCACTCTGAACATGAAATCGTTGCTACACTGTTGAGAATTTACAGTAGTCAAAGGTGACCTTCCTGTATATCCAGACAAAGTGATTCCTATGTTTCTAGTGTCACACAGATCTTTGCAGTCTTTATTGGTATTTAAGCTTCTCTAAATCTAAAGTTATGGAAGTAAGTAATATATGTGACTTAGGATATTACTTCCTAAACACAAAACATTAATAAGCCTATTTATTGAGTTGGCATAATATTTGTTCTCATGTACAACCATAAGATGCATACTTTAAGTTCCACTTACATGTGTGGTTTGGCTGGTTTTTACCTCAGTTCTCCAATGCTGGAGAAGTTATCTTACTGTCACCCCTTATGAGCAATCTGGCTCCTATGAGATGATTTCTCCAGCTCCAGGGTACATATAGCCTGATTATTACAGGTAATTATCCTCCATTTGGGGGTGATCTGACATGCAAGGTTCCCTGTTCCTTATGGGTAGTGTTAGTCCTTTATCAAAAAGATGTTATCGATCAGTCCTGGTTTTCCTATAACACAAGGTGATTGCAAAGTAGAGAGAATGGCTTAGAACAATGACAAATACAAACAGGAGGCAGAGATGTTAGGCTTTTCTGTTTTTAGTTAATTTGTGGTGACAAAAACAGTCTAAATACCTGCTTAAAAATATACTTTTAATAGACTGAAAATGTTTTTTCTTTATGGTAAGAACAACAGAATTAGCTTTATTGAAGTTCCCTATGAGAAATTCCTACCTGTAAGTCCAGTCTACAGGGCTGAGGTCATCTGTCAGTGGGAAGTCTTTAATTACAGTATTTTTCTCTTATAGATCTGATGATCTCATCTTCCATTTTAGGTTCCCTTTGAATTTCCCCATCACTCATGGCTACCTACTACCTACCATAAACTGTTACAGAAAATTGACCAAAATAATGATTTTTTAAGGAATTTTTTTTGGTCAGTCATAGGGCTTGAATGCTGTCCCTCAGCTCTTCAGCTCAAGGCGAGTGCCACAGCGCAACTTCCAGTTTTCTGAGTGATCTGTTGGAGATAAGAGTCTCATAGAATTTCCTTCCTGGGATGGCTTTGAACCAAGATCCTCAGATCTCAGCCTCCTGAGTAGCTAGGATTACAGGCATTACCCACCAACACCCAGCTTAAAAAAAAAAAAAGAAATTTTTTAACAGTATTCTAGATGATATGCTGATACTCCCTCTTCAGAAAATATGGCCTAGTGACTTCCGAAACTATGTTTTAGGATCTTGGGAACTTCCTTTTCATGACTAGTACAGGTTATTTTGGGTTTGCTTATTTTTTCACTCCTCACCCTTACCACAAAGAATCTTGTTTAAGGCGTATTTTCTCTAATATCCTTCTTGTTACTCCAAGAAAATATTAATACCCAAACCTGATTATATCGCTGTATTCTTATACATGGATACTGTATGTAAATCCATGATTCATACTTAAAAAGAGGTAAGACATTTTCCTTCAAAGAACCAGTTTTTAATCCCTTTGGTAGCAATTTAATAACCACCACTGAGAATATCTTAAACAGAATATGGGAAAGGAAAAAAAATCTAATTTACAGTGAGGAAACCTCCTAAACCAAGTAATCAAAGTTAACAGGATCAGTGATAGTTATATTAAGGCCATATTTCCAGTATGATGCAATGAGAAGGTTGTTTTGCCTTTGTTATATTATCATAGATCCCTTATTTGGAGGACATTTTGCAGAATAGCTGACTAGCATCTTTTACAACTGTCAAAGTAATTATCTTAGTCCTTGGTATTCTCATGTGGTTATGATGCCATTTGGGAATACCATATACTTGATGGCTCATTAACAAGTATTTATGTCTTCCATTTCTAGAGACTGAGAAGTTCCAGGAGGAAACAACAGCAAATTCAGTGTCTGATGATGACCAGTTTCCTGGTTCTTAGGCCTCTATCTTCTTGTCTTATTAGTCTGAGAAATGTAACTTTTTTTAAGATAGCATTTGAAAATGAAAAAATATAGTAGATGTCATTTTTCTTAAATTTAATGAAGCATTTGATCCAATGCCTCATGACATCTGTGCACAATTAATTCAAATTATCCTGGATATAAGCAGAATCACATGGATTCAAAACTGGCTAGAGAACCATAAAAACTATTGATAAACAATAAATGGCCATGTATCAAGTTGGGTAATATGTCCAGGTGCCGCAAGGATCAGTGTTATATCTTGTCTTATACAGCTGCTGCTTTTATGATGTAGAAAGTGGAGTAAAAAGCATGTTAATGAAATTCACAGATGCCATTAAATTAGGAGGTACTGCAAGTAGCAAAGAGCAACAAAGCAATATAAAGGTACCCAGAGAACCTAGAAATATGAAGAGGGAGTGACAAAAATGAGATTCTGCTTCTCCAAAATAGCAACTACCACATTAGGAAAAAAAATCAATAAAGTAGGTATTCTGAAAGTCATCAAATGGTCAAAAAGACCTAAGGGTGAAAATGAATAATAAAGTGAATGAATTTATGATGGAGTGGTTTGAAGGCTGCGGTACATACACTGCATTCTCATAGAATAATCTGTTCCTTATACCTCTGGTGAAAAGGACATCTGGAAGACAGAACTCATTTTATGTCAAGTTGGTACCTAACCATTCTCGACAAAATAGAAGTAGTAATAAAAATGATTAAGCTCCAGAACACAGCAGACAAGTATATTCATCTTCAGTAAATTATACTGAGCTATTTTACAAGTCTTTTCATTCATAACCGCTGGTACTACTTCACATCCCATGTAGGTGACCCTTCCTTCCGCAAGCGTACAAATTATACCCAAGCCTCAGAGTACTTTACTTGCTTTACCCTTCTCCCTTGCCTCTCAAATTAAGCTTCCAAACTAATTCTTTCTTAATATTCTCATTTACATTTATATGAAATTACTTGATTGATTGCTGAGACTGTCTTAGGGCAATCTTTATTTGCAAATCAGGCATATATCACTATGAGCATAAATAAGAGTAACATTTGAGAAAGGGGTTGAAATTGAGACTTAGGTAAATAACAACCCAAAGAAATAAACTCCAGATCTGAGTTTCTGTAACAATGCAGTTTTCCAGTAAACGCAGCATAAATCAAGTAACCCCAAGGTCATATCACCTATTGTCAAGAATTCATGCAGAATAATAAATTTCTTTTGTATATGACTGTTCTTATTAAATTTCTTTTGTAAGTAACTATATTTATTATATGTTATATAATTTTTTTTAGCAATACTATGGTTTGAACTCTGGACTTGATGCTTGCTAATCAGGCATTCTATCACTTGAGCCACACCTCTAGCTACTTCTGTTATGGCTGATTTTTTTAAGGGTCTTGCTTTAACTAGAGCCTGCTTGGACCCATCATCTCAGTAGCTGGGATTACAGGTGTGAGCTACTGGCATACAGCATGATAGATGCTTTTCTAGAAAGTTGTTTTGTTTTAGTCAGTCGTGGGGCTTGAACTCTGGGCCTGGGCACTGTCCCTCAGCTCTTCAGCTCAAGGCTAGCATTCTACCACTTGAGCCATAGCACCATTTCCATTTTCTGAGTGATTTATTTAAGATAAGAGTCTCATTGACTTTCCTGCCCAGGCTGGCTTTGAACCATGATCCTCAGATCTCAGCCTCCTGAGTAGTTAGTGTTATAGGTGTGAGCCACCGGCGCACAGCTAGAAAGTTGTTTTGACATGAAAAAGTGCATATGAATTCTCAATATTTTTAATTTTTTTTTATTTTGCTGGTCTTGGGGCTTGAATGCTGGGCCTGAGTGCTGTCCCTGAGTTCCTTTTGCTCAAGACTAGCACTCCACCACTTAAGCCACAGCACCTCTTCTGGCTTTTTCTGTGACTAATTGGAGATAAGAGTTTCACAGACTTTGCTACCCAGGTTGGTTTCAAACTGAGATCCTCAGTTCTTGGCCTCCTGAGTAGCTAAGATTACAAGCGTGAGCCACCCATACCAGCGAATCTTCACTTTTTATAGTTTAAAGATGTATGTTTTTAAACTTTCGTACTGATAAAAAATTAAACCTGAGGCTATGGGTAATGTCAAGGCTCAGTGAATACCAAAAGGCAACAAATAACATGAGAATCAGTGAGTTGGGAAGAACAGTGGAGATGTTTCAGTCTCTTCCATGTATGCAGAAGGTCATGGAAGGCACAGTGATGAAGGAAGGGACAGCTCCAGGTATTAGAAAAAATACATTAATAAAATAACATTTGATTTTGAGAAACTGAGAATTGTACATTTCATGGAAGATTGGACCAAGTAATTTCTTAGGCTTCTTTCTATGCCTTGAGGATATTTTGTGTAAGTCATTTGGTTGCTTGAATGTCTGTACAATACAAAGACAATTTGACTGTTTCAAAATCTTTACAAAAAACAGAATAACAACCACCAACTTCTTTAAATTATACAGCTCTTCTATATAAATCATAATGGATTATACATAATATACAATAAATGTGACAAGAACTAACTGTTCAATCACTTTTCTAGTTGTGTAGGCGGTGTGCTTGGTTTTTAAATTTTTCATTCCCAGACTACCTAGTCTTGACCACACAGAATGCAGAACACACCAAGGGTAGAGAGGCTACAAGGATAGGCATCAGCATGCTTATCATAAATTCTTTGAAAACCTTGTGATGAGGAACAGAGGAGGACATGATACTCCTACACCTGCCATATCTCACATTGTTCAGTACTTCCTTAGGCATTTTTCCAGCAAACCCCAAGTGATTTCGTGCTTTATATTCCTTAAGTAACCCCTCCTCAACTGTCAGAGGCAAACCTGCCATTTCTATGGCTCCTTCAGAAACGATAGAAATAACATATTCTTTAATATCCTTGTTATTATAGATACCACTGATTACCATTTCGTGAGTTTTATTTAGTACTTAACATCCATCTCACTTCCTTATAATCCAGAAATATCCTTATCTTATTCTATTTTATATCTGCCATATTGTTTCATTTATTTGTGTATGTTTTAACAGTACTGGGATTTAGACCAGGGCCTCATCTTGCTAGGTTGGCAGTCTGTCACTTGAATAATGTAAAAACTCTAATTTTTAAAAATTGTAATCCACAGTTTTGGGGTTTTATTTGTTTTTCTGGTTTTTTTTTTGTTTTTTGTTTTTACAGTGCTGGTATATTGAAATTTGAGCTTGCTGCTTACTCTATCACTGGAGCCAGGAACCCAGCTTATTTTTACCCTTTAATTTCTCAGTGTTTTAGCCAAATATTAAGAATCATTTTGAGTATTTGTACCTTAGAAGATCTGATCTTAGGGATGGTGAGATATCTTTTGTTCATCAGTTTTTAGTTATTCTTCATGAAAATAACACCCATGAATCCCAGCCTTTAATAATTTCCTATATTTCCACCAAATGACTTTTATATGACATCTAAAAACAAAATTAGTAAATAAATGGACCAACAAAATATTTGTTAAAATGTAAACATGAGGCCTGAGAATGTATCTCAGTGGTTCAGTACTTGCCTGTACAAGGGCCAGGGTTCTGTCCCCAGCATTATCAAAGTTTCATTGGTCAATTTACTTCATTCTGCAAAAATGCTGACCTGGACTTTCCTTTAATGTTTGTATAATGGGAGATAGTAGCTTTCTTACATGGGTTCTAGCACTTGAAAACTATATATTTCAGTAGAAGTGTCATGTGAAATAACTCTGATATTTCATTCTAAGACCCAATGCTTTCACTGTATTTTCTGACTCATCTATTATAAACCAATTAATACCTTCTAAGAAATTTCTAGATTTCTCTGCATTTCATTTATTTTTTTGCTTCACTCAATTATTACCTGAGAATCACTGATTTTTTTATAAAGGCATGAATTGAAATAATGTAACTATGTTGTTCAAACATTTTTTTTTTGGTCCAGTCTTGGGGCCTGAACTATGGTCCTGGGCACTGTCCCTAAGCTCTTCAGCTCAAGGCTAGTGCATTACCACTTGAGCCACAGCACCACTTCTGGCTTTTTTATTTTTTTCTGCTTATGTGGTGCTGAGGAATCGAACCCAGGGCCTCATGCATGCAAGGCAAGTGCTCTACCACTGAGCCACCTTTGCAGCCCCTGTTCAAACATTTTATATTGTAAACTTCATTTTCGTTTTGATAAAGTATAATATATGTTTATTTCCAATAATGTTCCCAAGGAAGAGAAAGACTTCCTTTGGTTAATATAATAATTCTAAAGATGGCGAGCAAGGTTGTCAAGCTTTCTTCCTAATCAGTGAAATACATTACACACATTCTTGTGTGTGTGTGTGTGTGTGTGTGTGTAAGAGAGAGAGAGAGAGAGAGAGAGAGAGAGAGAGAGAGAGAGAGATTTAGAAGTTAAGGCCTAAGAAAAAGTTGGTATGATTTGTTTCAGGAAAACTGATGGTATACCTTGATATTGTGGGGATTCTGATGTTGCTTTTTACTGTAGATTTTTATTTGTTTAATTCTGAATAAAACATAATCATAACAATAGTCTTTGTGATATTAAATTCCAGAAACATAAGACTTACTATGCTTTATCCTATCTGTGTTCAATCAGGTCATATTTAACTTTCAAAACTAATACTCAATATACTTTGTGGGAAAGAGTGGTTGTCAGCCACATTCTAAATCTCAAAAAATTACAGATTAGGGAGGCTGGGGTTATAGTTCTATGGTAGCAGATATGCTTAGTATGTGCAAGGCTCTGCGTTTAAAAAGTTACAAAATTTTTAAATCCCTTGTAACTCAGTCTGACATTGACAGTATGAGTGAACTTTTTTCTTGCTAAGTTTACTTATCACCACTTTGGAGAGTGATGAATGGCATAGGCTTATCAGGAACCATGGTTATTACTTAAATTTACATCATTCTAGTATGTGGCCATGCCCAGGATTCTGAAAAGTATTACAAGGGACTACTTAGAAGATAACAGGGACTATATTCTTGCTATTCTTATGAAAGTTAAGGTTGGAATTATTGATTGCCATTTTTGCCTAGTTATTTCAGGAATTTATCATGTGAAAAACATTACTTTTTCATTTTAATAAGTGGGCAATTTATTTCTATTCTGCCTCCTATATTGTCTTCCTTTTAAAATTATTTACTTGTACTATCTTTTTGGAGAGTTCACTAAGAAGTTTTTCCTAGTTCATATTATTTTCCCTTATTTTCATCCTTTGACTTAAACTAACCAAATATTAAAATAATTAGGGAATTGTCTTAATTGTGCCATTAAAGGTTCATGTTTTTCTGTTTTTTTTATCATTATTTACATATCCTGTTCATGGAATGAGAACACATTTGTTTTTTATACTGAAATCCATTTTCTTGACTATGTTGATTAAAACAAGTATTCCAAAGATATAAAAACCATCTAGTCCATTTAGAAAACTTCATCTAGTGTTTATCCTTTAATCCTTTCATTATAATATGAATTGACTGGATTATTGTCACTTTCCTTTACAATGAGGTTGACATTTACAGAGGTATGGTGTTCATAATAGGATCTCTACCATCTTTTAAATCAGTGTTCCCACCTGGATTTCTTTTTTTTTTAAGATTTTATTTTTTTATTTTATTTATTTATTTATTTTGGGTCCGGTCGTGGGGCCTGAACTCTGGGCCTGGGCACTGTCCCTCAGCTCTTCAGCTCAAGGCTAGCGCTCTACCACTTGAGCCACAGCACCACTTCCGGCTTTTTTCTTTTTGCTTATGTGGTGCTGAGGAATTGAACCCAGGGCCTCATGCATGCAAGGTAAGCACTCTACCACTGAGCCACCTTCCCAGCCCCTCCCACATGGATTTCTAAAGCATGCTGAATACTGAAAATATCTTCAAATGCCAAGGTAAACTGTTCTTATTTTTCTTTTCAATTCATTTCCTCTTATAGCTTCTCTCTCTTTCCATAGAAATTGGATAAGAAATTTCAAAAGAGTGACATCTCTTCCTCAGGCATAATATCTGGAAGTAGAATATGTATTCCTTTAATTCAAAATATATGTCCTTGCTTAACTTTAGATATTGATAAAAAGGAAATTGTGTGGGATTTAACCTGATTTCTTATTATATTCTATTATCATTCATTTCACGATTGATCACTATTCTTTATTCTTGGTTCATTAATCAAATACTAACATATGGTATGATGAGCTTTAAGTTCATTTCTTTGTATTAAATTCATTGCAACTGCATGTTATCAGATAATGTGTGACCAAAATAAAATAATGGGACTCTAATGCCATTTTTACAGACTCTGTCAGGTAAAAAAATATGCCCTAGTAATTTTATTTTCTTGGATTCTATTCAGTATCACAAAAGGTTGATGATATCCAAAAATCTGTGCTCTCTTTTCCTTTAAATTGTCATTATTAAGTGAACCTTAAATTTAGTGACAAATCTATGGGGCTTTATTTGACGTGAATTTAGTAAAACTTAGGGATTGCTCATAATCCATTCTTTTCCTTAATAATTTATATATGAACTAACCATGAGTTTATAGTTTTTATGAAGTCATTACCAGGTTCTCTAATACCAAGTTTCAAATTATATTGAGGGCGTAGAGGTAGATTCTTTGTTTTGTTGTTGTTCTTCTTTGATACTGGGTTAGGTTTAGACTCCTACAGTAAATTGTGGGTATTTTACAGGTTTTTTTTTAACTGTATTAAAATGATTTCATACTAACACACAGACATAAATACAATTACTTGGGATTGTCTTTCCAGTCCCTGTTAACTCTTGTGATTTGTAGGGTTTATTCTTCTTTCAAGGGTTAGCTTCACGTACTGGCTTTTATATAATTCTTGATTATCTTAGTATTTTTAGCCTTTTTATAGCAGCTAGGCAGAAAAGCTAGTTTTCTCATTAGTTGTGTTTATACTGGTCCTATCCCATTCTTTCCTTGGCAATTAACATACCACATTCCATCACTCTCTCTTCTTCTCCCTTTCACACATAGTAGTGAAAGGATCGCTTCTACCAGAAGAAATTGTTTTCCTTCTTTCCTGTTTGAGATGGAATTGTTTGCCTCTTTAAAATTATGTTTTAAAACTTTCTATTCTTTTACCATTTTCTATATTCTTTAGTTAACTGTTCACTTTTTCAAAAATGTAATATTCTACGATGTCTTGTTGTAACTGTGGTCTTCCTTTGATCCATTTGTGTCTATAAACTCTCAAAATAGTTTTCCACTTTTTTTTCTGGTACCAGGGCTTGAACTCAGTGCCTCATATTCAAAATCAGCTTTTTCACACATGGCTGGCACACCACCACTTGAGCCACACCTCTGCTTCTGGCTTTGTGAAGGTTAATTGGAGGTAAGAGTCTTCATGGATTTATCTAGCCTGGGGTTTGCTTTGAGCTATGAGTAGCTAGAATTACAGTCTTCACCCACTGTTGCCTGGCTTTTCTCACTTTTCAATATGCCTTCATTTCTCTTTATCAATTAAAAACACAGAAGCCATTGACAACCGATAAAAGGAAATGTATGTTAACTGGGAAGGGGCAGAAATCTGCATCTTATTAGGGGTTCATGGCAGAGTTACTTGGCAGACTTGGTTAACTACACAAATTATTCACTCACTTAGACTGGTACCTATCTACCAGTCCCTTATATTACAACTTCTGCCCTTAAAACCGGTGCTTTGGTGTGGAGGTTCCTTGAGTATTTCTACATAAGCTCCTAACGATTGCTTAAAAGAAGGAAGGGATGGAAGAATGCTAGCCATCACAGTCAGTTCAGATCTGAAAGATACACATAATTCAAAATGCTTCACTACCCTTCTGAAACATGACTGCAATCTCATTAGATGTGGTTTTACTGAAGCAGAAACACTTAGGTTTGTATCTCTTCATTGTTTCAGGTTAGCTCTGTAGACTTGATATCACATTATCCGACTTTGTCCTTGAACCCTAACAGTCTCTACTCCAGAGTCACCTAGCAAAACAATGTGTCCAGCATCTAAGCTTCTTCAAGCATCCTCTTAGCCTGCAATTTGCTGTGGATGGGTGGAATCACTTAACAATTCTTGCTTATTTTTACCCTACAGATTCACATTGAAGCCTATGACTTTTCAAATGCAAGTTTCCATTTACAACAATATTTACCAAGATATTTTAATCCATATTGATACTTGGAATTTTATTTTTTCCAAAGAGCAAAGATTCTAGAATAAAATTCTGAGACAGAATGAAAATAGATTCCACAATGCTATTTTGTAAAGTTCCCTCTCGTAGACAAAGAGTGGAGGAGGGAGAAGATAGAATGTAAATATCATCTCTTGAAAGAATGATAGAGCATCAAGTCTGAAAAAAAGACAAATAAAAACAGTAACTTTCATGAGGGTTAATCAAAAAAACTTTCAGGTAATACCAAGGATATTCGATAACCGGACAAGTAAAAATGAGATATTTTACATTAGTATAATTTCAGTTGGAAGGGTACCTAGTGCTGGTAGAAATTATAAATGAAGTAGATTAAGAAAGCTTAGAGAAAACAGTAAATTATCTTTCAGCTGTTTAAATTACTTCTGAAGTTCCTACTACAGTACAGGGAGAAAAAAAGCTACAGAACAAAGCATAAGAATTCTTGTTTCTAGCTGTCCACCAGTCACTAAAGGAGACACAATAAAAGATGCATTCCTGTCCCATTCATCACTCTGTCAGCCTTGATGCAGATATTGTTTAGAACTGCTGCAAAGGTAAAATTTGGTGCAAATTAACATATACTCCCTGATTTCAGATCAGACGTCCTTCTATCATTTGAAAATAAATCATCCTGTTTTCCTCTTACTTTTCTACAGAAAATGTCATCCTATTCATTTTATTTTAGATGATTTTTCAAAGTATAGGGGTGACTTTGTTCCTGTACCAGAGCTAATTCTGAATTTATTGTATAGTTTTTTTAAAAGAAATAACTATTCTGCTCTATGGTTTTTTTAAAGCTTCAAAAGTATTAGGATGTCTTGTATGTTTTCTTTAAACTCCCCTTCTTGGTCTTCATTTTGTTTAAAGCCAGAAGGGAAATAAATTTGTAAAATGGCAGAATTTGAAATAATGAGAGAGAGAGAGAGAGAGAGAGAGAGAGGAGAGAAGGGAGAAGAAGCGTATGGGGGGTATATGTATTTTAGACTGGAGACTGAATCTCAGTCAGAATTCATGAGTCAAAGTACCAAAGTTGAGTAAAAATCCCACCTAAATGACAGGGTGAAGTAGTAGTCAGGTTAACCTCACATTCACAAGGCCTTACTTTAATCCCTAGCACCACAAAATGACTGTAAAACAAAAATCCCATAATTAAATAACAAGCTGAGTTACTAAGTATTGGTTCAAGTTCTTTGGGATAATAAAAGGGCAAGAAGAAAAACATCTTATATACCAGTCTTCCCTTGCAATTTCAGTAATCTTGCTCTTGTACTTAGAAAGTTAAATTCTAAAGTAACATTTTTCTTTAAGTGGATCATTTTCTGTGACTACTAATGGAATGTGTGAACTAGAATTTCATTTGAGAAAGAGATCAGAAGAATGCCTTTGATATAGTCTCTACTTACCATATGGTCAAGGCAACAATAATTGACATTACTTTTGAAACACTCTCTGACTCTATGCCTCTGTGCCTCTGTGTGTGTGTGTGTGTGTGTGTGTCTGTCTGTCTGTCTGTCTTGGTTTTTGGCAGTAGGGGGTTTGAACTCAGTGCCTTGTGCTTATAATACAGGTTCTCTATATTTGAGCCACATCCTCCAGCCACAATTTTTATAATTACTTTATTAAGTATGTTACTTAAAATAACTTACTTTATGAAGAGTTACCTTAAGTGAGTTACTTTATTAAGAAGTAATTTCTGTAAGTAGAGGTAGAGTGCCAACGCTGAGCAAAACAGCTAATAGCAAAAGGCCCTATCTTCAAGCCCCAATACTGTCACATGTGCAATATGATTAGATTATATTTATCTTGAGGTTCACTTGAACTTGAACTCCTGTTCATTTCTGACTGCCTACAGAGAGAGAGAGAGAGAGAGGGAGGGAGGGAGAGAGAGGACAGGCAACATCAAATTGGGAGAATTGATGGTGTGAAAAGCAGTTACATACATTTAAAATAAGATTCAAAGAGTGGGGCAGCTGCTGGCTCACGCCTATAATCCTAGCTCCTCAGATGGCTGAGATCTGAGAATTATGGTTCAAAACCAGCCTGGGCAGGAAAGTCTGTAAGACTATTATCTCCAATTAACCACCAGAAAACCAGAAGTGGCTCAAACTGGCTCAAAGTGGTAGAGTGAACCACTTGGCTCAAAGTGATGCAGTATTAGCTTTTAAGTACAAAAAAAAAAAAAAAAACGTCAGGGGGATAGCGCCCAGGCCCTGAGTTCAAACCCCATGCCCAACAACAACAAAAAGAAAAAATATTCAAAATCTATTTTCAAGTACAAAGATTCAGAAATTTTCCAAGAGGCAAATATGCGGGTCTGAATTGACTAGCAAGACGTGTATTTGCCTTGCGCAAACCATGTGCCTCTTTGACAGTGACTTCTAGATCTTAACATGCGACTGTTGTAACCTCTGAGTTATAACTGATAAAGTTCTAGCAAATCCCAAGCCAGCCTGCCATGTGTTACACTGAATAACTTCTTGAAAATAAACCTCAAAACACTGATGCTGATCCTATTAGATTAAGACAAATTAAAAATCTAATACATAGTTTTGCTGCTAGGTCCTTAAGGTCAAAGGTCAATATAGTATATTGCAATAAGGCTATAGGTTACTCATGCCGCAATATTTTATCATAATAAACCGAATGGGGATGAAACACCCAGCAGTAACCCATAAATCTATTAGCAGTGAACTGTCAATGTCCCATATACCAGAGTAATTTGTTAATTCAGAGCTGAGTCTCTTTTTTCACTAGACCTTGTAAACTCCTTTCTGAAACATCAATAAACCATCTGCTTTGACTTGTTAATCAAATGACTTTATTCAGTCCAAAGCAATTTTTTCCTAATAAAAACAGAGTATTTATCTCCATGGCTATAAAAGAGGAGTGTTTTCAACTGTTCACTTATAGTTAAGAAGCACATTTAGTTTGGATTGATTTCCAATGCTTTGGTCATATCTTGTCACTTTCTATTTCTTATATATAGCATCTCGGTTTAGCCATTTAGGAAGGGAAAAAAGAGTCAAATTCTGGATAGGGCAAAAAAAATGGAGGTACAAGTTCAAGAGAGGAAAATCTTATCTAAAAATGGTTGTGAATAAATATTTCATATTAAGATTTTCCTCTGTTTGGAAGTTTTCCTTTCACTCCCAGACTAGACCATTTCTCCCTCAACTAAGGTTCCAGATGTTTGCCTTTTTGTTCAGTATTACTCTGTTCCAAGTCACAGGGCAGATAATGTTTATCTATAATAGAAACTTTTTATCCGCTCTTAAGCTTTATTGTGTTAGTATAAAATAGCCTCAGTGAGATGGAATCATAACACTTGAAGCTCTGCAAGGCTACTGCAGAAAATTGACCCCTTTTCTCCAACTTACCAAACAGAGATAAAATGAGTATTTCTTAGGTATCCTTGGGGATACTCTGCACACCATGTGAATGAGCATCCTGAGGAATCGTCACGCTTCTTGCACCCTCTGTTCTTGGAGCTTACTGCCAGCTGGCAAATGGAGCACAGCCTTTGACCTTTGACCTTGAATCCACGCCTCTTGGACTGTTAGAAAAATGATGTCTGGGGAGAGGTCTGGGCATTTGAGTTATTACCGAATTCTGCTCTCTTAAAAAACAAAGAAACTCATAGGTATCCTTAATGAGCAGAGGCCTCAAATGCAACATACTGCCTAGTGCATTGTGGGAATTGCTTCTCAGGGCCACAGCTTTCCCACTTCAAATATTTGAACAAAGGAAAGACAGCTAACAAAAGTCACAACTTAAAGGCCTAAGGTGTTTTTGCAGCATTGTTCAGATTGTTTTTGTCCATATATCTCTTGATTGGTTACCATTTTGATTTTTTAAATTATTTTTAATTGTTATTATAAAGATGATGTACTATGTAACGGTAACTCCTTAAAAATAGGTAGAGTACATTTCTTTACAGACAATGTCACCCCTACCATTTTGCTTTTTAAATGTTTGACTTGGCATCATAAAAGAAAGTAAAGAGGGCCCTGTTTCTCTCACTCTCCTTTATCTTCCCACTTTTACTAGGAAAAGAAAAGGCAAATTTTTTCTAAGCCCTTCATTCAACTCTTAAGCTGTCCTGAAAGCTTAAGAAATAAAACACAAGAAACAGCTGAACCTCCTGTGATTATAGCAGTGCTTTTCAAATATGACAACTCCTCCCCAAATTTTTACCTTCACTGATTTTAACATTCTGGTGAAATTTTTTTTAATTTCCTTTAAGACATTGAATCAGATACATGAAAATCAATTGCTTTAAGGAATGAAATTTTACTAAGTCAAATATTAATTATTTTCACTGAGTGAATAATGATGATTGCATTTATTAAACTCAGTTCTTCACCTCTGCCTGATATTTTTTTCACCTAACACAGCTAGGAGAGATTACCAGGCATAGCTCTGCTAATAAATTCAATGTTCTCACTTAGGTTTTCATGAAGAAAAGGTAAACCTTACTACTAGACATCTTATGGAAAAATAATTCATGTAAAATATAAGTAATATAGTAATAATATGATATGCTAACATAATTCAATATAATATATAATAAGAAAATTAATAACATGAAAAGAAATTATAGATTTGTGATTTTAATATTCAAAGGAAAGATTGGGCTGGTATGTTATAAATGAAGAAAGAATGGGAATATGAGAAAGTACAAGCAAATTATGCACATAATTTAAAATGTGTGCTGAATGTAGTTTTTGTTTTTGGTTTTGGTTGTGTGGCTTGAACTCAGGGCCTGGGTGCCATCCCTGAGTTCTTTTGCTCTAGGCTAGTGCTCTACCACTTTGAGCCACAGCTCCACTTCTGATTTTCGGGTGGTTAACTGGAGATATGAGTCTCAGGGGGACTTTTCTGTCTGGTCTGGCTTTGAACCGTGATCCTCAGATCTCAGCCTCCTGAGTAGCTAGAATTACAGACATGTGCCACTGGCACCCAGCTAAACATAGTATTTTTTAAGTTTTACAATATAGTCTTATTAACTATGTATATTATACTTCTACATAAATCTCTAGATTTGTCCACCTTGCCCAAATCAAACTATATCCATTTGGACCTATACCTCCCTGTTCCCCAGCCTCTGACAACTAATATTATGTTCTCTACTTCAATCTGTTTGACTATTTTAGGATCTTGATATGCATGGAATCCTGCCATGTTTATTCTTCTGTGGATGGCTCATTTTCCTTAGTAAAATGTTCTCCAAGTTCATTTATGCCATAGTAAATGGCAGGGTCTGCTTTGTAGAGACTGAATATTATGGTTTTTATAGATAACACACTTTCCTTATCCATTCAACTGTTCGTACATAACTAAATCGCTTGCTATGAAACAGTATTTTTAAGCACACAATTCCCATCTTAGTACTGTACATACCAGGATAAAGCGTTAATTTCTAGATTCAATAAAAGTACTTTAGAAAAGAGAAAAGACAGAATTTCTTCCTAGAAATTTCTTTCTCTTTCCTTCCCCTTTTCTATCCTTCCCTTTCCTTCCCTTTTTTTCCTTTCTTCTTTTCTCCCCCCCCTTTTTTTTCCTGTTTCTTATCTTCATTGCTATGCTCCTTGGCTTCCTTCCCACTTCCTTCCTCTCTCTCTTCCCTTAGTCTTGCTTTGTAATCAAAGCTGGCCTTGAACTCATGATCCTCCTGCCTCCACTTCCAAATGCTGAGATTATTGGCCGGTGCCACCATGCTTATTGGTCTTTTCTATTGTTATTCTAGTGCCTTCATTATATATCTTGCTCTGATCCTTACTATTCCCTCATTCTGCTGACCCTAGATTTTTTCTTAAATTTTTTCTTCTTCTTTTATTCCTTGATCTATATCATTAAGTTTGTTTATCTGACATTATCTTTATTGATGGAGACATTCATTGCTGTAAAATACACAGAAGTTTTAGTATATTGTGTTTCCATCTTCATTGATCTCAAAATATTTTTTCAGTTACTCTTTTAAATTCTTCTTTGACACTTTGTCCACCAGAAAATTGTTCAATTGCCATGTATTTTCCAAAAGTTCTTCAGGTAGTTTTATTCCATTATGGCCAGAAAAAATACTCAATATGATTTAAATTATCTTAAACTTGTTAAGAATTGTTTTGTGGCCTAACATATGGTCTGTTTGGGGACTGTTCTGTGTATACTTGAGAATAATGTGTTATCCCACTGTTGAATGGAATATTCTATATTGGTCTATTGGTTTCATTTGATCCAAAATATTGATTCAACTTATCTGTTTCCCTATTGATTTTCTGCCTGCTCCTGTATCTTTTCCTTTTTTATCAGAAGCAACAATCCCATGATTCCTAATATTCATAGGACAAGGTCCTTTTTGCCCACCTTGGGTCTTGTGTTCAAACTATCTAAGAACTTGTTCACAACTACTGACGGGGGAGGGGGTGGCTAGAGGAACTCAGGCTAGGAAGCTGCCATCTACTATGAACTAATTGAAATTAATTACTGTTTACTGTCTAAGTCTTCATCTGGAAGTTGCAAGGTTTCAAGTAGAGTTCAAAATAGTTACCTCGAATAGATTCTGCCAGTGCAGTTACCTAAGTGGTAATATGGATTACTTATGTTACTTTCTACACTATCCTCCAAGAATCCTCTGCCCCAACTTGAGATGATAGTATAAGGAAGTACTTATACTAATTCTCTTGAAAACTTTCTAGCTTTCCAGATGGGCAACAGTAGCTCCCATCTGTAACCCTAGCTACTCAGAAGGCTGAGATCTGAGGATCACAGTTGGAAGCCAGCCTGGCCAGGAAAATCTATGAGGCTCTTGTCTCCAATTAAGCACCAAAAAAGTCAGAAGTAAAGCTGAGGATCAAGTGGTAAAGTGCCAGCCTTGAGGAATAAAACCTTAAAAAAAAAAAAAAGATCAGAAACAGTGCCCAGGCCCTGAGTTTAAGCCCCAGGATGCCCCCCTACCCACAACTTTCTAGATCTTTATAGATTTGATTATAAACTACTATATCTGCCAAAAACAATATTTAACAATCATTTTGTATTTATTTAGCTTATTTTTAATTTTATGTGTGTGTTGGTACCAGTGCTTGAACTCAGGATCTGGGGGCTGTCCTACTTTTTAGCTCAAGGTTAGCACTCTGCCACTTGAGCCACAATCCATGCAAGAAATGTTAAAAGGCAGAACAAAAATCTTAATTCTGATCAATCCAAAGGGGGAAATTAATTTTATTTCCTTCTTATTAGTCTTATTAGCATGTATTAATTGCACAAAGGCATTTTATTGTTATTTCCATATATTTATATAATTTACTTTTATCATAGTTACCCCTTCTACTTATCCTCCTCTTTTTAAAATACTTTTAATGTGTTTCATTATTCTGTCTTCCTAAGTAGTATAATACATCTTATACCCCATTACCATCTTATTTTGCCACCATATATACATGAAAATATATACATGAAAATATATACTTTCATGTCACTTTTATCATCCTTATTGTCCCTTTCTATTCTTTGGGGTTTTTTATGTTTATATTCTACATTAGAGAGTACATGCAGTATTGGTCTATCTGAGTTCAGCTTATTTTGCTTAATATGGTGATCTCCAGATCCATCCATTTTCCTCAGCTGATATAGTTTTGGGCTTCTTTATAGTTGAATAATATTCAACTATAAGCTTTGGTTATCCATTCATCATTTGATGGGCACCTAGGGTGATTACTCTTCTGATCTATTGTGGTTTGAAGTGTGCTTTGTAAGATAGAAGAATAGCTATTCTTTTTTTTTAATCTGTTTTAATTTGTATTAACAAAGATAGTGATTGTTTGAAATTTCCATGTTTTTCTGGGCTAGATTTTTTTAATTAAGTTTTTTATTGTGAAAATACTGTGCAAAGGGGTTACAGTTACATGAGCAAGGTAATGAGGACATTTCCTATCAAGCATTGTTGCCTCCTCCTTTGTTTTTCCCCTACCATCCCTTCCCTTCCACCTGCTCAGCTACACCCCCCAACCCTCCACCTCCCATACCCTCCCACCTAAATTGTAAAGTTTGTTTTCTGACATAGCGTCTTGTACATCTCATTGTTGCAGTGGGTCAATCTGTATCCCTATTTAAACAATTTGTTTTTTCCCTTCCCCTCCCCCAAATTATAGCAACGTCAAATACAGTGAAAACAGGGGTTATACCATAGGGGAGGGACATACAAAGCAACAAAAAAATCACATGGTACCTTATAAATACGTTAGAAACAATAGCAAGGAGGAAAAAAACCACTTGTGTCCCTATCTTGGGGTTCATTTTGCTTAACATCTTATCTGACCTTTTCTGTTTGTCCCAGACATATATTAGTTATTGCAGATAAGGGAAACTATGAGACCTATGGTTCTTTGGGCCTGGCTTACTTCACAATATAATTTTTTCCAGGTCTTTCCATTTCCTAACAAATGGGGCAATGTCATTCTTTCTGATGGAGGCATAGAATTACCTTGTGTACATATACCACATTTTCTTGATCCATTCATCTACTGAGAAGGATACCTATTCTTCTTTTTTTCATTCTTTTTACGTGTTTAGATTATCTTTTCCAATACTTTTTTTTGCCATTGTGATGTGTTTCTTTTTAAATAGGCAATAAATGTTTGGGTCTTGTTTTTTAACCCCATCCATCAATTTATTTGAGTGAAGAATTGAGACCATTACCATTTAAAGTTACATTGCAAGGCATGTAGTAATGACTGTAATTTTATTTTGGTAGTGTCTGATTGTACCCTAATCTTTATTATCTACTTGTTTAGTGAGATTTATTTTTGCTAGGTTTCTATTGTTTTATCTTTATCTTCTATATATGTAGGATATCCTTAGCTGTCTTTTGCAGTATTGCCTTAGTAGTCATGAATTCTTTTATTTTTTTGCTTATTCTGGAAGTTTTTCTCCCTTCAATTATATAAGATAGCTTTGTTAGATATAGTAATATAGGTTGTTAGTGACTTTCAGCTCTTGAAATACATCATTCTATGCATTTTCTTTTAGAATTTCTATTGAGAAATTGAGTACTCTGATGAGTTTGAATTTGTGTGATTTAGTGTTTCTCAGATTTTTACTATATACTCAAATGTTTTAACTGTAATGTGATATACCGAACTGCTTTTCTGGTTCTATGTATTTGGTGTTTTAAAAAATCTCCTGTAGCTGAATAACCATCTCTTTCTCAAGATTTGGGCCATTTTCTGCTATTATTTTATTAAATATGTTAGCTTGTACCTCTTTCCCTCTTCTTCTGTATTATTTATGTATGTTAAAAATGTCACAGAGGTCTTGTATGTTCCAGTCATACTTTTTTTAAATCATTGTCTTAGTGTTTTACTACATATTTATTGTCTTCATGCCCTGATAGTCTGTTATCTACTTGATCCAGTTTATTAATAAGGCTTTCAATGAGTTTTTATTATAATTATGGAGTTTTCTATTTTTACAGTTTCAATTCAACTCTTTCAGGGTTTTTAAGTTTATTGATTTAATCTTTCAAATCCTGCACTGTCATCTTTATTTCATTTAGCTGTTTATTTGTGTTTTTGTAATTCATTCAAATATTTATCGGCATCTTAAGTTCACGAGTTATTCTTATAATCATTCTTTTGAGTTCTTTGAGAGTCTGCCCACTTCACTATCCTTATAAACCCTTACTGTGGCATTAAAAACTTTGGGAAGCATTTTAGTGTCTTTTTTCATATATTTTTGGAGGTACAGTGGCCTTGCACTTGCTAGGTAGGCACTCTACCACTTCAACAACACCCTCAGAATTTTTTTCTTTAGTTATTTTCCAGGTAGGTTCTCATCCTTTTTCCTGGGCTTAGCTGCAGACCACAGTTTTTCATCCTACAGCCTCTTTTGTAGCTATGACTATACGCACATACCACTATGACCTACTTTTGATAAAATGTTGATCTCATTAATTTTTTGCCTGGGATGGAATTGAATTGGGACCCTCCTGAGTAGCTGGGATTATAGGTATGACCACTATGTTTGGCTTGATTTTCCCCCCATGTTTCTTTTGTTTCTAATTTGGGATTTGGGCATCTGAGTTCCATTTATTGGTTGTATTTCACAGTACTCAGACAGGACTAGATAGTTGAGGATTGATATGCTGTTTCTCATCACTGGACTAGGAGTGTAGTTTAGTAACCAAACATTTGCTAACATGTTCGGTGCACTGGGTGAAATCTCTAGCACTATTCAGAAAAGAGAATACTAACTAGTGTCATTTATAGTTCCTTGTGTAAAGGCTGGTCCAGGATATGGGCTAGGGGTAGGGCTGGTCATGGTCCACTTGTCCACTTCTGTACTGCTTTCAGTTTAGAAGGTCCCTTCATTGTGTATTGGGAGTCTCTGGTAGCCACAAAGAGCTTTGTAATTTATGGGCCCAGAAGGTTCCCATATTCTGCACAGCACCCCACTGTTTGAACCTCCAGAAGCAGCAAGTATCCAAACCTAGGGTTGTTGCCCAAATGGATCCAGGGAAGAAATACTGAGTTCTGTAGGGGATGGGGAGTTGAAGGACTTGCACTCTGCCCACTAGTCTCAGTCCCTGTCCATAAGTTAGCAACCTTGTGGATGGGAAGAGGCTGTGGGGAAATCTGTGTAATGCATGGGACTTGAGATCAGAGTTCTCAGTTCAGCTCAATCTTAGCTTCTACCCATTTGGGAAATGGAGGCTGAGAACTCTGCCAGCTATAGCCTGGGAGCTCTGTTCTTTAGTGATCATTTAGAGATAGCACTAGGTCTTCATCAGAGAGATGTGTCCACTGACCATTGTGTCCATCACTGCCCAAGTTCCATGCTCTTCAAATTTCTCAGCAGGTCCATATTAGACCTTTTCCACCTCTGTGAACTTGATTGTGGTTGTCTGCCACACAAACACAATGTCTAGGTGTTCCCAGACTCTCTAAGCCATTATTATTCCTTGTTTTCTGGTCTCCACTGTAGCTCAGTCTCAACGAATAGGCTCTCTTTCAAGTTAGTACCTGGCTATAGTTCTCTGACAAAATATCTTTCTTCTCCAATGCTAGGCTACCACACAGGAATAGTCACTGTCACAGTAAATCCTCCCTAGGTTTCAGGCTTCTGGGAAGTGTGGCCTTATTCTCAATAGGTCTGCTAAGGCTGCCTGACTTATCTGCATCTTTGGGGCTTTGGCTCCCTCTTACCTCCTGCCAGGAAGCCAGGTTTGTTTCTATAGACTGATACCTATCTTTCTCTGTCACATGTTCTGTTTTCTATGTTTTCAGCTTCCCTGTCCTTCCTAATTCTTGATTATCTCCTCTCTTCCTCTCTTCAAAATATAGTCTCTTCTTTGTTACCTGACACTTCTTATTCATGGAGTCAAACAGAAGAAGCTTTTAATTCAAAAACATTGCCCTTTCTAAGTATTTTGACTTTTGGTTCAAGTGAAATAGAATTATTTTTTATTTTGCAATAAAAATAACATTCGTACAATACTATTACATGATAATGGGGAAATATTTGAAAATCAGCACAGAGAATGCATATAACATCTGTACTTTGGTCTTCCTCAAATATTTTTATTTGGGGAGAATTTTATGTTTTACAAACTTGAAAGAAGTACTTTACACCTCCCAAATTACTATAGTCTTGTCATTCATTTTCATTCACAGTGTATAATATTACTTTGAAATTCTGATATTTGACCTGCACAGAAGAAACAACACAACTTACATCTTTAAACTTGCCATTGGCTATTTTTTTCTAGCATGCATGCATTCATAATTCAGCCATAAATGTTTGTTAAACTACTTTGTTGCATGCATTCTGCTCCCTTTTGAGAATAGAATAGTGATCAAAAACAGACAGTCCCTGCCCTCATGAAGCTCTTTGTGGATTTGATTACTCTGACTTGAATAGAAAAAAATAACACAAGTAAATATGGATCTGCCACTGTAATAAATGCTATGAAAAAAAATGTGAGTTTGTAACAGAAGGACTTTCCCTAACTAGAGCAGACTTTCCTAGTAAAGAAATAAGTGGGCTGATATTTGAAAGAATAAGTAAAGCAGGGTGGGAAGAACCTTCTAGAGAAATGAAACTATGTAAGCAGCATACTAGGACAACAAATGCCTGAGGACTGGAGATATACCTAGTGGTAGAACATGTGCAAGTATGAGAAAGGCTTTGAGCTGAATACCTAGCACCAGGTAAAAGAAAGAAAAGAAAAGAAAAATCTAGTGATTGAGGAAGAAAGCATGCTATCATGGCTAAGGTAGAGAAAAGTAGCAGGTTATGGTAGTACAAGATGAGACTAGAGAGGAAGCTCAGGGCCCAACCAGACAAGGACTCTACAAAAAGAATTTATGTGATGTATTCAAAGAAGTACCAATATTGCAGCATGGCCAGATTGACATAAGCAAGTGGAGGAGTGCAGAAACAGATTAGAGAAGGATCACTGTACTACAAAAGGGAGTCTTGCAGTACTTGCTGTAGTGGTGAGATGTTCTTTGTTTGCTCTATTCTCTGTAATATCTACTAATTTGAAACAGCATTCAAAAGGCAGGTGATGTCTACTGAATGTCTAATTTTTAAAAAAAATTTATTATAACCTCTAGCCAGTCACAATGTACAATACTGGATATTTGAAATGTAGATAGTGTAGCTGCAGAACTGAATTTAAAATCTGGAGGGGAGGGGCACTAGGGTTTGAATTCAGAGTCTTTTGCTTGTCTGCTAGGCAAGCATTCTACCACTTGATGCTTAGACCTTTTTGCTTTGATTAATTTTTTATTATTTTTGCTGAGGTAGGGTATCAGATTTATGTCCTGGTGGGCCTGGACCACAGTCCAGTCCTATTTATTGTTCCTGTGTAAGTGGGATAAGAGTCAAGACATGTACCAACCACACCCAACTTTACTGGTTGAGATGAGGTCTCAAATTTTTTTCTTCCAACCTCCTTTTCCCAGGTCATTAGGATTGAATGTGTGATCCACCATGCCTGGCCTTAATTTTATTTGATTTTTAATCAATTAAAATGTAAATAAGTTAATAAATCAATGTAATAATAATAATTAATGTAATAAACTAAATAAATGTAATAATGTAATAAATTAAAATGTAAATATAAGCAGCCAGTTGTGGCTTATAATTACTGTATTTGGACAGTGCAGTGGACTCTGGCTTTCCTCTGAAGTAAATTTGCATCATCTAAAGCCTCTAAAAAAGCTGATATTTTGTTTTACTTTTAAGAAAGTAAGAAAGTTTCCTCCTATGATTGGATAAAGAAGAGATTAAGGATGTAAGAACCTCAAGTAATATTCCATTTTCTTAAGTCATTTTAAGTTAGTATCTTGAACTGTAGTCCAAAAGATGAAATGAAGGTAGTTTAGGACATATATGGCTTTTTCTTTCCAGCCTGAGTGCCTTTCCTTCTGTAAGGATGAGTTGGTTCCCCTCAGAATATCCTAGGATACTTTGCTTCATATCTTTTGTCAAGTGGAAACTTAGGTAGGTATTTGTACAGCTTCTCAGTATTTTCTCTGCAACCCTCAACCACATATAAGATTATTATACTATTTAGGGAAAGGACCTTGCATGTCTTATTTATAGAATCCTAGCACAAGGAATTATATTAAGTACTTAATATTTGATAACTGAGTAAATGAATAGTGAAATGAATGGTTTACAGTAGTCATCTCTTCTCTATTATACTCATTCATCCACTTATTTATCTATATTGACTGTCACCCACCACTGGCCATGCAGGATTAGGGACTCTTTTTAGCCATCTATTCCTCCCAGTTACTTAAAATTATTGATAAGCAGAAGTCTCTCTACTGACCTTAATCCATTAAGCAATCTTTATTGGGAGGCCTTTACCTGCCCAGTGAAAAAAGATATTTAACCACCTGAAAGTGAAAATCAAATGAACTGGCAAAAAGAGAGCTTGAAGACTTCTATAGTTCAGAACAGAATACCCTACACTCACAACCCATTATTGCCCCTCTGACCTCTCAGCTTTCACAAGAGACTATTGTGTTTTTAAATGAATTGCCCATTTTGAAACAGAGTAATGACAGTATATGACAAACAGTGGTTTTCCCTTAGCTCACTTTACATGATTTGATCAATGTAAGATAATTTAGGGATGGATAGACAGACAGACGGACGGACGGACGGACAGACAGACAGACAGACAGACAGACAGACAGACAGACAGACAGACAGACAGACAGATAGATAGATAGATAGATAGATAGATAGATAGATAGATATCTCTACATATATCAGATTTGACTTTATAATTCATTCTCTGCAAGAACCTTTAGTAGATGGTTCCACAGTAGATGAGGCTCTCAGGACTTTGGTTCCCAGCACGACTGTTTTCTTCACTATGTTAAGAGAGTCAAAAGACTATCAGAATCTATTAGTACAATTTCTAACATAGAAATGTCATGAGGTATTTCCTCACCATGTGAACCATGCAGGGCTAGTTGAGATGGAAGTGGGTACCCAGTGACCTGGATTCAATCTTAGCCTGACCCCAACTCACTGTAGCACTTCATCATTGGGCTTAAAGATTCTGTGCTTCAGTCTAAATCTTCATGATTCTTACCTACTTCCTCCCCTTCTGTGCCATTAGAAGAGATAAAACGATTCACCTTCATGAAGTGTACCAAAATCCTTCCCCCAAACAAATGCTATTGGCCATGTTCACGGGATTGCTGGTGTTTGAAGCCAGGTAAAACAGTAGTTCCTATTGAGATCACCACTACCTGGCACCTTCTAAAAGTAGATTGACTCTACTCTGTGATTTTGATAGATGCATCCTCTCTTTTCTTGCCAAAATAAAGGCCTTCAGCCTGAAGGAGCAATTAGAGTGTGTTTTCTTAAGAAACTAGCAACACCTGCTAATTTGTTCTTTAAGCAGGGTTAGGGTTAGGGTTAGGGTTAGGAGTTCATTTTTTTCTAGGTGTTTTTCCTTCTGTTTCAGTATTCTTGATTTTTTAAAAAAAAAGTGCAAATTAAAGCTACAGGTTACTCTGAAAACACTCTAAATTCTGCAGCACAATAGTCTATGGTGACACTCTGACAGAACTGAGCCACACTGACCCACTGAGTAAAACATGGCCATTTCAACTTGCTGTTCATTTCCATCCCCATTGCTGCTCTCAGGATTTCTTATCTCTTCTGCTAACAAATCATACACACACACACACACACTCTCTCTCTCTCACACACACCCCTGTCCAGTGTACCCAGTAGGGGGGAGGGGACAGAAAAGACAAAGTCATTTATATAATGTGTCTCCCTGCTGAGCTCCTAATGGCCAGAGCTTTTGTTCAGCATTCAGTGGCTGTGTGTGATGGGCAGGAAGCCACAGTCTCCCTTTGTTCCATGGCCTTATTCAGCAATTTAGATCCATCATAAAAATCAAATATGCATGTTGCAATTGCCTTGCATACAACAGCTTCAATTTTCACCTTTCTTTAATTTGAACTCCACAGGGGAAGAAAGAGAAATAAGGGAGAAAGGGAAAATGGGGGTAAGAAAATTTTGCTTTGTATTTTTGCTTAGTGGACTGTGAAAATAGGCAGTAATGAAAATTTATATTTTTTTAATCTCATAGATACAACTCATTTAAAAGTAAGACATACCACCAAACCAGGTCAGTAGAATCCCTTTTGAAAATACTCTAAAACCATGTAGTGCAGTTGGGCTCCAAAACTTGGGTATGAATTAATGGGTAAAGAAATAAGTAAGAGCATAACAAAAGAGTGTGGCAAGAGGAAGACTCCATAGGATTTGAGGAGCTATCTTGTTCAGATAGGGACTGCTATATTACTTCTAATTATTGCCAAAATGAATGCTGTATGCTCAGAGGTTAGCATGAATTTCTTTTGTAAAAGAAATGACTTGAAGGAAAGCTTCATAGAGAGAAAGTGGGAGATTACAATTAAGGACAACTTTTTCTCCAAATAAAAATGAACACATTGACAGAGATGTTTTTGTCCACTTATTGATTTGTACTCTATATTTAAAATTTTCCCAGAACTTCAAAGGTTGTGTTCCCTGGAGTTCAAGCAAATTTGCATCAGCAGCTTTTGGTATTGATTATTCAGGAAAATACAGAAACTCTTTACCTACTCCATTATTAGACTTAAGCAATCACTTTACAGAAGGGTTTATGCTCTAATATAAATGATATAGTCAATAATTATTTTTGATTTATTAAAAAATGAAAGATCTGATCAACTGTGCCTCTTTATGCCTGGTTTCATTTACTTACTCAGATTTTAGTTTTTTGCTTTTAGATAAGGTCTTCCTAGGTAGCCCAGCCTGACCTTCAACTCCCTGTGTGGCCCAGATTGGCTTTAAATTAGTGCTCCTCCTGCTTCAGCCTACTAGTGCTGGAATTACAGGTGTGCCCTACCAATTTTGAAGGCTCAAACTAAACCAGTTTGAAGGTCTTTTTGCCTGTTCTTATTAATGTAGCATATATGGGAGTAGTTCCAAGGAGATTTGCTGTAGATAACATTACACATAGATTGAAAATAGTGTTGGATGGATACAAACTGAAGGTTCATTGAAAGTTGAAAAGCCTTTGATGATCTGGAATGGAACTGCTTCTAGAAGATGTACCAGTGGGTCTAGGATCAAAACCAATTTCCCAAGTTTGATCCAGTTATAATATGGAAATCCACCAGCTTGTGCTTGACTAATTAGAGATATGTGAAGAGGGTTTCCCTTCCCCAACATTATTGATTTTTCTTTCAAACTCCCTGGTTTCACAGAGACAAATCTCTGGCATTTAAAAGTGTCCAATTTAGTACAGTTCACTGATGCACGTAATCTTTACTAACTGCATCCCATTTTCTCTGAATTTGGTTTTCCAGGCCCTTTTATGTTCTGGATACATTTTCAGATTTACTTCAGATTCTAAGTGAGTTCAAACCGACATTCATGACAAACGAGTACTTGGAGAATAAATTTAATTTTGGATTTTGTTTTAGTTTCCATTTTGCTCTTTCCTTCATTAGAAAGACAGGAAATTACCCATGCCTACAAAAAAGGTACAGTTAAAAAATGGATTCTACACAATTTATACCTATATATGAATCATAAGATTTGTTTATGTCTTGAATCTATCTGTCCTGGACAAAGTGATAAAACTAAAATGGATAAAAGCATCTGGAAATTTACAACATTGGATAAAATCTGTGATTATATACCATAACTCAGGCAAAAGCTACAGCCCTATGCCACCTCAGCCCTCTCTCCCTCATGCCATCTTTTAACATAACTCCATATCTGTTAGGATATTGTAGACAGCTCTCCTATCCTGTAACTTCTCATTAAAGTCAGGGTCATATGTTGGCATTTTATGTTTCCAACTTCCCTCATATGAGGAAAGATGCTCGACAGATGTATTAAATGATAGAACATCTCATAATGGAGAATGGATTTTATCTATTTAACATATATATTTAACACACACACATTCTGATTTCCTCTCTCCCCCTCTGTCTCCCTCTACCCTATTATTTCAGCACTGTCTTCCCAAGAAATCAGTTGTAGAAGGCCTAGAGGAAAAGCTATTTCACGCTACCTTATTTCTATTTCAGGTCAGTCTACCTACTGCTATTACTCCCATCTTTAAACAAAAATATTCGATTTTCCCCCTCAAGATCAGAGTCCTTCAGAGTTCCTTTTTTTCTTCCTTTGTATTAAATATATGATGAACTAATAAGTGTTAATTACTGAAGTCATTTCCTCTATACACAATCATATGGATGTTGAGAACCCATCCTCTAGAATTAGACAATCTTGATTCAAGTTCTGGCTCCATCCTTGACCTTTGGGCAAACTAAGCATATGAAAATAATATCCAATTCATAGCATCATGTGAATTCAATGAGATTATGTAGTATGCTATTAGAAGTTGGTTTCCTATAGAGACAGATTACAAGGTAATAATGAGTATTCAAGTTTCGGTATGTGTGTGCGCATGCACATGTGTGCACACACATGCATACGTACATGTATGTGTATTGGGGCTTGAACTCAGGGCCTCACTCTCTCACTTTGCTTCTCACCAAGGCTGGCTCTCTACCACTTGAGCCATGACTCTAGCTCATTTAGGATTTTGTATTTTACCCCTGATGCTAGGGATGGAATCCAAGGCCTTCTAGAGAAGTGCTCTACCAACTTAGCTACCACTACAACCCATGTTTTGTTTTGAGACAGGGTCTCACTTCCTCATGTTGGCCTTGAACTTGCTATTGGAGGATAATGTTCTAAGCTGGCCCTAGGCAAAAAGTGAACCCAATTTACAAAATAATGAAAACACAAAAGGGGAACAAAGACAGAGGAAAGGAAAGAAGGAAAGAAGACAGGGAGAGAAGGAGGGAGGAAGAAAAGAATGGAGGGAAGGAGGAAAGGAGGAAGGAAGGAAGAAGGAAGGAAGGAAGGAAGGAAGGAAGAAAGGAAGTGAAATTCATTTATAATGAATAAATGAAGAGAAATTCATTTATAATGGTGCCTGAGCCTCATTTGCTTGCAAGGATTTAGAATGTTCTGTGTGGGTCACCATTAAACCATATACTCTATCACTCTTAAAAAACACACTCTACTCTGTTTTTATGCTGGAGATAAATAAGGCTGCTAATGATTAAACATTATCTTCAGGTACAGAAAGCTCTTGAGGCAGAAAGGGCAGCTTCCAGAAAAAGTCTTAAGCGGTGCAGAAACACACTTGGGTGACAAAAGAGGTGATGGAATCCACAACTCACTCTGAGGGGCAAAAACAAAACAAAACAAAAAAATCAACAACCCAAAGAATATTCTTAATTTATTTTGATGGTGTATGTGTGTTTCCAGCCAAAAGATGCTAACTGAAGTTTATTCTAGCTCTGTGATTCTCTGTTCCTACTATCCCAAATAGATTAAGCATTACTTTAAATAATGCCAAGTTGTACCTTGCTTGCACCATGTTCTTCTATTGTCATATTATCTTTCTTGGTTTCATAGTAGTCAGTGCTTTTTATAAGTTCACTAGAAAAAGATCTTGGTTTGGCATACCCATCTACTATTTATGAAGGCCTATAAACTGTTTCTCCTTATAATAATATAAAGTATAGCTCAAATTTTCTTTTTCACTCCAGAAGAAAAAATATCTGAAATAAATTGATGATCCTCATAGAGGTTTTATATTTATTTGATTAAAATTTTGCCAAGTATTGTATTACATGAAATCGTTACTCTGACAGGGATTCAGTATACTAATGACATTTAAAAGTTCCACAGAAAATTGTCTTAATTAAGTAAATAAAAGTGGAAGTAAAAGGAACAATTTGGTTTCAGATATATTCTTTATGAAAGAAAAACATGAAACAGACATGGATAGAAATAAAGAAGATAAATCTGCAATTCTTAAAAACCTAGACCTCTCCTTAAGGATTTCAGTATATATAGATTTGAAAAATAGCACAGCTTCAAATACACCCCTTAATAGATACATTAAAGCTGGATTTTTAATGGGAGACAAAACTATAATCTCAGTTCATACTTTCAACTGGTATAATATCTTCTACCCAGGAACTTCAAATCCTCACAAATTCCATACACAGAAGTTATTATGTGCAAAACATATAAAACATGAGGTTTTTCTTCCTGCAGATAAATCCCTAGGAACATATGCATTATATACATTTCATTGCTTTTAGAACTTTCTGTTTGGGTTTTTCCTGCATATCCCTACTAAAGGCAAATCACTACCACACTGATAAATGTTTTTCTGGAGACCTTTACAACAATAAAAGATTTCTAATTTATGCTTTCCCAATTAGACTTCTCTATAAAGTATGAGAACATTGCCAGACACTGATGGCTCACGCCTATAATCCTTGCTACTCAGGAGGCTGAGATCTGAGCATCACAGTTAGAATGCAGTCAGGATAGGAAAGTCTGTGAAACTCTTATTTCCAACTAAGCACCAACAAACAAAAAACAGAAGTGGGGCTATGGATCAAGTGGGAGAGTACTAACCTTGAGCACAAAAGCTGAGGGACAGAACCCAGGCCAAGGACTAGTACAAACAACAAGAACAACAATAAAATAAAACACCTGTCTACATGGCTTGTTTACAGGTATTTTTAAAGTCAAACAAAACTGCAGAAACAAACATTTGAAATTTCTGCCTGTGCATTACATAGCTCAGTTGATAAGAAGTTCTCAGGCAGTCTCATGCAATTGTCTGTGGTGTTTAAATCATGGTGTGAGCTCCCAACTGTTTCTCAACCTTCCAAAACACAAATGCTACTCCCAAGAAGAAAGTAAGAAAGAATGTGTTTGACTGAAATGATAAATTTAAAGGTTTAGATATTTTGAGACAGCATGTTCTTAGTGGAAGTTGAACAACAATACGGTGGGAAATTGTGTGAGTGAGTGTGTGTGCATATGTGCGTGTGTGTTAGAAAATGAATAGTGGAGAATCATTCCTCTGTGTTAGAAGCTACTGAAGGTTTTTCAGCAAGAGGGAGGAAAGATAGGGAACTATACTTTGTGAAGGTAATCTTGACAATACTATGTAAAATTGCTCACCAAAGACATTAGTTAAAAATAGAGATCCTTAGCTGGGTGCCAGTGGCTCATACCTGTCATTCAGGAGGCTTGAAGCTAGCCCAGCAAGAAAGTCTATGAGACTCTTATCTCCAATTAATCACCAAAAAGCCAGAAGTGGAGCTATAGCTCAAGTAGTAGAGTGCTGGCCTTGAACAAAAAGTGAGTTCAAGCCCCAGGACAGGCAGAAAGCAACAAGAAAAAGTAGAGATCCTGGGATGGTGAAATGATGTCATAGCTTAGATTGGGGCGTAGTTACGGGAATAAAATGAAGGGGACTTAGGCAAAAGATACAGTAAGGTCCATGAGACATACACTATTTTGTTTCCAAGTTTATGAATTGACAGTATCTTTAAAAATAAAACAGAAGCCAGGTGTTGGTGACTCATGCCTATAATCTCAGCAACTCAGCAGGCTGAGATCTGAGAATCATGGTTAGAATCCAGCCTGGGCAAGAGAGGCTATGATACTCTTATCTCCAATAAATTACTCAGAAAAAGCCAGAAGTGGTGCTATGGTTCAAGTGGTAGAGTGCTAGCCTTGAGCAGAAAAAGCTCAGGGACAGCACCAAGGCCCTCAGATCAAGTCTCAGGACCAGCAAAAGAAAAAAGAAAACAGAAAACAAAGTTATTTGGAAATAAATCTGGCAACAGGGATGGAAATTTTGGGTTGAACAGAAACAAGCAGGAGATGTATTTCAGAAGTAATGTAATAAGCCAAATGTGGTGGTGGCACTTGCTTATAATCCCATCCCAGCTCTCAGGAGTCTGATAGAAGTTTAACACCAATATGGGGTGCATAGTGACACCTTGTCTCAAAAACAAGGGGAGGGGAGGCCTGTGCTTTATTAAACTGGTTCTAAAGACAGTTTAAAAGAAATTTTCTAAAGTAACAAAAAGTGTATAGTATGTTTCTCAGTAGAATAAGTGTATAGTTTACCCAGGTTATTGCTGTGTTGAATAAGTATTAATGTACTTATTTAATCATCAGTAATGTGGCATACACATTTAATAAAGTGTGGAAAAATTAGTCATTAGCATATAATGATAATTCCTTGAATGCATACTTACAAAATGAAGATACAATCTACTTAAAGACTAAGGACCAGAATTTGGCCCTTTATTTTACTGTTTAATGAAATACAAAACCACCTTCAGTTGTTAATTCAGCAATGAAAAGCTTCAAGATTCTCATTAAACAAAATGAATTATGTACCTATTGGATGCTGTATTGTTGATTTTCTTTTTTTCGGTTGCAATTTGTTTTTATTTCTCTCTCCGCTTTCCTCCCCCTACTTTCCTTCCTCCTCCCTCCCTACCTCCTTTCCTTTCCTTTCCTTTCCTTCCTTCCTTCCTTCCTTCTTTCCTTCCTTCCCTTCCTTCCTTCCTTCTGTACTAGGGATTGAACAGAAATATTCTGTCCAATTTTTATTTTCCTTTTTAACAAACTTTACAGAGAAACTACACTCTTATCAAAAGGAAACAGAAGAAAGAGACAGTACAGTAATTACACATTTAAAGTGAATTCTGTCCTTGTTATCATGGATTTGAGTTATTGAGTTCCATGGGGTACGTGCTACCTTGTCTGTGAATTAAGCAGGTAACATAATTTCTTTAGAACCTTGAGCTTTCCTTCTAGCATGTATGGAGGTGACTGCTCCATATCTGGTAGGATCAGGTAAGATCAGGAACATGAAGTGTTTAGTCCAGTGCTTGACACATAGTCAGAACAGATAGTGTTATTAGAGCACTTACTGTTAGGTTATCATGAAAATCTTCACTCTTTCTATTCACCTCCTAGTAAAACTTTCTACACACTTTTTCGAGCCACCTCAACAGAGTTTCATGCCAGCAGCCTCCCAGCTCAAACCACTGATGAAGATACTATATATTTATGAGCCTGGCTTTTGGTAACAAAAATACCAAGAGTCAGTTATCTATTAAAGACCCAGCATTAACCAGGCTCCTGTCAAGCTCCTGACAAAGTCTATACATACTGTGCGGCTACTAAAGAATTCGGGGCAGAGGTGAAAATATATGAGTGTGCAGCCCTTGATCTCCCTCCTGAGCTGCATTTGGCACGTCTCCAGTCATTCATTTCTATTTAATTAATGACATTCCTGGCATGTGGGGATCATATAGCATAGAATGTGTCTGCACTCTGCTTGCAGAAACTTTCTTTGTTCTCTACCTGAAAAAAAAACCAATAACAACAAAAAGCCATCTCTGCTGCTTTTCATTTCTTTATTGTGTCATTTTTAATGTAATTGTTTTTCCTAAGTTCCTCCACCCCAGCCCCTTCTCTAGGAAAAAGGAGGAGGAACGTACTTTGAGGGTTGGTCTCAGTGGAGGAAATAACCATCAACAGAACAGATTCTACAGTTTTTCTTGAAATTCAAAGAATGATGTGCTTTGGTAATGCGAACAATATCACAGAGGTCTTCTTTAGACTTTACTATTTTAATGTCTACTATTTTCCTGGTGGAGAATCCGTTTTCCTTTTCTGTGCTTCAAGACTAATCTCATATCTTCCATTAAATCTTATTAACTGTTTTAGTCCATTTTGTGCGGCTTAATAATACCACAGATGGATTATTTTTAAAACAAAAGTTTATTTGGTTCATTGTTCTGGAGGCTGGGAAGCCTGAAAATAAGGGGGCCTCCATGACGGTGAGGACCCTTGTGATATACTCTCTTGAAATGGAGAGGGATGGTGGGGAGGCTGAGGCAGGCAGAGGTGGATCGAGGGAAGGAACCAAACTCATCCTTTGATATGGAACCTACTTCTGTGATAAATAAGCCATCCCTGGGATAATAGTTTTAATCTATTCACCCTAAGACTTAGCCTGCTCACCTCAAGGTCTTACCTCTCCATACCACTATATTGGGGATTGAATTTCCAGCACAAGAACTATGAGGACATAGTCATACCTTAGCACTAATTCTATACTTGACTGATCTCCCCCAGCAACCCTTAAGCTGTTGTATACTTCTTGCTATTTAATTGGTATTATTGAGCCTGATATATAAGCTTAAAGTTGTTTCCTCAATTCAATTTTAAGTTTATTCAGAACAATGGTCACATCATGTGTATTTTTAGTACTTTCCTCTTTCTGTCTCTCCCAGTTCTATCCATAATCGTATGTTTTGAATGCCTAAATATTCCATTTTTCTTGGGGATAAGGGCATTTTAATAAAGTTTTAGGACCGCTGAGTTAAATCAAAGACAACTGGATAATTTAAAGCACTATAGACAATGAACAGAAACTTCAATGGCTGTGACTATAAAAAATACTCTCTCTCTCTCTCTCTCTCTCTCTCTCTCTATATATATATATATATATATATGTAGGTCCAGAATAATTTGAATGCCTTGGTTTATCCTCTAAGTCAACCCCAAATTTCTACATTAGCTTAAAATGTCTTAGTCTGAGTTTCCTTGGAAAATCTAGGGAATAATAAACCAGAAATCCTTAAAAATTAGGCCTTCTGTTTGTCTATTATATATACTCTGTTCATTTAGATATTCCCACCAGAAGACAGAGACTTAATGTTCTCAAAAAGTTTTTTTTCCTGTTGATAGCCTTAGCATTTTGGACAGAGAAATTAGACAAAACTGAGGATTAATAGGAAATTTAGAGACTGATTTTCATTTATCCACTTCTTCATCAGTTAATGACAAACCATAAAAACAAATTAATGCACAAAAGGAAAATCACTGTATACGCTCACAAGAAAATACTTGTTAAAGATTTTAAAGAAAGACTGTAAAATGGAGACTTTATAAAAATAGAGAGGATGGTAGTTAATGAGCTCTGTAATATAAACCAAAAATATCATTAAAAATTCTGAACAGGCCATCTGACAGAAGACTTTATCTATACTTGGTAATTGTATCCTACAGTGTATAACTTTTAAAAGGAAGAAGAGAAGACAGTGCTGAGTGAGGAGCCATGTATACCTGGATGTACTCTATTAAAAGAGGCGCTTGATTGCTCAGTAATTGCAGAACTAGGCTCTTGGGGAGGCCTTTGTCATCCCTCCTTGGCTGACACCAGACGATAGTGTGGCTCTCTGATAAGAAACAGAGGACTAGCGTCGCCATGGTAACTAAGTGAGCTCTACATATTACACCTCATTACAAATGGGAATAGATAGTAAGAAAAAAATATATATAAACAGAGTGAATATATGTATATATATATATATATATTTTCCTATCTTCTACCTAGAAAAGGAATAGAATAAAATAACATAAAAATGTGATTGCATTGAAAGGATGAAGTTGATAGGCCTTCCCTGCCGCCCCGCCTCCCCATTGGTGCAGGTAAATATTTCATTTTTCAGTTCTTCTGATGGTTTTATTCTGAATCCACCTAGCTCGTACCTTGAAAGATTAATGATGAGCAGCAAAAGAACCTGGGAAAAGGCAGTGAATGAACAGAAACCAGCACCAGAGAAGAAAGTACTGCCTGGCCTTTGGGACAAATAAATAAAGATTACTTAGTCTGCTAGTTTCATCCCCATAGCAGGAAAACCTGGAGACTTTTATAACATAATGATTCCTGTAAGTTCCAAAGTTGTGCAATCTAGTGACAAGAAGAAAAGGAAGGGGAAAGGAAAATCAGCAGCTTCCTAATTTTCCTTTCCAGGGGTATTGATTTTACTTTAACACACCTAACTTTGCTACTTGTCTCTGAATAAAAAAACCATTTCACTTCTGTGTGGATCTTTATAAGGTTAAACACATTTCCTCAAAACTTTAGCCTGCCAGTGTCATGCATTTTAAAGAAAAAGGCCAGCTTAAATGCCATCATTAGCAAGTAAACTGTTAACATTAGAAATTAAAACTTTTTATTCAAGACACAAAATGCAAATATTTGTTCAGAGAACAAAGACCCAGGAGCCTTTTGCAAGTGTTAGATTAGCTTTGCTATGTTAGTCTATCTGCTCCCAGGTAAGTGACTTGAAGCTCTGAAACAAGGATCTTTGGCAACCCAGCAAGGAATTCTGCTGATCTTAAAAGCTGGTTCCTTACCTACCTGTGTCTTTTTCTCTATCAGTCTAATTTGTAAACCTGGAAATGTGTTTTTAAAAACAAAAATGCTGTTTCACTCACCTAAGAATTATCATGTTTTGTCTTTTAGGTCCTCCTTACTGATTCCTTGCTTTTCTACATGGCTGTGAAAAACTTTCATTAGATTTTTCTGAGGTAAGTACATTGCAGAGGGCTGACAAAAGGTGTGTGTGTGTGTGTGTGTGTGTGTGTGTGTGTGTGTGTAAATTGGTACATACTTAAAAGAATGAAAATATGTCTACACAAAAGTTTTGCACAAATGTTCATAGCATCATGTATTATATTCAGAAAATTGAAACAATTCAAATTATCAGTCAAGCGATGAATGGATAAATACAATGTGGTCTACCCTTATAATGAATATTATTTAGCAATGGAAAGAAATGAAGTACTATACTAGTACATGCTACACAGAGTTGAAAGATGCCAATTATAAAAGATTACTTATTGAATTATTCTTATAGGAAATGTCAAGAATCTGCAAATTCACTGAGTCAAAAATAGATGAGTGATTGCGTTGAATTTGGAGGGGGATATGGAGAGCTTGGGTGACTGCTAAAGGGTATGGCATTTCTTTTGGGAATGGGGAAAATGTTCTGAGATTGCTTGGATGATTATTGTAAAACTAAATATAATATATGATACATAATGTGTTATATATTTTACATATTTAAAGTAATTTAATTGGATATTTTAAGTTTATAATTCATATGGAATGAGAATTTTATCTCAAAACTATTACAAAAGTAAAGGACACACAGATGGAGAGGATATTGATAATGTATAACTAGGATGACCATATATTCTGATTGCTCATAATCACCTCTGTTTTTATCAGGTGAACTTATGAATTATTGAAAACTCTGCCTTGACATTCAAAGTATTCTATTTGTGGGGAGGGGGACGAGAAGCAGGCTCTATTAAAGTGGTACTAGCAAGAGACAGTTGGGCTACTAAGGAGGGTGAATGAGGGAGAATGTGATCAAAATAGAATGTTTACATGTATGAAAATAGACCAGTAAAACCTATCAAAATGATTTTAGGAAAAGGGGAAGAGAAAAGGGGTGAAATTGATTGGAATACATTGTACGCATGCAAGGAAATATCACATATTATATCCCTCTGTATGACTAACACATGCTAATAAAAATATATCCTGTTTGGACATATATCCTGTTTGGATGATAACTTATAGGGTTACCATATATAAATATATAATATAATATATAATCACATATATAAAATATTATATAATCACATATAATATATAATCTATAATGTGTATAAATATATGGAGTATATATATATATATATATATATAAAAAACACTAAAATATTATGGCTTTAAAGTTAACTAATGAGAGTATTACTTAGAGTTCTTTTAAAAAATTCCTATATCCTTCTCCTGGATTCTAATTCAGTAGGTAAGAAATAGAAACTGGTATTGTATTTGTATATCAAATAATTATCCTGATAATTCTTATGAATCATTGCTGTTCATTTATGTTTATCTTTAAAAAGATGTGACAATATTACTTTTTAGGGCAAATAGAATTCCAGGGAAGATTTGAGTGCCAGTGACTTATGCCTAATCCTAGCTGAAGGATTGAGGTTCCAATCCAGCCTTATCATAAAAGTCCTTGAGACTCTGTCTCTAGTTAACCAGCAGAAAGCCAAGCAAGGTTCAAGTGGTAGACTACCAAGAATTGCAGGGAAGTATAAAAAGGTGACTGTGAAAATTTTCAGTTTGGAAGCCTGGGATTGCATTCTGAGATGAGGAGAATCCAAGAAGACAATTGTATTACTATAAGCCCAATAACAGGTCTAAGAAATACCTGTCTTCTTCCCAATCGAAGATTAAAAAATAGATTTAATGTCCATTATTCAGTTAAGAATGATTGAAGAATAACATGTTTTAGTGTTATGGTCTAACTGGAAATTTCTACTTCAAAATGGCCCAAAATAGAAGCAGGGGGGTTCTGGTGTATCCCCGACTACTGCTATCTTACTTCAAGGATTAATATCCACTGCATTCACTCAGATGTTTCTGGCCAATCTCATTCTGAAAGCACCTGACTCAGATTTTTTTGTTTATCATCAGTCCTCACACTCACTTTTGAAGGAAAAAAGCAGGATCCTTGAATGAAGCAAAGCACTTTCAGAAATATGGGAAAATAAAAGAAACTTGAGCCCCATGACATGACATTTTTTAAATCAGAAGAACAAAGGATATTAGGTAATAACTTTTTAAAAGAAACATAAGCAGTAGACCATATAACAAACATATACCAAACTTTGTTCTGTTATGCATAATATACATATAATATACATATTGTTAAATACTCAGAATGATTGGTGACTTATTTGAATACAGCATTAACTTCTACCTGTTTTTATGGAGGAAGTCCTCACAATTCTAAAGTCTAAAATGAAGTCTGTGCTGAAGAAACCTACGCATTCCCACATGGGTAGAATCATCATACAATTTTTTAAGGAGAAAGAAAAAGTCATTATAAACCTGTTCTCTCATTTGGCCAGATTGCTTTAATTCATATCCTTTTTTTGCTCCTTTAATCAATCAAGAAAATGCTCTCCTGCGGATTCAGAGCACACAAGTGCACTCCTCCTTGCTCCTGTCCAGGCCCAAGCCTCTTCATCTCTGGGGAAAAGGTTGACATCTGGGACGATTTCTTTGTTTCATTTCAAACTGTTTGAAATATTCAGGCCTTTTGCTGAAGTTTGAGGTACTGTCAAAAATGTTTTAGTGGTTAAAAAGGATTCCTAATTAGTAGAGGGACCTCCAAGATGAATATTATTATTATTAGTAGTAAATAACACAAATTAAACTTCTGTGATTGCTAATATGCTGCTTTTCAATGAAACAGTCTATAAATGCCTTTTAGGCCCCCTGAATATTATCAAGGCCTACTAACTGGACAGAACCACATGGTAATATTAACTATCACAGAAACTTTTATGTATCCAGTTTTGGTGCTTCTGCAAGGTTGGACACCCATAGACTGAGAGTATACACATAAGATTACACATCTATAATATTCACTGTACTAAGGTTTATCAGATCTTGGTAAGCAATAGAAATGAAAGGGATTTTTCTAGGGGGAAAACCTATGGTAAATTGCAGGTAACCATTTTAGACCAGATCCTTATTTTTAAAAATAAGACAAGTTTAGTAGAAATTGCAGACATAAAGTTCAGCAGAACTCCAAAAAGCCAGATGGATAACATTAGAAATAAAATAAATGCTAAGCAGAACCATGGCCTTGAACTTTGATTATAGTCGGCAAGTGAGGACCACATTTGGAACACTGGTTATTTCGACTAAGAGAAACATTAAGGCAAATGACCTTAAAAACCATAATTCATGGGGTTGGAGGCATGGCTTAGTTGGTAGGGTGCTAGCCAGTGAATGAAAGCAGCAGGTTCTGAGTCTGGTCTCAGAAAGAGAAGAAAACTAATAATTCTTATTGTTATGATTTTATCATTTGTGAATAATTTTATTGAACTTGAAATCAGAAAATAATTAGGTGCCTTTCCTGGTTCTGATTAATATTTCACTTCTATAAAGGTATATTCAACCCCAATGGCCAACCAAAAGACCTGACATAAAGCCTTTTCTTTTAAACAAAAGCAAGTAACACTGAACCAGAGAAAGATGTAAAGTCCATATATAGCACTTGCGTGTTTATAGAAGACTTGGGTAATGGTGGAAGAACAGGGTAGCAGTTAAAATAAAACAAAGGTTCTGAAATTAAATAGACATTATTTCTACTACTTTTCCTAGGTGGGCCTATCAGTTCATCTATTATCACCTTTGAGAGGCCTGTGTTTAGCTCTAGTAGATATTGCCAGTTTCCCAAAGTGGTTTTTACCAATTCACATTCTCACCATCAATTTTTTTTAACATTCCGTTGTTCCCACCTTCTTGTCAGTGTGTGGTGGTTTCTCCTGGTAACTTTAGTTTGCATTTCCCTGATGGCAACTTATATGTAGCTCTTTTTCATATATGTCTTAGCTTCTTGGATGTCATTTTGTCAAGTGCTTATTCCAATTCCTTCCTCTTCCATTTTTGTTTGGAGATAAGTCTTGCTCTGTAGTCCAAGCTGGTCTCAAACTCACAATCCTCTTGCTTCTGCCTCTGCTGTGATATATGTGCCACCTAGTTTTATGTTCCTGTTTTTTTTGGGGGGGGGCGGTTGTGGGGCTTGAACTCTGGGCCTGGGCGCTGTCCCTCAGCTCTTCAGCTCAAGGCGAGCGCTCTACCACTTGAGCCACAGCACCACTTCTGGTTTTCTAGTGGTTTATTGGAGATAGGAGTCTCACGGTCTCTCCTGCCTGGGCTGGCTTTGAACTGCGATCCTCAGATCTCAGCCTCCTGAATAGCTAGGATTACAGGTGTGAGCCACCGGCGCCCGGCCCTGTTCTTTTTTTATAATGAGAGTTTTAGGGAGGCTTATTTTGTTGGGTATATCTATGTATATATGTCTTAGATATAAATCCTTAATTAGATATTTGGGGTATATGTATTACAAATATATTCCCCTAATCTGGGGCTTGCCATTTTGCAGTTTTAATTTTTTCTTTTTCTTTTTTGGTGGTTGTAGGGCTTGAACTCAAGGCCTAGGAGCTGTCCCTGAGCAAAGTTAGCACTCCACCACTTTGAGCCACAAATCTACTTTCGTTTTCTGAGTAATTAAAAAGAGATAAGAGTCTCACAGGGACTCTTCTGCCTGGGCTGGCTTCAAACTGCAGTCCTCAGGCGTCAGCCTCCTGAATAGCTAGGAATACAGGTATGAGCCACCAGCGCCCAACTGACAATCTTAATTTTATCATTGCTGAACACAAGTTCATAATTTTAATGTAATCATTTAATGTTATCATTTCCCCCTTTATCTTTAGCACTTTGTATGTCCAGTTTAAAAACCTTTGTCTGTCCTAAGATTTTATATTATAGAGGCACGCTTGTGGCTCACACCTGTAATCCTAGCTACTTAAGGAGGTTAAGATCTGAGAATGATAGTTGAAGCCAAGGAAGAAAATCCATGAGACTCTTATCTCCAATTAACCGCCTGTTTTTAGAAGGCTGTGATTAGAAGGCTAGCCTTGAGCAAAAAAGCTCAGAGATGGCACTCAGGAGAGGCACATTTTTAAAAAAAGTTCTTCTATTATTTCAGTGGCTTCATTTTAAAGCTTAAGTGTTCTTATTGAACTTTTTTAAATAAGAGATATAAGTATCACTGAGCCTACCTAAGGGTGTCCACTATAGCCTTTAAAAACTTGTCATAGCTGGGCACTGGTGGCTCACACCTGTAATTCTAGTTACTCAGGAGGCTGAGACCTGAGGTTTGTGGTTCAAAGCCAGCCTAGGCAGGAAAGTCTGTTGAGTCTCTTATTTCCAATAAACTACTCAGAAAACCAGAAGTGGTGCTGTGGCCCAAGTGGTAGAGCACTAGCCTTGAGCTGAAGAGTGCAGAAAACAGAAACTTCATATCCAGTCCCCTAAAGTTGCATCCAATGACATCATCAGCTTTAACTCTATAATCCAGCTAATGTAGGTCCAGATGAGGATGAGGCTCCTCAAATGTACATCTCTTGTATTCTATTAGTTCCACTTAACCTGTAAAAATCATCACACCCATTCCCACCACACAATCATAGGCACAGGTGGATCATTCTGGATATTTTTGTTTAAAAAGAGGGGAAACCGGAGGCACAAAGGAATAACTGGCCCATTATAATTTTCAAAGGTAGTTGCTCTAATGTTGAAAGAGTTTCAGTTGGATCTTAAGATATAAAAATTATTCTCTGTGACTTTCAGCTCCTTGATCTAGGTTCTGTATTTCACTCTCAAAGTCACTTTCCCTTCTTCAAGAAAGGTAGCACAAGTTACAGCTGAGAAGTTATTTCAGCCTGCTTGCCTATCGATAGACTTCTGAGGGTCTAATGGCCCCTTTTAATTTTGTACCATACTTTTCATCCTGTCCCTTTCAGTTCCAGCTGGCAAAGTTCTTGCAGAAACATTGTGGGCTTCTTGTGAATCTCATTATGGTTCACTCCATTACACAAAAGTCAAGACAGAAATCTCTTCCAGATAAGCTCTTCTTTACCTTGGGTTCATGTTTAGAAGTCTGAGGGGCAAAGCTCTTAAGCTTCACAGAGGCCCTATTGTTTGATTGAAAGGAGCTGTGAAGCATATCCTTAATCTTTTTAAAAGGACCTTTGTGTGACTGAATAGTACTCCAAGGGTACCACTTTTATCTTTCTTAATCCAACAAAACTTTTTACCTTCCTATCCTTGGCATCAACTTTAAACCAAGGCTCTACTGGCAGTGCCCACGATAGGAACTTTTCTTAGAAGCCCTTTCTTAATATTTGCGTCCTTTAAATCTGGAAAAGTTGAGCATTTTCAAAACCATCAAGTCCCGCTTCTTTAATTTTAAAAATTCTGCTAAAATAGCCAGTTGTTGGGGCACATGCCTATAATCCCAGAACTAGGATGGCAGAGGCAGGAGGGTCACAAGTCTGAGAAGAGCCTATGCTACCTACCAACAATTTCTTAAGAAACTGTGTTAAAATATGCATAAAATTTACTATCTTGGGCTGGGGTTGCAGCTCTAGTGGTAGTATGCCTACCTAGCAAGTTTGAGGCCCCTGAATTCAAACACTATGTCCACGATAAAACATAAAGAATATAGAATTTACATTTTTTAAATCATTTTAACTGTATAGTTCACTGATAAGTACTAGATTCATATAATGCAACCATCAACCTTCTTCATCTCAATACTTTTCATCTTACAGAACTAAAATTCTTTTTTTTTTGGCGGGGGGTCTGGTTGTGGGGCCTGAACTCTGGGCCTGGGCGCTGTCCCTCAGCTCTTCAGCTCAAGGCTAGCATTCTACCACCTGAGCCAAGCGCCACTTCCGGCTTTTTCCTTTTTGGTTATGTGGTGCTGAGGAATTGAACCCAGGGCCTCAGGCATGCAAGGCAAGCGCTCTACCACTGAGCCACCTTCCCTGCCCCAGAACTAAAATTCTTTACGCAGTAAACAGTGATTTCTAATTGTTTCCTTCACCAGTTCTTGATAACCACCATTCTTCTGTCCACATGAATATCACTACCCTTTACACCCCATATAAACGGAGTCATCACAGTATTTTGTCTTTTTAATACCTGGTTTATTTAATATTTCATTTATTTCATATTTATTTTAATAAGATGCATCCATGTTATACATGTGTTGGAATGAATTTTCTTTTTCTAAAAATAATATTCCATGATCTGCGTGCATGTAAAATCTAGTATATATAATGGATGTATGTAATGTAATGTATGTTCATGTGTTTATGTGTTGATAGACACATGGATGGTGGATGAGTGGCATTATTTCTCATAAATCTCTTTTGTGGTTTTTGTCCTATAGTTCTTTCACTCTACTTTAAAGTACTTTATTCTTCTGTGCATTGTAACTGGAATTGTTTTCTTCCTTTTGGGATTGTTCATTGCTGGCACATAGAAATAACTATTTTTGAGTGCTTGGTTTTATATTCTATTATGGCAAATTTTCCTATTAATCCTAACAAGCGTTTCAATAGAAACTGTAGGATTGTCAACATGTAAGATGATGTCTTCTGCAAACTTCTTCCTTTGCATTTTGGATGCCTTTTGTTTCATGTTCTTATATAATTGCTATAGCTTCCTCAAGTATGTTGACTAAAAGTAGCAAAAGTAGACATTCTTATCTTACTTGTGATCTTAGAGGAAAAGCTTTCCATCTTTCCCAAATTAGTTAGCTGTGAATTATTCAGATACAGATTTTATTGGGTTCAGATAGTTGCCTTCACAAAGTCAAAATAGCAATTCTTTTTAGCACTTTCATCATGAAATGTGTATTAGTCAGACTTTTGGTCACTGTCACAAGATACTTGAGAGAGACTGAAGGATTTCTCTTGGCTCATAGTTTCAGAGATTTCAGTCTCAAATTGGCTAGATTCATTGCATTGACCTGGAAGTTCAGCAGAATATCATGACTTCTATTGTCATGATATTCTCCCACCTCTGGAGGGAGAATGCTCATGTCAAGGTAGGCAGGAAGCAGAAAAAGAAATGGGGTTTGTGGGTATATCTCAGTGATAGAATCCTTGCCTAGCAAGTACAGGTTCTGGGTTCAATCTCCAGCCCCTCTAAGCCGAAACAAAACAAAAATCAGAAAGAGAAACACAGGCAGGGGATGAGGACACAATATGTGCTTCTAAGGCATGACCCTGGAAACCTTCTTTGTCCAACTAGTCATCACCTCCTGAAGGTTCTCCCATCCCCAAATAAAGCCATCAAATTATAAATCCATCAGTGGATTAATCATAAATGGATTAATGATTAGGGTGACCTAACCAATGCATTAGGTCATAGAGCTCTCATGATTCAGTGATTTCCCAAAAGCATATCAATTATATGCCAGGAACCATGTCTTTATTAACACATAAGCCTTTTGTAGGACACTTCATGTCCATACTTCAACAGGAGGTTTAGGTAGTTTCCTTCTATTAGTCTGGTAATTCCTGAATCCTGAAAGGATGTTGAATATTGTCAAATGATTTTCTGCATCAATTAAGATGACTGTTTTTCTCCCTTTTTCCTTCATTCTGTTAGATTAAGACAATTGATTTTCATTAGGTGGACCATGAAACATGCAACCTTTTGTCATACTGTATACAATCCTTTTATAAGCATTGTTTCAATGTTCATAAGAAATATTAGTGTGTAGTTTTTTTGTAGTATTTTTCTTACCTTTGGTCTTAGGAAAACAGGGCCTCACAGACTGTCAGAAAGTGCTTCTTTTTCTTCAGTTATTTTGGAAAGGTTTGAAAAGGACTTGTGTTGTTGGGTAGAATATGTATAATTGTCTACTGGATCTTATTTCTTTAAGATATTATTCAAGTCCTCAATTTTTTTTCTATCATGAACAGTGCTGCTGTACATATGGGTAAGCAGGTATCTCTATACTATGCCAATTTTCATTTCTTTGGATATATGCCCAAAGGTGGTATAATAAGATTGCATGGTAGTTCTATTTCTAAGGTTTTTGTTTAGAACCATGCTGGTTTCCAAAGTGACTATACTCATTTACATGTTCACTAAACAGTATATAAGGATTCAGTTCCTCTACATGAACATCCTTACCAGTTCTTATTTGTTGTCTTGGTGATAGCCATTCTTCTAACAGGGATTAGATGGAATCTCAGTTATTTTGATTTGCATTTCTTTTATGGCTAAGAATACTGAACATTTCTTAATGCTTTTATTTGCCACTTCTACTTTTATTTTACCAACTGTGCATTTCATTTGTCTGTTTATTGATTTGATTATTTGTTCTTGTAGTGTTTACTTTGTTGAGCTCTTTTATATGCTGATCCTTTGTTTGATGAGTAACTGGCAAATATCTTCTTCCATTTTGTAGGCTGTGCCTTCATTCTGGCAATGGTTTCCTTTGATATACAGAAGCTTTTTAATTTGATGCAATCCCTTTTGTCTTGTCTTGCTCTTATTCTCTGAGCTGCTGGAGTCCTGTTCAGAAAGGCATTGTGTATGAATACATCTTCAAGTGTTTTCTCAATGTGTTTCTGAGGTGGTCTTAATGTTTGAGGTCTTTGAATTGATATTCTTACATGCTAAGTGATAAGGCTCTAATTTCAGTCTTCTATATGTGGATATCCAGTTTCTCAACCTAATTGTCAAAGAATCTATCTTTTTTTGAAAGTATAGAACCTTTGTCAAATATTAGAGAGCTGTAGCTATCAGTATTTATCTCTGGTCTCCTATTCCATTGATCTACAGATCTGTTTTTGTGCCAATGCAGTGATTTTTTTTTTTGTTTTTACTATGGCTCTACAGGATCATTTGAACTCCTGAATTATGACACTTCCAGTATTATTCTTTTTGCTCAAGATTGCTTAGGATATTCAGGTTCTATTCGAATTTTAGGATTTATTTTTCTATTTCTATCATAAAATGGAATGGCAATGGAATTTTGATGGGGATTCTCTTGAATGTGCAAATTACTTTGGGTAGTACTGCCATTTTTGCAATACTAATTCTATAGGCTGATAAACATGAGATATCTTTTCATCTTCTAGTGTCTTCTTCAATTTCTTTCTTCAGTTTGCTATAATTTTTTATTAAACAGGTGTTTTATCTTCTCAACTAAGTATATTCCTAGGTATTTTGTGAGACTGTTGTCAATGAGATTATTCTGATTTTTATCACAGGCTGTTTGCTATTGATTTAAAGAAAGCTACTGATTTTTTTAATGTTATGCTTACAACATTTATTGAAAATTACAAAAAGTTAATGAATACAGTTTTAAATATGAGAGGGTTTTTTTTAAAGCTACTGATTTTTTTTGGGGGGGGGGGTCCGGTCATGGGGCCTGAACTCTGGGCCTGGGCACTGTCGCTCAGCTCTTCAGCTTAAGGCTAGCACTCCACCACTTCCAGCTTTTTTCTTTTTGCTTATGTGGTCCTGATGAATCAAACCCAGGCCCTCATGCATGCAAGGCAAGTGCTCGACCACTGAGCCACCTTCCCAGCCCTAAAGCTACTGATTTTTGTAAGTTGATTTTATATTCTCTTACTTTGCTGAAAGTATTTATCACCATGAGTTTCTTGGTGGAATAGTATGATCTTTTAAGGATAAAGTCATCCCATCTGCCAATAGATGTAATTTGACTTCTTAATTTTCTATTTGTATCCCTCGTACTTCTTTCTTTTGTCTTATTGTTCTGCCTACAAAATCAAGCACTAGATAGAATAATTGTGGAGAGAATTGTCTCATTCATGAAATGGCTTTAGTCTCTATTTTGGTAACATGTTGGCCATAGATTGATCATCTGTAATCTTTACTATGTTTGAAGTATGTTCCTTCTATTCAAGACTTCTATCATGAAGGGATGTTGAATTTTGTCAAGGCATTTTCTATATATATTGAGATGATCATGTGATTTTCATCCTTTATAAGATGTGTAACATTTATTGACTCATGTATATGGAATTATCCTTGTATCCCTAGAAAACAGTTTGACCATAGAAAACAGTTTGCATGATTTTCTTAATGTGTTGTTGAATTTGTTTTCCAAGTATTTTGTTGAGAATTTTTGTACCAATTCATCAAGTAAATGGCCCTGTAATTTTCTTGTTTCGTTGTATCCTCATCCAGTTTTGCTAACAGGGTGATACTGGCTATATCACATGAATTTCTATTATACACTATAGTTTGAGGAAAGTTGATATTTTTCTTTAAAGGGCCAGAAGACCCAAGCACTGGTAGCTCATATCTGTAATCCTAGCTACTTAGGAGGCCAAGATGTGAGGATGGTGATTCAAAGCCTGCCCATGCAGAAAAGTCCCCATGGACTATTATCTCCAATTAACTGCTCAAAATCCACAAATGGCAACATAACTCAAGTGGTAGAGCACTAGGCTGGAGCACAAAGAAGCTCAGGGGCAGTGCCCAGCCCCGACAAAAAATAAATTAATTTAAATAATGGACAGAAGAGTTTCTTAGTTCAATGCTAGACTTTTTCATTAGGAGATTAAAACTGTGTAATCTTACTGCTCCTTATTTAATTTTTTTAATCCTCTAGCACAGCTTTGGTAGATCATATACATTTAGAAAATTATTTTTCTTCTGGATTGTCTAGTTTGTTAAAAAATAAGTTTTTCAAATATCCTCTAATGATTGTCTAAATTTCATTTGTTTTTTTTTCTAAATTTCATTTGTATTTGTTGCGTTATCCCTTTTTTCATTGCTGATTTCATATTTTAGGTCTAATTCTTCTTTCTTTAGTTAGGATAACTATGAATCTTTGCAAAGAAGCAACTTTTTGTTTCACTTTGCATCTTTTCTATGTGTTTTTTTTTAGTGTCCAATTCATTTCTGCCTTTTGAAAGATTATTGTTTCTTCTTTCTTTTATTTTGGTGGTACCAGGGTTTAACTCAGGGTCCCAACTTGAGGCTTGCCCTAGTACCTTTAACTTTAATCATTTTTCAGATAGGATCTCATTACATTGGGGATGGGATCTCGTCCTATGTAGCTAGGGTGACAGGCACATACCACCACATTTACCTTTGTTGGTTGAGATGGGGTCTTGCTAACTTTATCATCAAGCATGCTCTAAATTATATAATCTTCCTGATATTTATCTCTCAAATAGCTAGGATTACAAGCATGAGCCATTCCATAGGGCCTATTTCTATTGACTGATTTAGGGTTTGGGCCTTCTTTCTCTGAGAACTTAAGGTATATCACTAGATTCTTCATTAGCTATCTCTCTGGGCTTTGGTCATATATTTATAACAATAAATTACCTCTATGCCCTTCCTTTTCTGTATCCCAAATGTTGTGTTAAGTTGTGCTTTTATTTTTGTATGATTCTGGGAATTTATTTGTCCTTTTATTTCTTTGATAACCCAATGGTCATTCAGAAATGTGTTGTTCAGTCTCTGTTTATATTGTATCTATAGTTTCTCTTGCTATTGTCTTTCTAATTTTATCCCATTTCACTCTATTAAAATATAGGAAATTATTCCAATGTTCTTATCTTTGTTAAGATGTGGTTTACATTATAAAATATGTATTTGGGGGAAGTATTAAGAGATGCTATGGACAATGTCTTCTGTGGTTTTTAGGTGGAATAGTCTATATTCAATGTTTTAACTATAATACTGCGTTAAAAAGTTCTTTTTTAGTCTTGTCTCTTTGGAGCCCTCAAAGCTTCTTGTATCTGGATAACTATGTCTTTCCCAAGATTTAGGAAATTTTCTGTTGTTACTTTATTATATATGATTTCTAGGCCTTAGATTTAACCTCTTCTTCTTATTGTAGACCCATGAATCATAGGTTTTGTCTTTTCATGTGTCCCAGAAGTGTCATATGTTTCATTCATACTTTCTTATTTTTTGTTAACTAGTTGGAGTCTCTTGTAGTTTCTATTATACATGTTAGTGCTATATGTGGGCTGAGGGTGGGACTGGTCAGACTGTGTCTGGGCTTCTTTCACTTTGGAAGCGTTCCTTCTTTGTGTATTAGGAACCAGTGCTGACCACAAGAAACCTTGAAGCCTGTGGACTGGGAAGATCCCCATTTGCTCCACAATCCCTCATGTTTATGTGCTGTAACCATCCAAGCCTAGAGCAATCCCCCAACTGCACTAGAATGTAGAGGCAGCAAATAGACCGCTTATTCTGGACTGACAGGAGAGCTAAGACCCTCATTACTTTCAGATACCAACCAACAGATCACCACCCTGGGCAGGAGTTGGGGTGTGTGTGTGGAGGATTGGTGCTGTTTTCTTGCTCTGCTTTGCTGATTCACAATATGATGGTTGTGTGTTTTATCGTGGGCTTCATTGATTTCATCCTGCTAGAGTTTGTTGAATGTTTTGAATGCCTATGTTTGTCTTTATCAGGTTTCAGATATTTTCAGCTGCTAAGTAATATCTGCCTCTTTATATTTCTCTTCTTCTATAGCTTCTGTAACATGTATATTGATCAGCTTGATGTCCCTTGGGCTATGTTCATATTGTGTATGTGTATGTGTGTGTGTGTGTGTGTGTGTGTGTGTGTGTGTGTGTAGTCGGGGGCTTGAATTCGGGACCTGGGTACTATCTGAGCTTTCCTTCTTCTTCTTTTTTTTTTGGGTCCGGTCGTGTGGCCTGAACTCTGGGTCTGGGTGCTGTCCCTCTTCAGCTCAAGGCTAGTGCTCTACCACTTGAGCCACAGTACCACTTCCGGCTTTTTTCTTTTTGTTTAGTGGTGCTGAGGAAATCAAACCCAGGGCCTCATGCATGCAAGGCAAGTGCTCTACCACTGAGCCACCTTCCCAGCCCCTGAGCTTTCCTTCTTAAAGCTTGCATTCTACAGCTTGTGCCACAGCTCCACTTCTGGTTTCTTTTTTTAAAAAAGAAAAAAATGGAGATTAGAGTCTTACAGACTTTCCTATTCAGGCTGACTTCAAACTATGATCCTCAGATCTGAGGACCATAATCTGGATTATAGGCCTGAGGCACTAGTGCTCAGCTTATGTTCACTCTTTTGTAGTTTGTTCTTCTCAGACTCAATAATCTTACCTGTTTGTCTACAAGCTTGTTGATTCTCTTATGTCCTCAAATATGATTTGAATCCTTCTTGTGGATTTTATTTTATTGTACATTTTTATGCCTCTTCATTATATTTCTACTTTTTCATACATATATACATAGTTGTTTTCTCAGGGTCATCCCTTAGTTGTTAGAGCACTGTTAAGACTATGTTTTAAAAATCCTTTGTAATTCCATATCTAGCTTTAGAGGGCATAGTCTCTTATTGATTTGGAAATGGCCCACTATGAGTGAGTTATATGTTCCTCACTTTTGTCATTATTGTTGTTCTGGGGATAAAACTTAGGGCTTTGTGCATGTTGAGCAAGTACTTTACCACTTTGCTTAGACCTGTGTATGTATGTGTGTGTGTGTGTATGTGTGTGTATGTGCGTGCGTGTGTGTACACATGTGTGTGTATAAACTGGATATTTTTTCCTTAAAATATGGATATTAAATTATCTCTTAGAACAAGAACAACAGATCAGGCCTCAACTTTTATGCTGTAAAGATTTCAGCTAGGGGCTGGGAAGGTGGCTCAGTGGTAGAGTGCTTGCCTTGCATGCATGAGGCCCTGGGTTCAATTCCTCAGCACCACATAAGCAGAAAAAGCTGGAAGTGTTGCTGTGGCTCAAGTGGTAGAACGCTAGCCTTGAGCTGAAGAGCTGAGGGACAGCGCCCAGGCCCAGAGTTCAAGCCCTACGACTAACAAAAAAAAAAAAAGATTTCAGCTAGGTCACCCATTTCACTATATGTATATTGCACCATCCATGTTATTAAAGGCAATAAATTTTTTTCCCTATGTCACACTTCTGTCATCTTCCAATAAATATATTCTTCATTTGCTTTTAGGCCCTTACTGGCAGCATCCTCAAAGTTAAAATGACTACTAGTAGTCTAACCAGGGAAATTTCAGCTTTCTATAGCATACTCCTCAGAATTCTCCCAGCCTCTGCCCATTGTCTGGTTCCAAAGCCAATTCAGCATCCCATTACTAGCCACCAACATCTGTATTACCGATCTGTTGTTATATAACAGATTATTACAAAGTTTAATGGTTTCTAACAGAAAACTTCTATTATCTCATCACTTCTGTTGCAACAGAGTATAGTTATGCTGGGTTCTCATGCTTAAAATCTTCTAAGACTGTGAAAAGTGTTGGCTGGGGTGACAGGTTGCCTTAAGGCTTAACTTGGAGAGAATCTGATTCAAGCTTAGCTGGCCATCGACAGGCCTTAGGTTCTCACTGGCTGTTCACTAGAAACAACTTTTTCCACAAGGGCCTCTGCGTTAGGCATTCACAATTAGACAATTGGTGTTCCTTAAAGAGGGAAATTAAGCAAGAGAGTTAGCCTAAGGAAGTGAGTCCTTCTGTAAGTTAATCTTGGAACAACCTTTTATACTTTTTGTTGTATTTTTTTGGCTAAATGAGCATCTGTATGTCTTGTCCATACTACAGGGGAGATGATTGCAACAGGGGTATGGATACTATGAAATCAGTTATTAGGCTAATAGGGGAGTGGGGCTGCATAGCACAGTAGAGTATGCTTTTAAAAATTATTTTTAAAAGGAATTCCTTTTCTTTGGCACTAAAACTTTTCTCCTAAGCTATTTGTTTCTTATAACCCTCTTTCCAATAAGGTATATTAGCAAAGTTTGGACATAATATATTAAGTGATTGTCTTAATTTTTAAGTAAGTTTGAGTTTATATCTTTTATTTGAAAATCATGGGGGGACATTTTTCTCATTATTTTTTTGCATTATGAAGAAATTAGTCTATTGGGTGTCATAGTATTTTTTCTCACTTTGTCATCCATTTTTTATTTTTGTTCATGATGTTTGTGCCAGCAGAATTTTTTAATTTTCATGTAGTCAATTTGATCAAGTATCTCTTTCATAGTGGAATCATATGACTGAAAACAAAGTCTATTTATGTATTTCCTAGTTGCTTTGATATTTTTCTATTGCCTTTTATGGGATGAATGTAAGTCTCTAGCTTAACACATAAAGCTTTTTTATTACCTTATTACTTAGCTTTTATCCTTTTACCTGCTGAACAAACTTTTTTTTTTCAGTACTAGAGATTGAACCCAGGACCTCTTACTTGTTAGACAAGCATTATACCACTTGACCCAAAGCTCTACTTCGGCACAAACTCCTTACTATTGTCTAGTAAAGTCTTACCTTTCCTTAGTGTGCACATCCATGCGTGTCTGTATTCTTGTCTAACTCCTTCTTAAAACTGGAGGGAAGAACACAGAGGCAGGGTCTATATTGGAGGTGCTTTTATGAAACCAGAGCCTTGTATGTTACCTGGTATGCTTTATTTCTTCAAAGAATAAATAAGTATGGTAATCAGAGAATAATACATATATACTATATAATAGAAAAAATACATGACCGTCAAGCTACTAGTTTGGTTCTCTTAATTCTTACCTTTCCCAAGAAGACAATAACCATGCTAGTTAAGTTTCCCTAACTATCTCACAGTTTCACAATTCCATAGTTGTCTAAGACAACTATGCAAGATTTCTGTGCAAAGAAAATCAGAAGCTCGAGGTTAGAAGCATGGTTCAAGTGATAAAGCATCTGCTTATCAAGCACAAGGCTCTGAGTTCAAGACCCAATATCACCAAAGAAAGAGAGAAAGAACAAGAAAGCCAGTAGCTAAAGAATTTGTGTTTGACTCTGGGAAGTGGGTACAACTTGACACCTTAATAATGAGAGGAGCATACCATATTCTCATTTTCCCCATCATGTGGGGATGTGGACAGAGGAGCTGGAGAACCAGTCCTAGGCTAGAAAATGGAAAGTGGGAGTTGTGTGTTGAAAGGAAAAAGAGAAGTCAGCATTCTGGCTATCCATGTAGTAGCCCTTACAGCCAATGTTTGCTTAACTCATTATTTTGATCTTTACTATGGCAATCAAATCTGTACCATAATTTTTGTAATATCCTTAGGTATCCCTTCTTGGCTTATTCTCTGCTAGTCCTTCGTGACAAGTATCAGGCAGTTTGAGAACTAGAAGTGTGGACTGTTTGGATCAGGAAAATGGTAACATTTTCCTGAAAGACGAGGTGAGAATTAGAGCTAAATGTCAACTGAGGTCATCATTGCAAAGCTCCCTGTGATGAGAACAAAGCCTGCGCCATGACCATGATGTTGAGTTGCTCAGTAATCTTTTCAGGACCAGGCAGAGAAACAGACATCACAGAAGAAAATGAAGGGAGAATGGTATAGAGTACATAGGAAGTACTACAAGGAGACACACTGAAAGCACCGGCTTGGCTCTAGCTAGATTATAGCAGAAACATAGTGAGGCCCAAAGCCTGTGATTGTTGAAATGAAAGTCAAAAATGCCAGTGTAGGCGGGGGTGGGGGAAGGGGGACGGGCGGGAAAGGGCAAAAGATACAGTCCTGGCAAAATGGACTCTGGGCTCCTATTTCAGACACCTGGTTTCCATTAATCTCTCATCTCTGTAGACTAGTACAGTCAGTACCTCCTAACGCTCCCTAACCTTGTCTGAGCTGGTATGTAAATTAAAGTAGCAGCTTTAATCTTCATAAAGATGAAGACAGTAAACGTTGAAGATGAAGTCAAGAGTCCCTAGGATCCCAATATGTAGTAGCAGAATACCCAAGTAGGTTATGGGGAAAAGAGAAGGAACTACCATAAAATCAAATTTTATTTCCTTCTTTGAACCTTTACCTTCCCTTTACCCCTCTCCCAAATATGCATATACAGGTCATGTTAAGTAGGTCCTTTCCAGTTGGCCTGTTTCCAAGACCAGGGTACAGCTGGACCGAAGGGCCACATGTTGAAGTTATTAATATGCCCGTGCCCTTCTCCCCCACTGAGCTCACTGATCAAAGGCCCTGCCAGAGCAGCAATGGATAGCCTCGCATAATGGGAACTGAAATTCTACTTAAGAAACCAGCTTTGCCAAAACACACTACCTTTTTAAGTGAAACATTCCATGCACATATTAACCTGATTACAGAAAGGAAGGGAGAATCTTTTTTCCTTCTGTACCCTGCTAATAATGTTCTGTCAAGTCTGATTTGGCTTTAGCTGTACTCCAAGTTCTTGTGATGTGCCCTGTTCACCAGCAAACTAAAAACAGAAGGTGCTGCACAAACTCTGGGATAGGATACTCCATACACGCATGCAGACGCTGCAGAATTCAATTCCCTGCCAACAGGAAGGCCAGTGACTTTTCTAGTCTCTGACAACCAGCAGCCTGCCTCTGATTCACACAGTCAAGCGAATGAAACACATGGAGAAAATGGTGGAAATAATTAAGGGCTCTTGGAGTTAACAGAAGCACTGACTCATTACATGGAGCCCCTGCCTCAAAAAGGAGCAAACCATTGTGCTTGTTAGAGAAAAGAACAAACGGTAACAAAGCATTTTAGAGTCCCAATCAGTTCCAGCCCCAGGTTGAGAAGCCAGTTAGGTTAAAAAAGAAAAACAGAGAGAGGGAGAGAGAAAATAGAGAGAGTAGAGGAAAGGAGATAAAGAAAGAGGGGACAGTTGGTGAGAGACAGACAGACAGACAGAGGGGAGAGAGAGAGAGAGAAAGAGAAACAGATTTAAAGGAAGCAATGTCATTTTGTTCTGCCTGATAACAAGAAAGATGCTTTTTGGTTTATCTTGGGGTATGGTAGGACAACTTGGTTCCTGAACAACTGACAGAATTGTTCAAATGGTTTAGATATACAGCTGCCCAACCTCAGAGTGCCAGTTTATGAAGAATCTAAATATGATAGTCCTATTGGATAGACAGGAGCAATGATTCAGTCCTTGTTGGCATTCAGTAAAAAAGAGCATGGCTCTGAAGTCCAATCTGAACATTGGCTGCACTATTATAGTTGGATCTGAGTGTCTACATTCCCTTAAATATTAGGTATAAAATAGAGGAACTAATTTACAAATTCTTGTTAGGAATTCACAACTTCTTACACGTTAATCTAACCAGTCTTTACACCTAATAGACTTTTGCATGAAAACAAAACTTATGGAATCATCCTTTAAGAAGAAAACAGTGAGGTTTCACCAAACATTTCAGTTCCTTTAGCAACTTTATCTATGTCCTACTATCTTATGCCATATGCTATCCAAAGAACATTTCAGCACAGTAACAAAAAGTAAATAGAGTAGCAAGACTATCCTATATAAGCTTTTGACTATGAACATTATAGAAGAGGAAAATATATCCTGTTATTTTCTCAAGGTAGTATTGAGGAAGGCAATTTATAATCATTGGAATTGGTATTGCACAACAGAGAGAGAGAGAGAGGGAGAGAGAGGAACTGAAAAGTATGTATAACTAGTCTTCATTCAATCTGAGGATGACAGAAGAGAATGACCTAGCCATGGAACAAGAGCTGTACATAATTGGCTTTAGGAAAGAGGGTTGAGTAAGGTGTTCTCAGCTAAATTAGTTTTAGCCATTATATAGATTTCCCTAATATCAAAACATTATAATTTTACTAAATAACACTTTCCTAAATAGAAACTTCTTCCTGATTTTACTCAATCTTTTTTTCCTGTGAATATTGACATCCAGAAGTTTTTGTGAATGCTTTAAAAGTTCATAGTAATTAATTTAGCCATCCAAAGAATAAAGTTTTTAGAAAAATTTTAGGGCTCCATAGGATCTACAATTGTGCCAGACACCTCATGATTATAGATACTTGCTTTAGTGGATTTGTTGTGCCATTATTTTTAAGATGAAGGTCAAAATCCAAAGTGTAGGTTAGTGAGATGCTTTCAAATCTTGTCAAGTTACTTCCTGGGTTCTGTTGTGTCTAGAACCAAAGTAACTTTTTTTGTCGGTCGTGAGGCTTGAACTCTGGGCCTGGGCACTGTCCCTGAGCTCTTCAGCTTAAGGCTAGCACTCTACCACTTGAACCACAGCGCCACTTCTGGTTTTCTGAATGGTTTATTGGAGATAAGAGTCTCACAGACTTTCCTGACTGGTTTGGCTTTGAACCATGATCCTCAGATCTCAACCTCCTGAGTAGCTGGGATTACAGGTGTGAGGCACCAGCACTCGACTTAGAACCAAAGTAACTGTTATCACTATTGTAGCTTTTCTATGTTACCACTGTGCCAAATTAGTTAAGACAGGATAAGACCTGGCACAAAACTCAACCCAAGGTTTAACCTGTCAGTTCCGACTTCAGGATGCAACATTCACATTGAAATCTCTTCTTCACTGGAATAATCCTGCGATGAACCAGTTTTCTTGAACAACTTCACTATTAGGCTCATCTTATATAATATATATTTTTGTTTTGTCCCGTGCATATGTGTTTCATACATTCTAAGCACAAGCTCTACTAACCCCCAGACACATGTTTTCTTATGAATTTTATGGGTTCTTTGTATATCCTGAATACTTGGTGCTTTGCTAGTTATGCATGCAACAAGAACTTTTTTCTACTTTGCAGCTTATATTTCCTATTCTTATGCTGTCTTTTGGCATGCTGAAGTTGATAGTATAGAAGTTATTAGCACTTTCCTTTCTCATAAACTATTTTTACCAGAAACTTCTACCTACCTTAAGGTCGTGAAAATGTTTTTACTATTAGCCTATGGGCTACCTGAAATGGATCTTGTGTGAGGATCCTGTTTTATATCTTCTTACAAGCAAACCTAATTTTTCCAATACATTTTGTAGAAAGTACCATTCTACTTCTGTTTGCCTGAACTTCACTCTTTTCTGCAAATTAAATGTTCATATATGTATTTAAATGTTCATATACATATTATTTATATTAATATTTAAATATAAAGTATTTAAATAAATTTATATTAAACTTTTAAGTATATATGAACACTTAAATATATGAACCTGTGTGTGTGTGTGTGTGTGTGTGTAAGAAGTCTGATTTGGAGCTTTCCAATCTGTCTTTGTTCTTTATCCATGCAGATAACTATTCACACTATTTTATTATACTTCTATATCAAGTCTTAATGTCTGGTGAAACAAGCTATTTTACTTTGGTTTTTTTTTCAGGAGTAATATTGTCTTTTTGTAAATTCATTTATATTTTATAACTAGTTTATTGATATTTAATTGGTATGATATTGAATCTAATACAACAAATTAGAGGGAATCAACAATTTGATAAGGAATAAAGTTGGAAGATTTATGTTATCAGCCTTATCATAAAGTTATGGTAATAAGCAAGTATGTGTTGATTTGGATAGATATAAAGATCAATGGTTCAGAAAGAACACTACAGGTACATGGTCAATAGATTTTCAACAAAAATACCAAGGTAATTCATTGTAGCATTTGCAACATTTTCCATGCAGAGTGCTTAATCTTGAGGAGGGGATTTTGTCAGTGTTCCTAAACTTCCTCCCAGGACAGCAAATGCTCTAACCTGCTCCGGGTAGTTGAATTTAGGCAGTTTTCTGCACTTTCTCAGTGGGAACAGATATCCTCTAGGTGTTGGTTCTATGCCGTCTGCTCAAGAACCTTTCTTGCTCCTACCCAGGATTATAGGATTTTTTTCCCCTATCTTTTCCAAACCACAGTGTCTTTGCTTTGAGGACCCGAGCATCTCCAGCAGGCCTGTACCACTCTTCCAGAGCAACAAGTATAAGTGTATATAAAACTCACCTTATTTTTGTTTTTCATCTGCATCCCAAATGATACAATGGCCCTTACTTGGCCACTAACCTTGTTAGGTTTGTAGTTGGTCTGGCTTTTGGTCTGCTCTTTCTCCTGTGCTTTGCTCAAGGTGAGATGCTCAGGAATCTTGGACTCCTTTGAAGAAGCTACTCCTTGGAATTTTAGTTTCTTCATTGTTATCTAACTTTAGTTTTTTAATGCATTCAAGGAAAAAAATATTATTTGGTAGTCTTTTTTTAAGCTTCTAATGCTATTCTTTTTTGTTTTGGACTATATTTTAATTTTTTGCCACAGAGTACCCTTTTCACTTTTATATTAATGTTCATTAATTGTAAAAGAGTTTTGTTGTAATATTTTCAGAGATGTATACAAAGCTATTCTTTTAAATGTTTTAAATGTTTCTTTAAAGAATCAGTTTCCTCATCTTGAAGTATTAGCCTGTACAACACTCACAGATTTTATGGGCATGTCTTTTCTTTCGTTGTCTATAGCAATCTTGTTTTGTTCTTTATCTTTTGTGTGTGTGTGTGTGCCAGTTTGAACTCAGGGCCTCCTGCTCTTGCTTAGCTTTTCCCCTCGAGGCTGGTTCTTTCCCATTTGAGCTCTTCAGGCTTTCTGATAATTAATTGGAGATAAAAGTCTCATATACTTCCCTGCCGGGGCTGGCTTTGAACTGTGATCCTTAGATCTCAACCTCCTGAGTAGCCAGGATTACAGATGTGAACCACTGGTGCCTGGGATTTTGGATATGTTTTTCACTTCAGGGCTCTAGTGATCCTTCTCATTGTTTCCAGGAAGTTTGTAAAAGCATGGCCTTATGTGCTAAGATTTCCATCTGTTCTTATATAGTTTCACCCACAATTTTTCTATATCTTTGGTCCTTAGTATCCTGGTCTTGGCTCCCTTTGAACTCTCTTCCCTACAGTTCCTTTCTCTTGTGGAGTTTTGTCCCAAAAGGGAACTTCAGTTTTGTCCTTCATGTCTCTTTTACTAGCAACAGCTTATCTCCCTGCCCCCCCCCCGCACCTCCACAGTACTCTAGCCCTACTTTTACAGCATGCAAAACTCTCCCACTTGTAACCATTTCATGAGCACCTGTTAGGTATTTTATTTCTCAAACTTATCGGATCCTTCTTCATGCCCAACATAGCAAGAACTAAATTTTGTCAAAATAAACATAAAATCAAAAGACATGATTTAGGTTTAGCAAAAGTGACTCCTGTATGCTAAGGCTTGTATTAATGCAATGGATTCTAAGGGAGAGCCACACAAAAAGCAGACATTAAAATGGAGCAGCTTAACTGAAGAAAAAACAATTGAATAGCTTACAAATAGGGAAAGCTCTTGTTGTTAAGGTGAAAGACCTTGAAATGCATTTTAGTGTCAGTCATACCTCTGCTGCTACAGGGTGGCTTACAACTTCACAATGTTAAATATTTTTTTTTTCATTCTGTCATTACAGCAAGTTTGGAAGGTAACTAGAATTCATGTATTTACCCCTTTTCTTCTGCCTGTGATCACTGAGTAAGCAGATGAGTAAACTAGTTGCACCCTGAGTCTTAGGAGGTCAGTTTGCACCACACCCTGCCCAGATAAACCTGCTGGAAGGGCAGGATCCTGCATTCATTTAAACTTTCATCCAAGTGTTCACAGCACTTTGGAATTGTGCATATGACTCTTACCCCGTATATTAAAAATAAATTGAGATAAGAGTAGTAAAGACTGGATGTACCTTCCCAGTTGAGACAACTAGACCAAACATAGGAAAGAAGTAATTTTCAAGGCACTAGATAACTAAGACAGTGATTGCTGTGAGATGGGAAACAAGTTATGGGGCACACCCCATAACTCTCCTACTTGATTGCATTGAGAGTTTCCAGACCTCAACAAAGGGTGGGTGAGCAACCTAGGTGAAGCCCAGTGGATTCCCTTAGTAGAGATAAAGCTCTGTCTTCTAGAATTGGAAAGACAGTGCCAGAAAGAACTCTAGAGATCTTCATAAGATCCTGTGCATGTAAAAAGTCATATGTACTGCATATGAAGAGACTATTTGAAGCCCATGAAAGAACTTGCCAAAAGAATACAAAGGCTGATGCCCACCAGGATAGGAGATCGTTCATGGGACATTTTGGTAGAGTTCTCAGAGGAATCATTCATCAGTAGTAGAGAACAATTGACCCTGGAGTAAACAGTGCAGTGATTCTGCCCAGCAACATTTACAAAGAGATGAAGGTATCAAGCTATTGCCAATTAACTTAAGTGTACCCCAGATAAAATAAAAGTTTAAGAAAATATATAGAAATATAATTACCCAACAAGGTAAAATTCACAAGGTCTGGCATCTAATTAAACATGGCTAGGCATACAAAGGGTCATGAAAACACAACAACTAATAATAATAATGAAAATAATAAACTGAAAGCAGAACTTATGCAGGGGTAAGAATGAGCAAAGGATAATCGTGAAAAGTTTTTACATTTTCCCCTATATTCAAAAGTTAAGTAGAGACATAGAAGATATATTTAAAATCCCAAATTAAATTTCTAGAGATGAATGATGTGTTGATTCTTATAAAAAATACACTGGGGTAGGATTAATGGCATATTAGAAGAAAAGATTAGTGGACTTGGAGACATCGAATTGGAAGCTATTCAAAACAACCAAAGAGTAAAAAAGTGAAAGCAGGGAAACAAATGAAAAATCCAGAACATCATTAAGTCTTGAGGTAAGTGTACCACTATATAAAACAAAAACAAAAACATTGGCCTTATCTTAGTCCTGGAACACAACAAATCACAAAAGAAACATGAGTAAAACTACACTAGTGCACATTACAGTAAAATTGTAATGTGAAAACACTTATGATAAAGGGGGAAACCTCAGATGCAATGAATGAGAAATACTTTGTGTGACATCAAATTTTATTGGAAATAATGCAAAGGCACATTTTAAAGGGCAAAAAGAAACTGCAGCCCACTGCAAACCATACTTTTATAACTATTTAAACAGTTTCAACCTTAGAACCATCTTACAAAAATGTTTTTGTTTATTTTAAGGCTTCAAAAGCTACATTTATACACTTATTGGAGAAAAGGGGAAATTATCCACCATTCTCCACGGCCTTTACTAGTTCTGTGATATGGCAGATTGGCAGCTTTATTGCCAAGTTCATCATTGTTTCTGCCTAAAAACAGACAAACTTCACAGATAGGGCCATAGTCTCCTAAAGTCAGTGTCTTTGATGAGCTAATAGATTAACGAGTAAAACTTTTTTCTCTCAGTGCTAATTTTCTCTCTTCCCCATGCCTCTCCTATATATTTTTCAGTGTACTTGAATAATAACATTTTCCAGTGCTTAAAGACAGAGATACCCTCTTGCATATTGCTTTGTGTGTCCCTTTTGTTTTACCCACATTTACTTGACTCTTGTAGCTATATTTGATATTACAGCTCTTAACCTGGGCGGTAGACAATCTGTCCTAACTTCCTCCCTTTCCTCTATTCCCTTGCCCCCTACATTTACACTGTGCATCCATCAAGGCACGATGAAGCAGATAGATATCTACGGTGGCAAATAAAATACTGAAACCCAAATGCTGGTACTGAACTTCTGTGCAGGTCATGAACAGAAATCTGCTAAAACACCTCTGCACCCTCTGACATATGTACAGGAAGGGAAGCATCAGAACTGAAAGCATGGCAGAGGCTTAATGGCACATAATTAATAACCGATGGTTCCAAATCCTCTGGGTTAGAAACACAAGAGTTAGAAACCTGCAGTTCCAGAGGCCCCACAGAAAGAAGAGGGTTAATGCTGACGACTAGTAGCAGCAGCAAAGGTATGTAGAGGTATGGACAAGCAGCTATGCCCTCATTTTACAGTAAGAAGTAACTCAATCAAGGGCAAGACCAGAACTGAACCAATTGGTAGAGCCAAGGGTCCGACTCTAGAGTTCATACTCGCACCCACCTTTCTCTCAGGAAATTGGATGATGAAGAGGTACCAGACAAAAGTTAAACATACCATCACCACTTAGTCTTTAATCACTGTACTGAGTGCTAGGGATAAATGTCACCAACATTGCCTCTGCTGTAGGTCACATGAGGAACAAGCCAAGGAGTACATCATTTAACAAAGTGTTTACAAATTCATATGAAGCAATGTAGATGGAGTTGGAAGAAATCAACAAGGGAACAAAGTGAAGAGTAGTTTATTGAGCATAGGAAAACCAGGAAAAATGGGTGCTAAAATCTTTGAGCAGCATAAGAGGCAGAGAAGAGCAACTAAGGCCTTCCATCCTTGCTACTTTTCTTAGTTGCTTCTTAACACTCATTTTCCAGGCCGAGAGACATTGGCCCAAGAGTAATGCAGTTTATCTGAAAGTTTTTGTTCTAGGTTAGTACTAGTTAATCCCAAGTTAGGTTAAGTAGCCTCTTTATACATCTCCTCAAATACAACTGTATTCAAGAGGATTAAAACCAAATTTATTTGTCACCTGTAATTAAATAACTCAAGACCAATTCAGAGGATCCTAAAGTAATTGGTTAAAATATCTAAAAAAAAAATGCACCAGGGGCTCGCACTTGTAATCTTAGCTATACAGGAGGCTGGGATATGAGAATGGTAGTTACAAACCAGCCCAAGTAGGGAAGTCTGTGAGTCTTATCTCCAATTAGTCAGCAAAAAGGCTGAAAACAGAGCTGTGGTTCAAGTGGTAGAGTGCTAATCTTTAACAAAAAAGCTCAGGGACAATACCCAGGCCCTGAGTTCTATTCCTAGTACTGGTAGCACATAATTAATTAATTAAAATATTCACCTTCATCATGAAGAATGGGAAACAGCCTCTATAAATAAATAAATGAATAAATAATGAAGTCTAGTATAAAACAGGAAGGGAAATAGTCATCTTCATCATGAAGTAAAGAATTGAGGCCATTGGAGAGCACTTATTTCTTTGCAAGTTTTCCAGAACATTGACTGGTCTTACCCTCAAAAGTAATGTGGAATGAGCACATCTGTCCAGCTGTAATTAAGGCTGCAGAGCAGAAGAGGTGAAAACTTCCCATCCTTCAAGTTAACTCTGCTTGTGCTCTTGTAACTTATAGTCTAAACATGTTACTAGTGAGATTTGGAAGGTCATTAGTCTATAACAGGGGCTAGGTACCACAGACATTTCTTTAAAGCAAAATCAGAAACACATATAAGCCACTTCAAGATGTTGCTATTTCACATTTTTCAGGACTGGAGAACTATTAATTCCAAGGAGATTAATATCCATATGAGCATGATATTGAAGCCAGATTGGAAGATGACTTTCCCCTCAAGATTAAAGAGGAAAAAAGAGTCTCTCCATTAACAGAGAGAGCTCAGGCCTCTCACCCAAATCTTTCAGAATTAATTTGGGCGCTTAGTGTGTCTGTTATAAAGGGTTCAATCATCACTAAGGTTTTGTCTTACTTTCATGTTACAAATTTGTCTGCAGAAGACTCTGAATTGTAGTCATCTTTCTCCAAAGGGCTGAAGCAGCAAAATCTTTCTGCACAACTGATTCCATTCAGTCTCAATGTGATCCAGACAGATATTAGAATTATAGCTTAGAAAGAGACATAAGAGCTTTGGTTTTGAACGGTTCTTATCATCCTATAACTTTACATGGGGTAGCGAAAGGGCAGTGACTTACCTGTATCAAGAAAATACAACGAGATACAACCCATGTGCTTTAGCACTCAAAAAAAAGAAAGGTTTGATGCCTGGGGGAAGATCTGGATTTCATTTAGGACAGTGATAGTACTTGTTTGGCATAGAGGTTCAAACACTGGCTAGAAAACTAGCTTTCTTCAGCAATGCTTGTGAAAATTACAGACTTTTAAGAGATTCTGAGTTAATAGATTAGGGTCACCGTTTCTTCTGGAATGGCTGCTTCAGAACAAAGGAAAACGAGTTGGTTGGCAATGGCCAACTGAGCCAATAGAAGGTTTCATCATGTAGGCCCTGGAAGAAAAGATCACTGTTGACCAAGAGGTGCCACAGACTTTTCCAGGACACAGCCAAAATTAGCTGCTAGTCTCTTAAATTATTTATCAGCCGTGGTTATAAATTAGAGATGAATGAGAGCCCTTAGAGTTTGATCTTGGATGTGTACCTTAAAAATTTCAAGGATCTTTCCACTGCAACGGGAAGGTTCTTGATAAAAGGTGGAGTAGTCCCTTGCACATAGGCATTGCCAGTCCTACAGCTGATTGTGCAGACCACTTACCTCAAATTCTCCTCTGCCAAAGATTTGGAAAAGCCTTTTGCTAGGACATCTAAGTGTAACGAGTCATCCACTTAATTCAACTTACCGCTTGTATTCTTCTGCCACAAAGATCCAATTCCTATTTCAGAGAAGCTCTTGGCCACCAGCAAAACTTCTTTGCTAATGGTTGTGCCAAGTGTCTAAAATTTTCACATAAATGTTCCATCCAGTTAAAAATCTACTTGCAGTTAGGACTCTTGGGACCAAGGATTCCCCCCAAGATGTCAGTGAAAGAAGCTAGCCAAGAGTCACAGCCCAACTTCTAGTACTTGCCTGAGTTCCAGGAGCTGGAAAGCTTAGGAACACCCAGTGTACTTTGGAATAAATACGAGTGGCCAGCTATCAACCTTTCTTTTTCCCATGTTCACACACAGGCATGCATATGAAATCTGGTAACGGAGACAGGAATTTTTGCTCATATTTTTTTAATGTATCACAATGAGCAGGAAACATACTTGATGAAATATTTTCAAAGGAGTATATTCAATTACCATCTACAATCAACTTAACTATGACAACAAAGTTTTTGTGACAAATTTTTTTTCAGTTTGAAAGTTCCATGTGGTTCTGTTAGTCTCCATGTATTTTGGTACAGTTCAGAGATCAGCATTGTTACAGTAACAAAAAAGCTAACAAGACTACATTATAGAAAAACACCAAGAACATCATTTTTGGTTTCACTTGCTCTATTTTTTTGTTTTTGTTTTTTGTTTTTGTTGTTTTTTTTTTGGATTTTTTTGTTTTTTGTGGGTTTTTTTCTTTTTGTACATTGCAAAGGCTGTTCATATACCTCTTCACCTCAGGGTCACGTTCATTTATGCTTTCTTTCCTACCCAAACTTGCTCCCCTCCCCCCCTGAAGAAAGTAAACAAACAAAACAAAAAACAATAGCCAAAGCTTTGTTTCACAGTGGGCAGTATCTCAGCGCCAACAAACAACTCAATTTATGCTTCTATTTAAAATGTTAATTTAATTTATTATTTAAAAAAAATATATGTCCATGAACATCAAGTGCACTGGCTTGGGTCACTGCCTCTTTCCTGCAACTTCCTGCCATGCCTGATAAACTCAGGTTTAAACACATGCCGTCTGTTTTACTTTATTTTCAATTGTGTAAAACTTTGGCCACATTCATTTCTTTAAATAGTTTTTAATTAAAAACAAAACAAAACACCTTCCATGATGTAGTAAACGTGTGTGTGTGTGTCTATGTGTTCCTTTTGAAGTTTCCTTTTTGGAAGGATGTAGAAAGGGTGAATGAAATGACTCCAATTCTGTGGGTCCATCTGGTGCCATGACTGAAGTCCCTAACACCAACCCATGCTGTGGAGTAAAGAAAAACAAAAACATCAAAAAAACCCGAGGTGCCAATGGAGGTTAAGAATGAATTTAAGACGTGAGTTGAGATAGTCTACTCACCTACCTACTATTTAGGAGTAACCTCCCCGAGTGTGATCATTCTAAACAGTTGAGCATTCATGCTTCAAAAATGATACAAACCATTGCCACTGTGGATGGCCAACCCACAAACACATGACTCACTCCTGCTTGACTTCTAATTTTCACCATCACCAACTGCTTTGTTACTTCTGGGTTAGTGCTGAGAATGACTTTTTCTGTTATTGGATGAACATACATGTGGGCGGTATAGTTGTAGAGGAAAGCATTAAGTGTGTAACCCGCTCCAGGATAAAACAATCACAGAACCCCTTTGAGGAATATGGGTGGGTGGCTTAGCCAATCTACCCAACCACCTTATTGTTGCCAATCACACCCACAGGTCAAGGCATGGCATAGCAAAACACTGACAGTCACTCTGCCTCACGGAGGGGGGATGGCATAGTAGCTCAAAACAAAACAAATGACCAAAAACCATTAGGGAAAGGGTGGCAAAATTACAAAGGAACTTGAAGTGGGGGGGGGGGAGGAGGAAGGGGTAGAAATTGCACTATTACCAAGCAATATCATTTTTAAAAATAGTTGTCAGAGAAGACCTAGCAGAATTTGACAGATAAAGCTAGTGTTAAATTGTTAATTGGTATCACATAGGGAACTAAAAACAAAAACAAGCTTTATCTATATGATACAGACACGGTAACATACAACAGTTAAATGGCAAAAAATATATATATATATATATTTCATAGAGTTACAAACAAGATAAAATAATGGAAAACAAAAAACTGTACAACTTCAAAATTTAAAAATGTTCATCTCAAACACAGGGAGAAATACAAGAATTCTTGTTAAAAGGAAATAGCTTGTTAAAACAGTTAATGTTTTGCGTACTTGTTTTGACACCTTATGCTACAACTGGATACTGATATGAATAGTTACGATGGTATTCTTTAGTATTTCTATTTTAAAAAAATTAAAAAGGAATTTGCACTGTGCATCAGCCTAGTTAGAAATATGTACAACAGTTCAGGATCTACTCTTTCATTAACTAAAAACAAATTCATAAAAACAGTCCCGGCTAAAAAAGAAAAAAAAAAAAAAGAAATCCATTTTCAGATCTTGGAATGCTCCAGTCTTTTTGCAAAGTCGATGAGTAGCTTCAGCACTGGGAAAGGTGGCCAATGGAACCGCTATTCACAGTCTTCAAAGTTCCCTTTTGAAATATAAGGAAGATGAAGGGGAGAGGGATTTCACACTTTGGGGGCAAGGGGAGATGGTGTCTGTGATGTTTGGCTATGAAAGTGAAACAGCAAAGCATCTATTTGTCTGCAGAAATCTACGTTTTAGCAGCACAAAGTTTTCCTTTCAAAGTTCAGACTTAAAAAAAAAAGATGAAAAAGGTCATGTGTTGCATTGTGTTGTGTTACAGGAATATGGGTATTAACATAAACACAAGTGCCTCACATAGGGTCTCCTTTTCTAGCATTCTGCACATCACTATCTGCTTTGTTGTTGGCTGCACTGTGGATCACTTGTCGCTCGGACTGCCTAACACAGGACAAAACTTTGAAGTAAAAAAAAATGTGTCTTTTGGTATATGGAATTGTCATTAACAGTGGCCTCTCTGCTTGCAGAAGAAGCACATAACCTGGGAATCTTTTGTCTTACTCTCTTTTATTAAACTAAGTCTTGTTTGTTTAAATCAGAAACAAATTCTCAAGTAACAAGAACCCTTTCCCTTTTTTCTGCATCAGCAGTGAAAGGGTGTGTCTTTGGATTTTATTTAAAGCATGAAATTTCTTTTTCTGAGAGAGGAAAGGAAAAACACAAACACATAAAAAACAAACCCCTAGCGAAAAAAAAAAAAACAAAAAACTTTGTAGAACGAAAGTACACAACCCAATTACACAAACTGAAACAAATGCTTTAGTTTAGGAAAAGAATATTTGAAGCACCTACCAAACAGGGAGGAAAAGAAGGAAGTGCAAAGAAAAGCCAAAGGAAGGATAAATTAAAAAATCAATGTACAAGGCTACCAGACAACTAGAATTAAATGCCTTTATAAAGTTTCAACTCCCCAACCAAAAATAATCGGCGAGGATCCTAATGACCTCTAGAATCCTTTGAAATTTCTTTAGTTTTATAAAATAATTCTGCAGCTTACCCTCTTCAGAAATGAAGGCAGCTACGTTACGTGGAAGATTCTGGGATGGGAGTTGGGAAAGAGGAAAGGAGAAGTAAGGAACAAAGGGGAGAAAAGCTTAGGCGAATCAATGGATTGCAATCTATCTGCTAGGAATGGACAAGACAACATCAAATGAGGAGCTGTCAGCTGGACCATACAAAAAGCTAAATGTACACAAAGGATTTTTTTTTCCTTTTAAATCTACCATACTGCTTCAGTTCATTTCCAATGCAACAATCTACTCAACACCAAAAATGGTCATATCTATCATAAATACAGAAAGTCAGTTTTTAAAACTTATTTAAGCTACAAGTCCTCAACACTTTGTGTGTGGGTGGCTTTTTTTTTTCTTTCTGAAAGTGGGAGTGCTTAACTTTTTCCCCCCCCTTGAAATTGGCTTTATCAGAAAAGCTATCCTTAAAAAAATCCCCAGAAAGCTAAAGCAGTTCACATTGGTTTTTTTCTCAAATACTTTCTGCCCATTTTTAAATTAACAACAAAAAAACAAAACAAAACAAAAAAATCTTTTCTGGAACAAAAAAAAAAAAAGAGAAAACCGAAAAAAAAATAAACAATGATTCTGAAAACAGAACGAAGTGTGACTGATTGACCTGAGAATAAAAAGACATTACATTTCTTTTTTTTTTTCCTTTTTTTTTTTTTCTTTTAGCAAGCCATTGGTATCTGAATGCTAAGATAGCAAGAGATTTGCAACGGGTGGCAGGGTGGAGTGCTTTCCCATACCGTGCGTGCCGGGCTCCTCTGTGCTCTCAAGGTGCGCGTTTATTGAAGAGGGGGGGCGGAGGGGGACACATATACAAGGGTTTAAGCTCCAAAGACAGTGGGGAGGCCCTGCGGACTTCTTCCCGAGACCAATAGTACCTTCGAAAGGACACAATGGAACAGGGTTGGGTGTGTCGGTGGTGGGGTGTGTCTTTTTATGTCGTTTTTTTTTTTAATAGTAAAAGAAAAGAGAGAAAAGACAAGAATGCGAAATCACCGGCATAGATAGGTATATGGGAAAACAGCCCACGCTTTTTCCTTTTCTTTTTTTTTTTTGTTTTTTTAGTGTGTGGTTTTTTTTTTTTTGTTTTTTTGGTTAGAAGCTTTGGAATTGCAGTTAAGTCTATTTTTGAAATTGGTTTGTTATTAATTCTTTTTTTTATTTAAATTCATCTGTATTGTTCATCTTCAAAGCTTACAATCTGAAGGTGTCCGTTCCTACACTGGTCAGACCACTGTCCTTGGGGCAGCTGGGGTCTTTGGGACCCTCCGCCGGGCTCGCCGGTCCGTCGGACTTTTGGCTGAGATCCGTGTCAGACTCCTCCGAATAGTCGTCTGTTGGCATCGAGGGCTGAACCCCTGAGGTGCTGCATGAACTTGAGGTAACCGTTGAAGATGAGGAGAGAGGAGGAAAAGAAGGGGGCTTCGTGGCTGAAGCCCGGGGGGCCACGGGCGGCCAAGACTTCCTGGGGGGGGCGTGGGCGGGGGGCGCGCAGGGGGACGAGGGGGGGGCGGCGGCCGTCGGGGGAGGGGGGCTGTCGTTTGAGTGAGCGGCAGACTGCGAGGTAGATGCGGTGCTAGGATCGGGGAAGCAGGCGGAGTGAGGTAATAAACTAGGGTGCTCTTTGGCGTTTCTCGCTGCTCTCGTGATTGTTCTGTGTTTGTGCAAGGCCGACTCGAGATGCTGCCGCAGCGCCTCCTCCCCGCAGAGCGCGCTCTCGCACGCCAGGCAGTGGT